>NW_027185712.1:36964504-36981665 GCF_028583685.1 Petaurus breviceps papuanus
TCTCTCTCTCTCTCTCTCTCTCTCTCTCTCTCTCTCTCTCTCTCTCTGTGTGTGTGTTTCTCTCTCTGTCTCTCTCTGTCTCTCTCTCACACACACACACACACATACACACACACAATTAAAAAAAAAGTTGAAAGCAAGGAAAATCTTTTCTCTTTCAAGCTCTAACCAACTCTGTCCCTCTTGCAAGCACAGAGTATTGAGTAATCACTCTGTCCACCAATATGGAAGTTTTATGCACACACATCATACTGAAAGACCAGGTTAATCTTTGTGCTGTCCTTTAATTATCTTCTGGAAGAGAAGATGCATTCCCTTAAGTACAAGAAGTGTGTTACATATTTTGTGTTATTTTAATTCCCTTCTTCCCTTCATTGTACCTTCTCCAAAGTTAGATAAAGAGTAGAAAGCCCATAAATACTTGTCTTGAAATGAATTTGCATATTGAAAAGCAAAAACAAAAACTTATCACTAAGGTGAAATACAGTATCTTAAGAGAAAGATGTCAATTGTTTGCAAGATTATCTGATAATTACTGTAAAATGGATTTTTTCTTTTGCGTTCTACATCTTATGTAGAATTATGTCTGATTAATTGGAAAGTCAACAAATGAAACAGACCAAAGGAAAAGGTGAGAGACAATATCAAATAGGATAACCTTTTTGTGTTATTTTCTTACTGACTGGGGAATTAATTTTTAGGATTTAAATATTGTAAATTAAAGCTATTTTGAGATAAGTGAAGTTTTTTTTATCATATTGAAAAATAAAATCCTTTATATTAAAATCTGTCCTTTCTTGTCCTCATGCATTGTTTTCTGTGGACTTTTTTTGTATTAGAATTTTTTTTAATTGAAATTACTCTAATGGCATTTTAGACTCAGATTTTGGTATCCAATATTTTGTTAATTTACTAGCTGTCTTTGCTTACATTTTTTTTCAGGCATAGCATGATTAATATGAAGTATATGTTAAATACATAGTGTAGAACAATTTCCATTTGACTGTAAGTGGGGTGATATTTTCAGCCCTATTATAATTAAAATCTGACATTGAACTCTAGCTATTTCAACGATCTGACTGTATATTATGAAACTGTGAATCATTTTCTATTCTGAATGCATCTTATTTTATTAGCACTATTTCCTTTCACATTTTTGGTCTTCCTTTACCAATACCTCAGATCAAAGGCATATTGTGGGCATAGTTCAATATAAAAAAATATATAGTTCATTAGCACTAAGATCAGAAGATGTATTCCTTTTATCAGAAAAATTGAACAATTCAATTTAAAACAAAATGCATTCAATTAAGCAACATAGCAAAATGTATCAAGAAAGGTTTCCCAGGAAGCAGGTAGGTGGCATAGTGAATAGAGAACCTGCCCTGGAGTCAGGAGGACCTGAGTTCAATTACAGTTGGAGACACTTAACACTTATTAGGCCTATTATCTTGGGCACATCACTTAACCCCAATTTCCCTGGCTTCCCCCCTCCAAAAATCCAAAAAACAAAACAAACAACAACAACAAAAAAGGTTTCCCTCATACATAGTTTCTTTTTTTTTTTTTTTAAGCAATCGGGGTTAAGTAACTTGCTCAAGGTTACATGGCCAGTTATTTCTGGGTGTGGTGCTGACTATCTGAGCCTGGATTTAATCCAGGTCATCCCAACACTGGAGCCAGTGCTCTTACTCGTTGAGCCACCTGGCTCGCCCCTAAGCAATTGGGGTTAAGTAACTTGCTCAAGGTTACACGGCCGGGTGTTTCTGGGTGGGTGCTAAGTGTGTGAGCCCAGGATTCGATCTCTAGGTCTTCTCAACACTGGAGCCGGTGCTCTTACTCGCTGTGCTACCTGGCTGCCCCGCTCATACATAGTTTCCCTCAGATTACAACACTTCCATTGGGGAAATTAACCAGGGAATTTTTATGTCAGTACACTTAAAAGTATATCTGTTTTTGTGGTCAGTGAAAATCTCAGTTATGATTTATAAAGGGGAAAGGGAACAACTATTATTTTAAGTGCATACTATATATCAGGCACTATGTTAGTTGTTTTATAAATATTTTTGTATTTGATCCTCACAACAAGCCTCTGACATAAGCACTATTATCCCAGTTGAGGAAAGTGAGGTAGATAGAAAGGAAGTGATTTGAACAGAGTTACATGGCTAGTGTCAGAAGTCTAATTTGAACTCAAGTTTTCCTGACTCCAAGCTAACATTCCCTGAACACTGAACTATATAGATGTGCAAATAATCTATAAAGTCATTGATTATAAGACTATGGTGGAATACCTCCCCTACAGGGACAAAGAAAGGCCTGTACCTTCACAGATTTCTGGGATTTGCTGCTTTTTCTCAATTTCCAAAAGCAAAATAATTATCCCTCACATATCATGGGGAATGGGGGATAACATCCCACAATTTTGTAAAGCCATGTAAATGTTTTTGGCTCTCTCTTCATACCAGAGAAGAAGTCTGAATTATAATTGCATAAAGATAAAAATATATTGATATCATATAATACTATACACATATTTTATGCATTTCTGAATTTCTAAACTTTTTCTGTGTTGTCTGCTGGCCTTCATGTGTCATCTGTGGTTTTCATAAACTGCCCCCAAAATTCCCATTTAATTTCTTATGCTGACCTGTGATATATCAAAAATGTGGTGAGGAAAGTCAAGATATGGAAGGAATAACTGTAATATCACACATTTTGGAACTCAATAGGACTAAAAGTAAAGCATGAAAATATTAAGGAAAGAGGACCCTTGCTTCATGAATTGAGTAAAAAGTCCAAATTCCAGATGTCTCCAAAGGTTCAGTTCATTCTCCTCCTCCCCAGGAAGATATCTCAGTCTAAGATGAAATCTAGCCTTTGACTTGCATTTCCTCTTACTTACCTCTCAGGCTCTGGATCTATTTCTTACTTGATTTAAGGTTACAAATTTTTTTTCAACTCTAGTCATAAACATTAACCTTCAAATACTGTATTTTGCTAACTGACTAGGTGTTTGTATGGAGAGGGGATGACAAGATTTCCAAACCTTCCCTTACAGCATACACATACCTCCCCAGTATCCTGTCGCTGTTTATCATGCAAATCTTTGTGGGGAAAATCCAAAGGGTCAGGTGGGGCTAAGTAGACTGGTAACCTTCATCCTACCTCCTTTGTTCTATTATTCCTGATCTTGTTAAGCTTCTCAGTCATTTTCAAAATTCTCAATTCTCTATTATTAAAAGTTTTCATATACATAAAGTCACTATAGACAAGATCAGAAGGAAAGCAGAAAACTGGGAGGATAGGGGTGGGATTTATAGATAGTTCCTCAGATAAAAGTCTCATATCTCAAACATATAAAAAATTTTGTAAAATCTGTAAGAATATGAGTCATCCCCAATTGATAAATGGCCAGAAGATATGAACAGTTGGTTTCCAATGAAGAAATCAAAACAATTTATAGTCATATGAAAATAAATGCTCTAAATCATTATTGATTTGAAAAATGCATATTAAAACAACCTTGAGATAACATAAAATACCTATCCAATTGGCTAAAATCATAGAAGGGGAAATTGACAAATGTTGGAGGGAATGTGGAAAAACTGAGGCTTCAATTCATTGTTGGTAGATCTGTGAACTGATCCCACCATTTTGGATAATGATCTGGAATTATACCCAAAGAGTTATTAAACTACCTTGGACCCAGAAATACCACTATTAGGTCTGTTTCCCAAGATGACTAAGGGAAAAGGGAAAGAACCTATGTGTTCTAAAATAATTATTGCAGCTCTCTTTGCTGTAGCAAAGAATTGAAAACCCCAGGGATACTTGTCAGTTAGGGAATGGCTAAACAAATTGTGGTATATGATCATTATGGGATATTACTCTGCTGTAAGAAATGATGAACTCAATGATTTAACAAAAAAACATGAAAATGCACAAAATATTGAAAAGTGAAATAAGCAGAACAAAGAGAATGCTATAATACAACAATAACAATATTGTTTTAATATGAATTCTGAGGGACCTAGTCATTCTGAGTGTTATAAATACCCAAAGGTAAAGGTCCTAAGAAGGAAGATGATTTGCGCGTGTTTCTGTGTGTGTCTAATGATAGCCATCTCTAGGGTGGGGGGAGGAGGAAAATTACAAATCTTTGTTGTATATTTAAAAGGAATGGCAAGTTGTACATAATTTTAAAAAGTGATTATCAAAGCAAACTGATTTTCCTTTTCAAAAGTCTCTTACTATTTTGTTTGGAATGACTGAAGAGAGTGAGTCTTACAAGGGGTCATTTTCATTGCTTAATGGTGACATGCCTTGAGTTCCATTAATGTTGGAGAACCATTTAAGGCACATTTCTTACCCACAATTTAACTAGAAGATAATAGCTACAATGGTATAATTAAGACAACAAAAAAATGATGGATGCTTTTTGTTAAAAACTCTGACAATTAATAACCAACACTACAAATATTTCATTATGGTAATGAAATATTTAAGGAATGTTTTCTATATATTTAAGGAATGATTTAGTTTTTTTAAAAAAAATGTTCCTCCTAATCCCCCTCCCAAAATTAGATTGTAGTTTTACTTAAATGTCCTTACAAATTAAAAATCACTCTCTTTGGGCAGACATTTTTTTCCTACCAATTTGACTTAATACTTATGAAAGAGAAAGACTAATAGCAATGCCTAATACAATACTGAGTGCATTCAGGAGTGCCCTATCACTGTAGCATAAAATTGCCTGGTCATTGAAATCTTTAATATTAAGACGGTTTGTTCAGTTTCTCATAAACTTTGTATTCTGAAATGTACCATCCCCTTGGCCTGAAGACAAAATAACTAGGAGACTATGAAATTTTCAGTGAGCTGACTGGGGGAGGGAAAGAAGGAGAAAGAAAGTTCATCTGAACTTGGGAGCTATTCTTTTTTTAAGCAATCGGGGTTAAGTAACTTGCTCACGGTTACATGGCCAGTTATTTTTGGGTGTGGTACTAAGTATCAGAGACCGGATTCAATCCCAGGTCATCCCGACTCTGGGGCCGGCGCTCTAACTTGCTGAGCCACCTGGCCACCCCTAAGCAATTGGGGTTAAGTAACTTGCTCAAGGTTACACGGACAGGTGTTAATGGGTGGGTGCTAAGTGTCTGAGCCGGGATTCGATCCCAGGTCATCCTGACTCTGGGGCCGGTGCTCTTAATCTCTGTGCTTCCTGGCGGCCCCCAGGAGCTATTCTTTATTAAAAAAAAAATCTTATTTAGCAAACATTTATTAACTGCCTACTATATGAAGGTCATTATGCTATGTGTAGAGGACATACTAAGATGAATACATCATTTATCATTATTGTACAGAAGGGGTGATATTGTCTTTATCTTTTTTTGTACAGAAGGGGTGATAAAGAATATACATTTTACAAATCAATAAATATTTAAGTCATTACTATGTGCTAGGTATTATTATACATCAGATATATAGAAGGGAAAAAATGATCATTGAAAAACCACTGCAAGAGACTTTAATGGATAACTAATTCTACCCTTTCATGTCATAGATATGAAATTGGTGCCCAGAGAGTAATTTATGAAATCACACAGGTATTAAGCAGGAGAGTGAAGATTCTAAGTCCTCTAACTATATATACATTGTTTTTCCTATTGTCCCACCCAGAATTTTAGCAAAATAATCCCTGCCCTCAAGGAATTTATTTTCTTTTTGGAGAAAGCAACATTTAAGGGGAAGTAGTGGGGGAATTCAGGAACAATCTCCTGTAAGAGGGTACTTTTAACTAAAGGAAAATAGAAGTGCTTAGGCATGATAGGAAATTATGAAATATCTGAGATTGGATCTTGCTTCTTCAGCAGGGGTACAGGAGTCAGAGAAAGCATTATCAAGGAGGTGGCATCTTAGGTCTTCAAGAATTAGTGGGATTTTCTGGTAATGTTTAAGGAATTTGAAAACTAATGAGAAATTTAGTTCCAGGGAATTTTCTAGTATCTAAGTTTTGTTCTTAAAAGGAAATAGAGGAAGCTTAAGATTATATATATACATATATATATAACATCAATCATTTACTCCCAACTTGGGTCAAGAATACTATTTTTTTTACCTTTGTCTTTTCTATCTATTCCTTCCATTTATTAATTTGGTTAGTAGAAATATTTCCTGTACTTCTTAAACTCAAGCATTTCATCTTAACTTTTGAGAGCTCTCTTTATACTATTTTGAAAAGTGGTTTATTTTGTTTTTTTTTTCTTTTGAAAAAAAAAAGCAACACTTCTTTTGCCTTGGTCTAAATCGATAGATGATAAAATGTATATTTTATCTCAGACCTCAGTTTCTTCATCTGGATTGGGGATAGTATGCTACTGATCTTATACAGTTGTTTTGAGGAAATGCACAAATAAACAAACAAATAAATAAATAGATGCAAATCACTATTCCTGATCTAGCATGAAATATTATAGAACCAAAGATCTAGAGCTGAAATAGACCTCCAGAATCATCTAGTAAAATCACCTAATTGTACAGATACGTAAACAGAGACCCAAGATGTTGAAATGTCCAAGATCACACAAATAATAAATATACAAGTTGGGATCTGAGTGCAGATCATCTCATTCCAAGGTCAATGCCCTGTACTTACACTGTACTGCTCTGTCCTATTTCCCAGTTTTGGGGGAATACATTTTAAGTTTTACTGTTCCATGATCAAAAAGTTCAACTTATATAGAGAGCACCTAGCACTATCCCTGAGGTATATCTGAGCTTAATTAGTGCTTAATGGTTGAGTAGCAGAAGACAGTTTACAAATGATTGTTAACTGGCATATCTAAATGAATGTCCCATAAATTTAAAATTTTATGCTCCACAGTTCACATTTTCATTATCTTTGTCCCTATGTCCCTTTGAATTCTAGTCTTAAATTACCAACTACCTGTTGGACATCTACATGTGGGTGCCTACTGGTATCTCAAATTCAATATAGCCAAAAGAGAACTCATATTCCCCCAAAATCTGCTCTTCCTTCATACTCACTTCTATAGACCCTCCTGTTGGCCCGCCAGGTTGCCTTCAGTGGGAGATTTGCTTCTCTCTGTCACTTTGTGGGTTCTATAGCTCTAAAATTTGGTTAGAGTAATTTTTTTTAAGGTTTTGGAGGTGGTTGGAGTAGGAGCTCAAGCAAGTTCCTGCTTTTACTCTATCATCTTCTACCCTTGCTTTTTATAAGCATTGCCACAAGTTTTTCTTTTCTCAGAACAATGACCTTGACCTATAGCTTAGCATGCTCATAAACTAATTGTATATGAAGATTTTTATCCATTAAAAACATTTTCTGGGATGATTAGGTGGTGCAGTGAATAGAGCATCATCCTGGAGCCAGGAGGACTGGAGTTCAAATCCGACCTCAGACACTTAGCACAAAAAAACTAGCCTTGTGGCCTTGGGCAAGTCACTTAATCCCAATTGCCCTATGTTTCCCCCCTCCAAAAAGCAAAAACAAAACAACCTCCCCCCCAAACCACCTTTTCTGTTGTCTCATGATGGTATTGAAAGGTTTTGCTTCATGAAGTCTACCTCTAGCAGGTCTTAAGTTGGTAAGGCTTCTTATATAGATATGATCTCTCCTTTTGAGAACCAATTTATCTATATTCTGAGAAGCTTAGAAACAGATTAACTAAGCTGTAATTTTTTTTCCTTTTTGTACGCCAAAAAAGCATGAAAATGATTAATTAATGGCTACAAGAGTTATGGTCTGCAATGGGATAATAACTATTGGCATTGAAATCATGGATATTTAAGAACTGAAGCAAGTATTCTTATTTTATATTGTGTTTGCCTGAATCAACATGGTTTTTTGAAATCATCCCATGTTTCCTTTGAATTCCCAAAGTCTCTTGAATCCTGGTTTTCTTGTCTTTTCTAATTGTCTCAGTTTCCTACTGTACTACCTTTATACTAGAAAAAGAAGTCTGTTTTTTTCTTTTATTTTATAGAGTGTTTACAGTACTTTATTATAACATTTGGGTTGATATTAAACAATGTTATACATATGTTTTATGTATTTCTGAGTTTCTAAACTTTTTTCTGTGTCATCTACTGACCTTCACATGTCATCTGTGGCTTCCACAAAACTCCCCCCAAATTCCAATTTAATTTCTTATGTTGAAGTATGATATATTGAAACCATGATAGGGAAAGTTGCAATGTGGAAGGGATAACTGTACCAACAATACCAAGCCATAGGATATAGAAAAATAAATTCTCTATAAAATAGATATAGGCAATATAAAATACTTGGGTGTTTCCCTGCCCAGATAAAACTAGGCATTATATAAAGACAATTATGAAAAAAAATTTATATAAATAGTGAGAGGTCTAAATAATTGGAACCATGGGATCTGAAAGCCTGCCTGAGTCAAGATGGAAAGACCTCTCTGTGGGTACTGAGTAGTGATTGGTGAAATTGTCTGAGTAGTAACTGATGAAATAGGATACTGAGTTGTGACTGATGAAATTGTAATTTACTAGTGACCTAGGAGCCCATGGCTTCTGTACTTTCCACTACCCCTTAAGAGAGTATAGAGTAATGACTGTTGAAATTGTGACTTTACTTCACGCCATGGGTGGAGGATTTTGACTTTTGTACTTTTGTGTGCCTTAAAGAGGCAAGCCTCCTTAAGCATAATTGAATTATTAACTTAATTAAATGATTGATTTAGGAAATGAATGCACCGTGTTTAAAAGAGAACAACTGAATGATTGAGTTACCAAATTATTGATTGACTAAATGATTGTACTTTGTTTAAAAGATGTGATCATTTTGATGAAAACTATGTGGCAACTTCAGTGATAAGTTGTTGAGTTATGTCATTGTGAAAGCTGTATTTTGATTTACTGTCATAAGTTGTAACATTATGAATGCTGTACCTTGATTTTCCATGAATTGTTTTGCTCTGATTTGTTATTTAATGAATAGAGTTTGCTACACTATGTAATCAGAACCTTGAAAGCTGTTCATAGTAGCAATCCTCTGGAAAACTGCTCATGCATGGCTTTACACTTTCCCATATCTTTTCCAAAAGGCTTTCTCTTTCTGATTCACCCCTCCCTCCCCTCCTTTTTTTTTTTTTAGAGGTCTAGGAATCACCTGAAATTCATTTGTAAAGTTTCTATCAGCTGTATTTTGTTAACTAGATCTAGGCCTAGATATGACTGCGTTTCTTTTATTCTGTCTCGATCTTGAACAGTTAACAAGGGTATGACCTTAGGCATTGTATTTCTGCACAATCCACTTTTTATTATAGGCCCTTATCTGTTCTTGCTCTTGGTAGCTTGAGAACTTCTCTGCACTGCACATTACATTCAAGTAATTTCCTAGGCCATATCTATGCAGCATTATCTTTGGTGGTCTTTATACTACCAACTATAATTGTTTTCTTCCTCTCAATGAAAAACATCTTGTAGGTGATTAACCTCAATCTTTTCTTGGAATATTCTGTCCCAGACTCATGTTGCTGAATTTTATATCCCTCTGACTCTCAGCTGCATCCATGGGAATTTTTCATAAACCACTCAAGCTTTTAATTATATCATAACATCTCCTTTGTGTTGGGGTGTGGGCTCTGGGAAATCCCCTTTGAACTCTGATTAAATTGATTCATTTGATGGGACATTTGAATGAGGCCCATGGCCTTGCATTGTGGCTGAGCCTATCTCTGTTGCTGGACTTCCCACCTTTGAGCCTGTCAAGATATAGGTCCACCCTTGAGCTGGCCTAGCCCACCATTGCCTGTGGTCTTCTGGTGGCCTCCAGTGGCATCACTCATGTACCTTGTTAACTCCTCCTGAGGACCCTCCCCAAGCTCCTCCTCTGGACCACCCCTCGATTCCTCCCGCAACCTTCTGTATATAGGATCCCATCTTGTCTCCATGTGTGTGAGAGCACCATAGAATGACCTAGCACAGACGTACTCTGTGTCTAATGCAATCAAACTTTTAATAAACTTTACTTTTCTTGGGCTGAGAGAAGATTTGAGTAAAATTCTTTCAGCAGGATACAGCATGTTGGTGTTTTGGGGTATCCAGAGCAATCCTAACCCTCTTTATGGGTAACCTCTTCATTTTTATGGTTTTCTGATACCAGAAACACTGCTAAACTTAAGTTCTTTTCCAGCCAGGACTGGAAGGTATGTAAGCCTCTCACTTTCCCTAGTACCTTGGAAGTTCAAATGTTTTTGTTTCATGGTTGTGGTTGTGGTTGTGTGTGTGTGTGTGTGTGTGTGTGTGTGTGTGTGTGTTTGGGGAGGCTGACCTCTCAGGTCCCATTAGATCAGACAGCTAGGAGGCTGTTTTGTGCTCAGCCTGACCTCAGGTTCTTGGTCCTGTTTCGTTATTTTGGAGAATATGGACATGTGCGCAGCTTTTGAAGAATGGATGATAAGGACAGATGCTCCATCTGGAAGTGTAAGCCATATTCTTTCATTTCACTCGGTGCTAGGGAACTGGGAAAACTTCAGGTATTTTTTGCATTTTGTTTTTGTTTGTTTTTCAAGGCTTACTCTCAAACCTTCCTTTATGAAGGAAGGGACTTCCATACCTTATGCCTGTAACTCCCAAAATTTCACTTTCAGTCATTCAGTTGTGTCCATCTCTACTTGACTCCATAGACTTTGTCCTTGGGGTTTTCATGGCAAAGACATTGGAGTGATTTGCCATTTCTTTCTCCAGTGCATTTCCATTTTATAGATGCCAAACTGAAACAAACAGTGTTAAGTGTCTTGCCCAGGGTCACACAGCTAGTAAGTGTCTGATGTTGGATTGGAACTCAGATGTTCCTGACTCCAGACTCTGTCCTCTATCCACTTTATTATTTTTCTTAGTGCAGCAACTCTACTTGCTTTGTGTCCATACTGCTCTAGTTTTTAGGCTAACCCCAGCTGCCTCATTATTCTTTGCAGCTGTCCACTGCCTTCCCAGCACCTAGGTGTTTATGTTGATGAGCTTGTTTCAACTGACAATTTCACCAACATAAAACTCATTTGACATTCATAGCATGCCTGGGAGGGAGAGTCAGATATAACTTTTTTTCTTGCAGAAGAAGGAACTGAGGAATAGGAAAGTTATGTGTATTTCCAGGATCATATATTGAGTTAATTGGAAAACAAAACAAAACAAAAAAAGCAAACATTTTGCTACCTTTACAACTTACTTAAGGCTCTTAAGGTCAATGAATGTCAACAAGGAAAGTAAGGAAAAGAAGAAACTGAAGGAAGGTTTTTATATTTTTCTTTTCCCTAGTCTGTAGAAATATTGTTGTTGGAAAGCTAGTGGCAAAGTGGATAGAGTACTGGGTCTGGAGTAAGGAAAACCTGAGTTCAAATATGATCCCAGACACTTAGTAGTTGTGTGACACTGGATAAGTCACTTAACCCTTTGTTCCCCCTCAGTTTCAGTATCCATAAAAGTAAGCTGGAGAATGGAATGGCAAACCATTCTAGGATCTTTTCCAAGAAAACCTCAAATAGGGCACAAAGAGTTTGACAAGACTGAACAACAGAGTCCATGCAAATACTAGAGAAGTCTTGATTACTCTTCTACCTCCAAAGCTGTAGTAATTTGAATAACCCTGTTCAGTTGTATCAGTGATCCTATGGGACCTTTGGAAGTAGTATGGGAATGGGAACTTCACTCAGCTTTTAGTCTAGTAGATGCCCATATCCCCTGGTGGAACCATTTTACAAATATCTAATTTGAAAGGTTCAATATCAGAAAGCACAGTTTCCAAGTTGCTGGGATATTAGTTGAATAAGAGAGGATAAGGTAATTCACCCTAATGCAATTTGGTATTAGGCACAGAGACCCATTTGGAATAGGAGAGAAATAGCAAATTCTATGTCACTGCACAAGTTTCTGTGAGGGCAGAATTTGGAAAGAACTGAGGTGCCTGATGTATCCAGGCATCAAAGTGCCTCTAAGACAAATAATATCTACAATATTATTCTCTTCCCCTGTTGGGGGTAGGGCTTAGATGGGCAGCTTCCAAGGAGGAGCACCAATAGTGTGTGCTGACAGCATTGTAGAGTGAAAATTATTGATAACTTCAGTTTAGAGTTCTGAAGGGGATCTGTGGATCTGCTTGCGGTCTATGGGTTGCTATTTTCAAGTTGCAATAGAAGGGAAGAATTATATGTGGATGCATAATTTCCAAATGTGCCAGGGAGAAGGAGAGATCAAAGGATTTATCACCTTTTTGAAACATTTCAGTCTCATTTTTGAAACTGAATTTTGTTTTCTGCCAGTGTCTCAGGTGCTAATACAATGGTATAGACCAGAGGTGGTAATGTGTGATTTTTTAGGTCATTATAAGGCTCACAGAAATCCTTATGAATGATTTAATGATCACTAGTTCTATTTGATTTTTATACCACTGGTCGACCCAATATAATGGGGCACACTTGATTGTGGATATGGCTAGTGACAGAATGAGACATCTTAATCACTCCCCACATGGAATCATTTGTCTTCTCAGTGGTTTTGATGCTCTGTTTGTCAGTTGTAGTTTATAGGCCATAAAAACCAAGTTGGAGAGAATTTTGGGCTAAGCAATGTAAATTTATCTCTTTTGGCAATTGATGAAAATGAACACTTTCAGCTCCTGTGGTTTTGCATCACAGCTTTAATAAAAAAAATCCTTTGACCTTTGAAAGCTTTAGCACTACAGGAACCTTCAGATTTTTCATTTCCCTAAAGATACCTCTTGATACATATTTGCCATAGGGAATTAGATGATGAGAAGCCTGCATTTTCTAGGGTCCTGTGTGGCAGTTATAATTCTTTCCAAGAAGTACTCTATTTCTTCTGAAGACTTGTGGAGTCAATTAATTTTAAATTAATTAGTAACCATTTATTAAGAACTTACTATGTTTCCTCAACTATTCTAGGCACTGGTTATACAAAGAGAAAAAAATGAACAGTTTCTACCTTCATTTTACATTAAATCAGAGGAAACAGCATGTACACATAAATGTACATACAAACATATATATATATGTATGTATAATTTTGTGTGTTTATATATGCATATATATATGCATGCATGTATGTACACACACCTAAAGCAATATGGAAGGCAGTATGATGCACTAGTAACTGGGAAAACCAAAAAAGGCCCTTGTCTAGCATGTGGTACTTATCTGAACTAAAAAGCAATCTAATGATTTTAAGAAGTGGAAATGAGGAAGGAGTAAATTCCCCAAAGTGGAGAGCCTTTAAAAAGATATGGAAATAAGAGATAAAATACTTTCTATGAGGAATAGCAAATATGACAATATAACTAGAATCTAGACTATTGTAATAATGTGCAAAATCTTTAGAAAAGTAGCCTGGATTGTGGTAATTAAGGGTTTTAAATGCCAAACACAGGTGTTTGATCTTAGAGGCTATAGAGAGCTCCTTGAGAAGTTTTTCATTTGTTTTTAGTAATGGAATGAGAGGGACAGAGCTGTACTTTAGGAATATCACTCTAGCAGCTCTGTGGGAGATGTGTTGGTGAGATAAAATAATAAAGGGCAGGAGACAGGTTAGGAGGTTAATATGATAGTCCAAGAGAGTAGGGAAAAGGGCACGACCCAGAGTAGTGGCTAATTTTTGAGGAGCCAGCTGTGAGACATTGTGAAAGTAGAGTCAAGAAGAGATGACAACTGTTTTTTTTGTTTGTTTTTTTTTTTTTACTAAGGATGAAGAAGTGTGAAGAGTTGAGAATGCTCAAAAGTTGTACATTTAAGAGTTTGGAAGGATTAGAGACTGGACAATAATAGTGTCCTTGGGGAAAGAAAGAGGGAAGAAGAGAGAAAAAAAGGAAGTGAGAGAAGGAAAGAATGAAGAAAGGAAGAAAATTAATTGATTAAAGTGTATAGTTTAGAATGTCTAAATAGGCCATGGATGATATGGGACTGGGGCTCAGGAGAGAGACTAAAGCTGACTGTGTTATTATGAAAGTGCCCCTCAAAGATATGATTGAATGCATGAGTACCAATGAGATCACTGATTATAGAGACAGAGAAGTGGAAAATGGACAAGGACCAAACCTTGGAGCATATCCATAAAGAGAGAACAAGATATAGATGGTGATTAAGTAAAAGGGCCTATGAAAATAGCCAGATAGGTAGCGAAATATGAGAGTATCATCATGAAAGTCTGGGAAAAGATGGGAAACACTACATTATTAAATGCTGAAGAGAGGTCTAAAAGGAAGAACATTGAATAAAAATTATTGGCTCTGGCAACTAACAGACCATTCGTTACTTTGCAGAGAACAGTTTCAGTTGAGTGGAGTTGGAAACAAGATTTTATAGAAATAAGGTGTAAGAAGAGAAGAGTAAAAGTAATGAGTACAGAAAAACCTCTAGTGCAATGTATTGTCTCTTTCACGTCTTTTTAACTTGGGATATTTTAGTGTTAAAAGGCGTCAAAAAACTTCTGCATGAATTATTTAATTCTTTGTTTTAAACGATGTAAGAGAGTGTCAATATTACAAACTTGTAGTGCCAAAAAGAAGGGAAATAATTTTGTTTTGCCCCCAAAATGCCAACAAAACAACACAAAATAAAAATGCCCTGCTAAAGTATAAAGCAACAACCTTAAGTTGGAATTTGAGCAGTTCCAGATGGAAAATGAGCCTTACTAAAAACAAAAAGTCTCAAATCACCTTATGGATCACTTATATTTGGATGTCTCCTGTATATGTGACCAGATAGATGAAATAAAAGGACAGAGAAGGACATTTTATTTATTAAAAGTAAAAAATAATATATTAGTATGAAGAAGCACAGTCTTTTGATATAAAATGGTGTGTTGGACTGTGGTCCAACTTTAAAGTATTTAAATGATTCAGGCTCTTATTGGTCCCTTTAACTCATTTGCATAAGATGATTTTTGACAAAATGGTAAAGAAATAAAAATAGAAGCTAAAATTAAGTAGATATTTAAGTATTATTAAATATGATTTTTATAGAATAAATTTGGTGATTTATTTGACTTATTTACATTAAATGATTTACTGAGAATGAAGAGGCTCTGATTTAAGTCATTGAACTCCATAGGAAGTAAAAGAGAAGGCTAAAGCTTCAATTGAATCCTGAAGAACACAACTGAAAAGAAAAGGAATTGGGAATCAAAATAGATTGTTAGAACTGTTTGAAGGAGCCAACAGGAAGAACATTCAGACTATAAGGTTTTGTCTGCTGATTCCTGATTGGCTGAATGAAGACCACAGGTTCAACTATTGCCCTTCAGTACCAGCTAAAGCTTTAGAGAGAAGTTTCTCAGCAGGTTGTTTTCCTTTTACTGTCTCCCTCCACTCTGGTTTGAATGCGGGGAAAGAATAAAGTGTAAAGATAGATACTGCTGCTGTTTTGCTATATAAAAAAGAGTTCTTTAAGCTGTTTTTTTCTTGAACAGAGAGTCAACATGACCTCTTTTCTATGAGCTCCATTCTGATTGGATGTAGTTTTCTAGTAAGGGAGGACCTAAGGGACTGGTTTATATTGAATGAGAAAAGATGAATTTTATAGTTTTCTGACTTAAAGCAAATTCATTCAGATTAAAAAATAATAGTTTCTAAAAATACTTTAAAGTATGATTGTAAATTAAAAGAACTCATGTCTCATTTAAGTATAGATTTATCTACAGAGAGGGTTGTGGGGGTGATATTCATGAATGGATCCAAAAATATCAAAGCCTGAAATACAGACCTCTGTTTTACCATGGTTTTCCTACTGCATGTAATTTTCTGCCATGTTCCTGTATGTATTCCCTCTATCCTACATATATTGAGTGTGTTCTTGAGAAATCCAGTCTTATATGTTGACTGTTATATATGTATTATGTTTTCACTTGCTTAATACATGCATACTTGTGATACTATTATTTCTTCATATATATACTTAAGACTTTAAACTGTCATTTTTGGTGAATTGTTGGTTGTATAAATATAAGTTCATTGATGGGGGCTTAAGAGTTTGCATGGTTAATAGAGGATTGCAATTTCCCTTACTAGGGTTACCCCCTAAGACCCTGAGATGCCTTTAGTGTAGGCCAGTGGTTATGGTCTTTCTCTGGGAACTATACCCCAACAGTGGGTGGGCAAGTTGCTGTGAGTGAATCAGCCTGGTTAGTGACTAGGTACTTATGTGCTAAGGTGATAGTTGTGAGTTTTAGATAGATAAACACTTTATCTATGTTACACAGATATTCTGAGTTGGGCCTGATTTAGGATAGCCTGCTAGTAGTTTAAGTTCAATTTTGGAACAAACTAAGACAATGATCATTCAATAGTTACCAAAAGGTTTACTTAGGCACAGGAGAAGAATGATGCTCAATAAAGCTAGGCTTTGAAGATACCTCGAGTTGATTGAGCTGAGTAAAGGTCTCTTACCTGAGCTATCCAGCTGGTCTTACCCCAGTCAAGTCATGGAGAGTAGCTGGTGCCAACTCCTTTCTGTACTTAAGTAACTAAAAAGTGATGTCAACATCCTGAACCTTTGGTCACCTGAGCTAATCAAGTCTCAAATTGGGCATCGAATATTTTTTAAGATGTCAGGATCCCAATGCCAAGAACACCTCTCTTTTCACTCCTCTCTTTTTAGTATTAGGAGACATCCTATTTTCTAGAGCTAAGTGTAATGCCAAGCAAAGGCAACTTCCCAAGGTTCAAAATACCAGCACAGTGCTCTCCATTTTATTCAGTGAAAAATTAAGAAGAGAGAAAACCAAAATATAGTATCATTCAAAATAGAGCATTTACCAAGTGTAATTCAATCAAGTACTACCCCAACCCTGGACATTACATTCATTTAATTAATCAAAAAGTCCCTCTTCTAACTACTACTCCACCCATAGGCTATACATTCATTTAGTCCATTACAAAGCCCCTCTTCTCAAATGGAGATCAGTTTCCAATCATAAATAAAGTACATTCATTTGTTCAACAACAGAGCACAAAAAAAAAGTCAAAAGTTCCCCACCCTTGGATCACAATTGAATCTACCCCAGAATTACAACAAGCTTAAGCACAGTATTTAATTCCCAAAGAGAGGTCTTTCTTTCATCTTGACGGGAGGCAAGTTCTCAGCAATCTTTGTTCCTG
>NW_027185712.1:36981675-37020386 GCF_028583685.1 Petaurus breviceps papuanus
CTCATATACCTATGTACAAATAAATGGTCCACATATACATCTACATTTTTGCATATGTGTATACATACATATATACACACATATCTATCTCTATCTATGTCTATTTCTATATATCTACATCTATATCTCTATAATCTCCATCTCTATCCCTATTTCTATTTCTCTCTCTCTCTCTCTCTCTCTCTCTCTCTCTCTCTCTCTCCATTTTGTTAGATACTGCTTACCATGTTCCAGGCACAATTCTAAGCACTTTACAATTTATCTCATTGGATCCTCACAACAACTTAGTGAAATAAGTGATATTATTATGATTACATTTTACAGATAAGGAAACTAAGTTAAATAAGTACAGTGACTTGCTTAAAGTCACACAGTTACTAAATTTCTGAGACTGAATTTGAATTCAGGTTTTCCTGATCCTTAGGGTTTTAAGCATATTGCTTCAATATCAAATATTAAATGTATTTGGCATTAAGTTCTGATTTGCTGTAATTATTCTAATAGGAGAGCACATCTCACTTTAAATGAGACCATATCATAATTTAGTTTTAGGAAACATTTCATCCAAATCAAAAATGGATTTATAATCACTAATGTTGTTATTCAAAATCTCAGTTTATCCAAAGGGTCATCATTATCTGCTAGCACTTCAAATTTCAGAGTCCATTACTTTCTGTCAGCTCAATTTCAAAGATTCATGATGACAATCTCACATCCCAGAACCCAGAACCCAGAACCCCCAGCCCCCACCCTTTTTTGGAGTCCATGACACTCTGAGTTTTGGGAAACACTTTTCTTTTTTTCCTTTTTTAGCTTTTTGGAGGGCAATTGGGGTTAAGTGACTTGCCCAAAGTCAAACAGCTAGTAAGTGTGTCAAGTGTCTGAGGCCAGATTTGAACTCAGGTCCTCCTGACTCTAGGACTGGTGCTCTTTTCTCTGTACTACCTACCTGCCCCTGGGACATGCTTTTCTAATGACTCATTGAGGACAGAATTTTAATATGCTGTACTCAGATAATAGTGTGCTGTAAATTTCTGTTCGTTATTTTCATTGGACAAATGTAGTAACTTGAAGAATATTTGTCTGTCTGAAATTGCCAACAGGTATTTCTCCAAAATATTTCTCAAATCCTTCTCATCTCAATGGAATTAAAACTTTCTCAAACAATTTTCCAAAACTCCAAACCCCTATTTACACTATCAATGCACACTCCAGTTTTCTTTAACTTTCTACCAATTTACCTCTTATCTCTAAGCTCTCTCTTTTGATTTTTTTTTAATCTCCTTCCAGTGGATTTTTATTAAAGTCTACCAACTTCAAAACTCACCTTTGTCTTTATACTGATTCCTCACTTTTGTATACTTTCACTATTTTCTTAAGTCTATCTTATCTTATTTCACAATCTTATTCTAGGAGAACATTCCAATGAATCTCTCCAGCCTAGACTTCCTAGTGTCATACAAATTAATTGTTACATTTTAAGTTCTGGCGTTGCATAGTCTATTTCAACTTAGGTGGCTGTGCAAATAATTTACCTAAAAAAATAAGTCCTGTCAAATCATTGCATACTAGCTTCTACTTGGCTTATTGGCTAGTAGGTGAAATCACATTTTTCTAGAACAAAATGCTACTACTGCCCTCTGAGAAGGGGAGAGAGGTGGGTGTTGTTAGTGCTTACTATTAATGCTAGCTGCAACACCCCAAACATCCATTAAGATGTTACTATAATTTGGAAATTGATAGTAAAAATAACACATTTTGCTCCTAAATTTTAGTTTCTAATTAGTTCACAAACCAGGAAAAATATATCCTTTCTTTTCTTGTCTGTTTTTATTTCTGCAATCTCCAACCTCACCAAGGGTTGTGAAGGCAGAAAGAAAGAAACCGGCAGTTTCCTCTCTTATTTTATTCCCTCTTATTCTCTCTGTTTTCCCACTGAAAGTCTAATATCAATTTTAAAAATGGTTATTGAGAGTAAGTCCCTGCTTAAAATTATAGGTACTTTGAAGAACTGATTTAAGTAGACATTTCCTTAGTGTTTCCCACCCTTTAGAGCTCCCTTTCTGTGATCTCATAACAGATTTTTATGGTTTGATAAGATGTTCCCTTTCACAGTTTTCAAAGATCATGTTTAGAAAACTTCTGAATTGGGAGCCCCATAAAGAACACCTCACTTCCTGCCAGATACAAACTTCCCTCACTTAACTAGGCTCATTCTAAATGAATGAGTACAGAACTAATGCCCATGTTCACCAGTATATCTGTGCAACTCCTGACCAGTCACAGACCCAGTATCTAGGGAGAGTTGAGGAGTAAGACAGGAAAGGGAAGAAAAAGAGAAAAAAAAGAGACTACCAAAATTCATCCAGACTAATTTACACCAAATTTTTAGTTTTGGCAACTGTTTACCAGGCCCCTGAGTGATCATGTCAAGGAGATTATTCATTTGTTGATTAGGAATTAGGGTGATCTGGGTGAATTTTAAACCATATTGAATGTTTCCCTGGGGCAAGGCCAAGCACAGTCTTTTAATCTAATGGAAAACCAGAGTCCGGATTGGACTGTGTCTGACCTGAGTACAAGTGGACTTACCAGTATTTCATTCTGCTTGATGTAGTCTTGTGTTGTTTAGTTCTGCCCACGATCAATCATGGAGTCACAGAAACTTTGTCATCTTCTACGGGATTGTTAGAGTATTCAGATTTATATGAGTGATCACTACGGAATCACACTACTACCAAAATGCAAACCTTCCAAATTTGAAGTAGTTTAGAAAAAAATAATATTAGGTCATTTTGTGTAGCGAACTTTTGGGGCTCCCCTGACCCTGCTAACAGAATGTTCTCCTCCCCTGTACAATTATCTGAAATATTACAGGGCAGATAAGCAGGAGGATGAATAATCTTGTTTGTTTATGCCTCTGGACATGGTGCTATGATATTGCCCTAATAAATAACTAACCTTAAGCAAGGGTAAATAGTAAACAAGACCAAAGGAGGGTCCTCTTACATTTCTGCATTCTTTTGGCTCCCGTAGACCATCTGCTGGGGGGGCATGTAAGCTCTGTGTGCTCTTTGTATCTTTGGCTCTGTGTGAAATGGTTCTGTAATAAACAGAATATTGATTACACCCCAGTCTCATTATTCTCACTGCTCCCTAGCCCACCAATAGCACTGGCCCCAGTAAGTGGTGCCCACAATGCAGAGCATCAGGACTACTGTTGAGTCTCCCCGAGGATTTGCTGGCAGCTAGCAGGCCAGCATGAAATCCGAGGGAAAAAGATTTCTTTCAAGGTAAGGGGAAGGCTCTAAGAAGAGTGTTCATTGGTGCACTCAATTTTCATTTTTCATAATCCCAGCTCACAGAGACATAGTATGGGAGAAAATATTACAACTTATAGTATGTAAGAAATGGATTTCAGTTAAGAAAAAAATTCTGAAAAATTTCTAAAAATAGTCTATCAGCCAGTTCCCTAGTGACTTCCAGATCAGAGGACATGATTGGGAAGCAGTGGGAGAGGCTTTAGTTAATTACTTTAAGAAGAATGAACAGGAGAATGACTCTGGTTCCATATTTGCAATTTGTAAGGTTATTAAAGTGTGCCTAGCAGACCAAATAAGTCTTGAAGAAATACTGATTGTCCTGGGTGAAAGTGAACTCAGTGATTAGGAAAAGACCACACCTCCTGAATTTGTGGGAGAAAACCCCTAGAAAATACCAAGCCTCTTAACCTCACTCTGTGTCCATTCAATAATACTGCATGGGGAACTGAAAAACCTGGGAAACCTAAGGGCAGTCCCATTGTAGTTTCAGAATTATATACACCTTTTCAAAAATTTATGGAAGAGGAAGGATAGACATTTGGAGAAATAGTATTTACGAGTAGCAATTTGTTAGCTATAACCCTGTTATAGTAGATGCAAAGGGAAATGGGACATGGCAAAAATTAAGTATAAAAAATCTTAAGGAGGTAAAAAAAAGCTGTACAGGCGTATAGGGCAAGAAATTCTTATATGGCATCATTATTGGAAAATTTAACAGCCCTAGCTTTGATACCATATAATTGGAGACAAACAGATAAAATAAGCTTAACTGGCACAGAGAGAGTCAGGCCAGGAAGGGCCTGATTAATGTGGCAGCAAGTCATCCCACCAATCACAAGGGCCATTACCAGGCCTAACAATGAAGGAATGGGACTGGATGGAACAGGGTAAGAATCAAATGCGGGGCCCTTGGCGGGGGCTGCAAAAACTCCTGGGACTACCAATCCATAGCCCAGAAAAAAAAAAGCCCCTATCTGGACCTACAGGGACCAGGATGTCAGAGTGAGCCCTGACTGCTCCACTCCACCCCCTGCCCTCTGACCCTGAAAACATAATAATTTGCCCCAGGGCAAAACACTAAACAGTAAAAGCTTGGGAACCCTAGAGGAAGGGCATGGCTAGGGCCCTGCCTCAATATGGGTAGAAAGCAGACTGCAAAGACAAAGACCCTGGAGTCTTACTATATTTAGAGGGAGGAACCAAATTCAGAGGGAGACAGTGATGACTCCACACCCACAGCTGAAGCACCAACAGGAAAATGATATCAAGCACAGAAATCTTTCCTGGATTAGCTCAAAAGGAACTTTGAAAACCAAATGATAGAGATAGAAGACCAAAAAAAATTCTTTTAAAATCAAAATTGCGAAATTAGAAAAACATTATTTTGAAAAAAAAAAACAGCTCCATAGAAAGAAAAATGAGTGATATAGAAAAGGAGCTGCAAAAACTAATGAAGGAAAATAATTTGCTGAAAACTAGAATTAACCAAATTGAAATGAATAACTCTTATGAGGAACCAAGAATTAGTCAAATAAAACACCAAGAATGAAAAATTAGAGAAAGAGGTAAAATATCTCAATGGAAAAAATAACTGACCTGGAAATCAGATCCAGGAGAGATAATCTGAGAATCACAGGCCTACAGGAAAAACATGATGAAAAAATGACCCTGGACAACATCCTCCAAGAACTCATCAAGGAAAACTGCCCTGAGATACTAGAACCCAAGGGTAAAATAGAAAGTGAGAGAATCCACCGGACACCTCCTGAAAGAGATCCCACACTGAAAAGTCCTCAAAATGTTGTGGCCAAACTCCAGAACTAGCAGGTGAAGGAGAAAATACTTTAAGTAGCTAGAAAGAAACAATTCAAATATTGAGGAACCACAGTGAGGATTGCACAGGATTTGGCAGCCTCTAAACTGAAAGATCGGAGGGAGGGGAATACAATTTTTCACAAGGCAAAAGAGTTTGGGTTACAACCAAGAATCACCTACCCAGCAAAACTGAACATATTTTTCCAGGCAAGGAAATGGTCATTCAATAATATAACAGATTTCCAGACCTTCCTGATGAAAAAGCCAGAGCTCAATGGAAAATTCAACCTCCAATTATGAGACACAAGAGAGACACAAGAAAAACATTCACACACACACATCCTGTTATTTAATAAGAGCAAACCTTTTATAGACAAGTAGAGGGTATGAGTATAAATTACACAAAACGATGATTAAAAAAAAACCTTATTAAGGGCTACAAAGGGACTGCAATGGAAGAAGAGGAAAGCATAAAGTGGAAAAGGGTAAATTATGCCACACACAGGGGCATAAAATCAATATAGCAGAGGGAAAGAAAAGAGGGGGATGAGTATTATATGAGCCTTTCCGTCATTGGCTCTGGTACAAGGAGGGAATAATTAAAAAAAAAAAAAACTTAAGCATAAGACTCTATGGAGAAGAGACACAAAACGTATCATAATAGAGGGAAAGAGGGGAGGAACAGGAGTTTTGCATAAGATTTTTTTCTGTCACTCTTGGTGGAAAGAAGAAATAGCATACTACATTGAGTATAAAAATATCCTACAGGCAGTAGGAGGGGGAAAGGGCTACAAAAGAGGGTCGTGGTTGGAAGTGAGGGAAGAAGTAAGGGGGAAGGGGAGGAAAAGGGAGGAGGGCTGATAAGAAAGGAATACTGAGGGAAGTGGTGGTCAACAGGGAAAAAATATATAAATATAAATATATATATATATATATATATATATATATATATATATATATTTAAAGCAATCGGGGTTAAGTAACTTGCTCAAGGTTACATGGCCAGGTGTTTCTGTGTGGGTGCTAATGTCTGAGCCTGGGATTCGATCTCCAGGTCATCCCGACACTGGAGTCAGTGCTCTTACTCATTGTGCTACCTGGCTGCCCCAAAAGGAAAAATATTAAGGAGGGGAAGGGAGAAGGGGAGAATAATATAAGCATAGACAGGAGAGGAAATAGGATGGGGGGAAAAACAGATAGTAATAATAACTGTGAATGTGAATGGAATGAACTCTCCCATAAAATAGAGTTGGATAGCAGAATGGATTAAAAACCATAATCCTACAATATGCCATTTACCAGAAACACATCTGAAACAGAGGGATATACAAAGGGTAAAGGTAAAAGGATGTAGTAAAATATATCATGCCTCAGCTAAAGTAAAAAAAAAAAACAATAGGGTAGAGATCCTTATTTCTGATAAAGCTAAAGTAAAAATTGATCTAATTAAAAGAGATAAGGAAGGAAATTATATCCTTCTGAAAGGCACCATCGAAAATGAAGCAATATCATTACTTAACATATATACACCAAGTGGTATAGCATCCAGATACCTAGAGGAGAATGGTAAGGGACCGAGAGAATGGAAAGCAAAACTATATTAATAGGGGACCTTAATTTCTCCCTCTCTGAACTTGATAAATCCAAACTCAAAAGAAACAAGAAAGAACATAAAGAGGTGAATAGAATTTTAGAGAGGGTAGGTATGATAAATCTCTGGAGAAAACTGAATGGGGATAAAAAGGAATATACCTTCTTCTCAGAAGCACATGGCACATAGACAAAAATTGACCATGTGCTAGGACAGAAAAACCTCACAATTCAGTGCAGAAAAACAGATATATTAAATACATCATTCTCAGATCATGATACAATAAAAATCATATGCAATAAAGGGCCATGGAAACAAAAACTAAAAACTAATTGGAAACTAAAGAATTTAATCCTAAATTATGAGTTGGTCAAACAAGAAATCATAGAAACAATCAGTAACTTCATTAATGAGAATGACAATAATGAGACAACATACCAAAACTTCGTGGGATGCAGCAAAGGCAGTTCTTAAGGCAAGTTTTATATCCCACCGTTCATGCATGAATAAATTAGAGAAAAGGGAGGTTAGTGAATTGGGCATGCAATTGAAAAAGCTAGAAAAAGAACAAATTGAAAATCTGCAATTAAATACTAAATTAGGAATAATAAAAACTAAAGGATAGATTAATAAAATTGAAACTAAGAACATTATTGAATTAATAAATAAAACTAAGAGCCGGTCTTATGATAAAAATAATAAAATTGATAGACCCTTAGCCAATATGATAAAAAAAAAGAAAGAAGAAAACCAAATTATGAGTATCAAAAAGGAAAGGGGGGAATCAACTTCCAATGAAGAGGAGATTAAAACAATAATTAGGAGCTAATTTGCCAAGTTATATGCACATAAATTTGCAATCTTAGTGAAATAGATAAATATTTAGAAAAATATAAGTTGCCCAGATTAATTAAAGAGGAAGTAAATTACTTAAATAACGCCATCTCAGAGAAAGAAATTGAACAAGCCATCAGTGAACTTCCTAGAAAAAAATCTCCAGGACCAATTGGGTTTACTAGAAAATTCTATCAAACATTTAAAGAGCAATTTATTCCAATACTCTACAAACTACATGGGAAAATTAGTGAAGAAAGAGTCCTACCACATTCTTTTTATTACACAAACATTGTACTGATGGCTAAATCAGGAAGAGATAAAATGGAAAAAGAAAATTATCAACCAATTTCCGTTATGAATATAGATGCAAAAATTTTAAATAAAATATTAGCAAAAAGACTACAGCAACTTATCACAAGAATAATACACTTTTATGAGGTAGAATTTATTCCAGAAATGAAAGGATGGTTTAATATTAGGAAAACCATCAGTATAATTGATCATATAAACAACAAAACAAGCAGAAACCATATGATTATCTCAGTAGACGCAGAAAAGGTTTTTGACAAAGTACAACATCCATTCCTATTAAAAACATTGGAAAGTATAGGGATTAATGGAGCCATCAGCAAGTATTATATGTAGTGGGGACAAGCTAGGAGCATTTCCAATAAGATCAGAAGTAAAAAAAAGGGTGTCCATTATCACCCCTCTTATTCAATCTGGTACTAGAAATGTTACAGTAGCAATTAGAGAAGAAAAAGAAATTAAAGGAATCAAATTAGGCAAAGAAGAGACCAAACTATTACTTTTTGTGGATGATATGATGATATACTTATAGAATCCTAAAGAATCAAGCAAAAAAAAAAAAAAACTACTTGAGATAATAAATAAATTTGGCAAAGTAGCAGGATATAAAATAAACCTACATAAATCCTCAGCATTCCTATATATTTCTAATGAAATCCAACAGCAAGAGATAGAAAGAGAAATCCCATTTAAAGTTACTGTAGACATTATAAAATATTTGGGAATCTACCTCCCGAAACAATAACAGGATCTTTATGAACACAACTACAAAACACTTTCCACACAAATAAAGTCAGATATAATGAAGTGGAAAAATATCAATTGCTCATGGCTGGGTTGAGCTAATATAATAAAAATGACAATTTTACCTAAATTAAATTACATATTTAGTGCCATACCAATCAGTTTACAAAAATATTTTATAGACCTTGAAAAAATCAAGGTAAAATTCATTTGAAAGAACAAAAGTTGCAGAATATCAAGGTTATTAATGAAAAGAAATGCTAGGGAAGGGGGCCTAGCTATACCAGATTTCTATCTGTATTATAAAGCAGCAGTCATCAAAATTACTTGGTACTGGCTGAGGAATAAAGCAGTGCATCAATGGAATAGATTGGGTACGCAAGACTCAGAATTCAATGACTATAGTAATCTACTCTTTGATAAACTGAATGACCCCAGTTTTGGGGATAAGAACTCACTGTTTGACAAAAACTTCTGGGAAAACTGGAATATAGTATGGCAGAAAATGGGCATAGACCATTATCTAACACCATATACCAAAATTAAGTCTAGGTGGATGAGTGATCTAGCAATAAAGGATGATACTGTATCAATCTGGGAAAGCAAGAAATACTTTAATTCTCAGATTTATGGAGAGGGGAAGATTTCATGGCCAATTAAGAATTAGAGAGCATTATAAAATGGAAAATGGATAACTTTGATTACATGAAACTTAAAAGTTTCTGTATAAACAAAGCCAATGTAACCCAGTTTAAGAGGGAAGTGGGAAATTGGGAAAGAAGTTTTACAACCAATGTCTCTAATAAAGGCATAATTTCTTAAATATACAGAAAATTGCATCAAATATATAAGAATACAAGTCATTCCCCAATTGATAAATGGTCAAAGGATATGAACAGACAGTTCTCAGAGGAAGAAATTAAATATATATATATATATATATATATATATATATATTTGTGTGTATATATATATATTTATGTATATATATATATGTCTGTATATATACATAGACATAAGCATATGAAAAAATGCTCTAAATCACTATTGATTAGAGAAAAGCAAATCAAAACAACTCTGAGCCACCGGATCTCACCAGTCAGATTGGCTAAGATGACAAAACAGGAAAATAATAAATGCTTGAGAGGATGTGGAAAATTTGGAACACTAATACATTGCTGGTGGAGTTGTGAAGTGATCCAACCATTCTGGAGAGCAATCTGGAACTATAAACACCAAAGGGTCATAAGTAATTTCATATCCTTTGACCCAGAAATACCATATCTAGGGTTGTATCCCAAAGGGATCACAGAAGGGGGAGGGAGATCAATATGTACAAAAATATTTATAGCATCTCTTTTGGTGGTGGCAAAGGATTGGAAATTAAGGGGATGCCCATCAATTGGGGAATGGCTAAACAAGTTATGGTATATGTATATAATAGAATACTACTGCGCTGTAAAAATAAAAAAGCAGATGGATTTCATATCTACCTGGAAAGTCTTATATGGACTGATGCTGAGTGAGTAAAGCAGAACTAGGAAAAAATGTGTACACCATTACAGATAAAATGTATGTGTGATGACCAACTTTGATAGTCTGGACTCTTCTCAGAAATGCAGGGTACAAGTAAATTCCAAAAGACTCATGATGGAGAGAGATGTCTACATTTAGAGAAAGAACCAGAAAGAACAGAGTTTGAATGCAGATTGAAGAAAACTACCTGCTCTCTTTCTCTTTCTTGTTTGGTTTGGTTTCCTCTTTCCCATTGTTCATTCCATCCGTTACAATCCTTCTTCTCAACCTGACCAATGTCTTATTCGAAAGTGTCTGCAGATCCTATACCTGATTGTATGTTGCCATGGGGGGGTGGGGAGGAAGTGAGGAAGGGGGAGAAAATTTTAATCTCAAATAACAGAGGAACAGAACCTTGTAAGCTCAAAGTAAATAAACAAATTAATAAAGAAAAAAAAGAAAAAAATAAGCTTAACCCAGGGCACTACTTACAGTGGGATGCCAATTATAAGGAAAAAATGTCACAGCAAACTATACGATTGTATGTTGTCAGAGGGACCTAACGCACCCAGTATTTCCATGCTTTTGGGTGATGGACCTAATACATTATCTAACACACAAATGGGCTATTCAATAGCAGTATATAGTACTATTCAAGAGTGCATAAAAAAAAGCATGGAAAGAGATAATCAGTTCCAGTCAAGCAGGAAAAAAAAAATTACAAATAACATGCAGGGACCTGAAGAATCATTTCCTGATTCTGTGGCCAAACTACAACTTGCAGCTGAACATACATTAGGAAATACTGTGGGATTGGAAGAATTTGTAAGACAAATAGCTAGAAGGAATATCAAGTTAGATCATAAGAAAGCTTTTTTGGCACTTCCTGCTGACACCTCCTTGGATCAATTAATTTGAAAATCTATGGAGGTAAAGGCTATGGTCTTTCAAGCACAAATTATAGCAGAAGCACAAGCTACCACAAATAGACAAAACACAAATTGTTATAAATGTGTTAAAGTGGATCATTTCAAAAGGGAATGTCAGGTTGGTTGCAGTAATAGTGAAGTATGAAAAATCAAAAGGTCCCAAATGTCATAATGGCTTTCATTTTATTTTCATGTTGATTTAGAAATTTGGGAAATGGCCTCAAGAGCCAAGTCCTGGGAGCACAAAAAAACAGCAGGGACATATGTTCAGTCTGGCACTCCAGAGGTTCAGGAGGGCAAGCCAATTTGGATCCCTCCCCCTCTGAAGTAACTGCTTTTATCTCACAGCCTGAGGTTATATCCATAAATATTTATCCCAGCCAAGAGAGAGAAGTGCTCTTTAGGAGCTCTTCTTCAGCCATGGGGATACTTTCATTAACCTCAGAAGGTGAATACATGGATATACAATTCACTCCAACCTAACAAAAAGGCTGGGAAGATTATAATAACATTAAAATTAAAATTATGAATCCCAGCAGTTCTGTGATCTAATTAAAACAGGAACAACAGATATTTCAAATACAGAATCCAGAGGTCATGTGATCTCAAATCATTACAACTTCAAGACCCAACCTTCATATGTATGTGGAGGGCAGGAGAATTCAGGGTCTCTTAGACACTGGAGCACACTGGTCCATTATCAGTCAGAAACAATGGGACCCAAAGTGGATTGTTCAAGAATCGGATATGAACATTAGGGTCATAGGACAAGTTAGCCAGCCTTTACAAAGTGTGAGGAAATTTACTTGGGGATTTGAGGGCATGTCAGGAAAATTCCAGCTGTATTGTTTGGCTTCCTTGCCAATGGTTTTATGGGGCAGATATATTTTATCACAACTTAAGGTCACCATTATGACAAATTTGCAGGAGGGGCCCTGATTGATGGATAGCCAACAGCAGACCCTATTGAATGGCTTACCACAAAACCAATATTGGTGGATCAGTGGCACTTAAAAATTGCTGCCTCATTAGACATTATTCAAGAACATCTTATTACATGCTTTCCTGCTGCGGTTGTGCCAAAACAATTAAAGACTGACAATGGTCCCCACTTACACATCAAAAAGACTTGCTGAATTCTGTCTTCAGTGAGGTATTCTCCACCTTACAGGGCATCCTTACAGCCCCACAGTTCAGGCTATTTTTGAAAGATAAAAAAAATATACACTTAAAACTGCACTTCAAAAACTAAAAGGGGGAATTTGAAGCATAGGTACCCCAAGAGGAATTTTGGGGTTGTCACTATATGTAATAAATTATTTGACATTAGATCATGAAAATAAAACACCAGCAGAAAAATTCTCGGGTGTTACTGACCATACAATTAGTAATTCTAAAATATCACAGCCCCAGGCAACTGCAGTTATCAGATGGGTGATGTGGAAAAATTATAAGGGACAATTGTGCATTCATCAAAGAGTAATAGTATGAAGCCAAGGCTATTTGTGTGTCTTCACAGATAAGAAGGAGAAAGTCTGGATACCAGAAAGGAGAACAAGGACTGTGTCAACAAATGCAGAGACTGGGCATTCGCCTGCCCCTCAACCCCTGCTCTGAACCAGAACCAGATGAGGTTGACAGTGGAGGAGGAGCTAGAGTCAAAATGAGGACAAGCGGACAGTGATCCTTCTCACTACTATCCTTGTTCAGCTTCCAATAGTTGCCTCTACAAGATACTGGGCAGTCCTGGATCATCCACCTTGGGTGGAGATGGTCAAGTGGGGGGAGATGGTCAGGTGGGGGGAGATTCTTCCGGAAATGACTTCAGAAGGAAATTGGTCAGTCCTTATTGACAAAGATTTTGATATTCATAATACAAACATAACCCATCCTGTGCTTGATTTTAATTTTACTGGATTAGTGGATGAAACACCTTTGTGTTTTCCTGCTTTTAATATGTCCTCATGTAGCTTAGTACAAATTATCAAGTATCAATATGAGTATCATCCTTGGGGCAAATTCAAACATACCGATGCCCTTGTGGACATTCCTATTAATCTATCTTCTATATCTATGTGAAAGCATAGAGTTAAAATAGAGCTGAATGGGAATATCTATGCTGAAGGAATTTTCAAAGTTAAGGAGCTAGTATGCTTTGAGAACATCACAAAATATACTATGGGAATTTTGGGGACTTTTTTGAACTGTTCAGGATTGTGGGGTAAACATGAGATGCTGTGTCCAGACCAAGATGAATGAGACCCATCTTTGGGTCAAGCAGAGCCCCCATTTTTAAATTGTAGGATGAATGTATCTATTTGCCATCAGGTGGAACAGCAAACCTACATTTCCTGGCATGATGACATGAATGTTAATCACAGATATGCGGGGGTACCCTAAACAAAATTGGTTTGGACACTCACAGAGAGGAAATCCAGAAATATGGAAAATCCCTTTGCTATGGGCCCCAATACCAATGGTTTTTGCTATTTTTGCTCCTCATGGGACACACTTGAGCAAGACTCTGTACGTGCTTGTTTAGGAGTGAGGTATGCATTCATGCGGGGAAATCATAGCAATGTAAATATTACCAAAATTAATAAGTATTACAATATCACATGTGTTCATTGTAAAGATTCTGAATGTCATGATAATACTTCTTTAGGGCAATTGCTATTTGTTATAAGAAAATCTAGTATGGTTATGATACCTGTAGCAAGTGAGCATTGGTTTCACTCTCATGTTGATCATTCTATTGCTCAAATTAATAAACAATTGGCTTTCAATAGAAAAAAGAGGTGTATTTCCTGTATTGTTGTTTGGATAATTGATTTAATTACTACTATACTGAGCAGTGTTGCTATGTCTATGTCCATTAGCACTGTACAAAATCAGATAGTGCAAGCTCAAGCTTTACATGAATTGTCTGTCAGTGTTTCATGAGGATATTTGTTACAATCAGAAATCAACAAGAGTTTTTATAAAGCAATAACACAGCTCAGAGATGATTTGATTGCTATAGCTGATGAGATTGAATTAATGCAAGTTAGACAAAGGTTGATATGTGATTATAGATATATGTTCTTGTTTACCCATTCTTATTTCCTATTTCTCTCGTATCATTCAATAAGTGGTATATAATATCCAATTGCATGATTCTGCCTGCAGCCTTTTAAATAAAAATATGGGGGAGATGCAGAGGACTTTCACAGATCCCCCAACCCTGCTACCAGAATATTCCATTCCCCTATACAATTATCTGAAAAGTTACAGGTCAGATAAGCAGGAGTATATGTAATCTTGTTTGTCTATGACTCTGGACATGGTCCTATGATATTGCCCTAATAAATAACTAACCTTAAGCAAGGGTAAGTAGTAAATAAGATAAAAGGAGGGTCCTTGTACATTGTCTGCATTCTATTGTGTAATGTAGATCTTCTGCTGGGGTGATATAAACTCTGTGTGCTCTTTGTATCTTTGGCTCTGTATGAAATGGTTGTGTAATAAATAGATTCTTCGTTACACTCCGTCTTGTTATTCTCACTGAGAGCTAGCCCACCAACTGAGCTGGCCACAATAATTTTGTACAGGACAGAGAGCAGGAGAAGGAGTGACTCTTTTTCCTTCAATTCTGGAAGATTTACATTAAATAAGATTTTGAAAAAGGTTTCCCACAAAAGAATCCCCCATACTAAAAGCACACAGTTAAGCAATTTTGTTCAGAGGACAGCCTGAAATCAAGGTGGTCAGAGATAGATTTAAGTAATTGTAACCTAGAATAGAAGTGGTGGAGAGTATAAGAATGCTTGGGGTGGATCTAAGGCCTTGAGAAATCAGAAATACCTTATAGTCATCTCTGGCGTGGTAAAAAAGTTACTGGAGTGAAGAGACAATCTAGGTGTAGACAACCTTTTTTCACATAAGGTTGAATTTAAACAGTATTTCTTTTCCTGAACAGTACAAGGAATTATTTTTCCCACAGGACAAAGCATTTTCTTTATAATTTATTTTCAATAGTTCTATACATTTTTTTATTCTACTTATGTTAATATAATCATTCATAGTGCAATATATTTTCCTGATATTACTAGTTCACTTTGCATCAGTTCATATAATTCTTTTCCTGTCTTTCTGTATGTAGCATGCTTGTGAATTCTCCAATACATTCATTCAACACACTTTCATTAGTCACTCAATTATCAATAGATATTTCCTTGGTACCCCGTTCCTTTCTACCATACAAATTGATATAAATATTAGTGTATAAATTTTGTGAATGGCGCTATATTTTGGTTTAGATTGAATATTTCTTTTTATTATTGACTTCTTTAGGAACATATAACTAGCAGTGGAATCTCTGGGTTAAAGTGTATGGACATTTTAGTTGCTATATTTGTTTGATTCCACATCATTTTACAGAATGAATGCATCAATTAACAATTCCACCAAAAATTTATTAATATTCCTTTCTGTAAACAAATTGTCTAACTTAGACTATCCAGTACAATGATGTCTTAGTCTATTTGCTGAATTTGATATGAAATCTCAGAGTTTTGTTTTGTTTTTGTTTGTTTTCTTCTGTTTGCTTTTCCTTTATTATCAGGGATTTCAAACATTTCAACTTGTTGGTAGTTTGTAACTTGAGAACTCTTCATATTTTATGAGTGGGGATTGGCTTTTGATCTTGTGTTTTTCTGTTAGTTGTTCATATTTCCCTGTTATCAAACTCTTTTGAGAGATACCTTATATTAAGGTTTTTTTCTGATGAAACTTTTCTCTTACTCTATATGTATCAATTTTACTTGGGCACGTTTTTTCATACTTATGTAAACATTTCATGTAATTCCATTTATCTTTTGTTTAATGAAGAATGCCTCCTATACTATGATATTCATGTGATCATTTCTCATATATTTTTAGTGTAATTTTAAAGATTATGTTTGCAAGTCAGGCTTTCTTTTCTTTCTCTTTTTTTCTTCTCTCACCTTCTCTTTATTTTTAGGGAACACTATTTTATCTCCTCCCATCTAGCTGGAAAATTTTTAAAAAAGAAAGAAAAATGCTTGCAAAAAATATAAATAGTCAAGCAAAGTAAATGACCAAATGTCTCAAAATGGATTACTATTTCTGCATCGTCAATACATTACCTCTCTCTCAGGAGATAAATATACTATTATTCGGCTGTGGTTGGTCATTACATTTTTATAACTTTCAATTATTTCAATGTTTATAGACTGATATGTGGTACAGTGGAAAGGACTTTGATCAGGAAAAACATTTAAAACTTTTATTTGTTTATTTAATTTTATTTTTAATTTGTAAAATAAGACAAGGATTTCCATAACATGGTAGAATTAAAAAAAATGATGGCACATAAACAAAACTATTATATACAACTTGCTTTTCCTTTTAAATTTATAATAAAATTATTATGTGAAACTTTTCCTGTTTTTTCTTTCTCTCCTCTGAAAGATAGCTATTATTAATCTCACACACAAATGCACAGACATATATTGTAAAATCATTTTACACATCTATTTATCATTCTCTGAATGGAGATAGTGTCTTCCTTCATAGATCCTTTTTAGTAATTTTGGGCATTTATAATAGTTAAAATGACTTCACCTCTCAAAGTTTTTCTTAAAAAAATATTGCTATTACTGTATACAATGTCTTCTTGAATCTTCTTATTTCTCTTTTCCTTATTTTGTGCAAATCTATCAATGTTTTTTCTAAAATCAATGAGTTCATGATTTTTTATAGCATAATATTATTCCATCACAATACTGGACTACATGCAATTTATCCATTCTCCGTGATGTGCATATCCAGAGCTCTTTGCCATCACAAAGAGAGCTACCACACACATTTTAGAACATAAAGATTCTTTTCCTTTTTCCTTAATCATCTTTGAAAATAGACCTAGTAGTAGTAGTGCCAGGGCAAACTGTATAGGCATTTTAACAATTCGTAGAAAATAATTCTATATTGCTCTCCAAATGGTTGGATCAGTTCACATTTCCACCAACAGTAAAAGTGTCCCACTTTTTCCACATCCACTCCAACAATTGTTGTTTTCCCATCAAATAATTTTAGCCAATCTGATAGGTGTAAAATGATATCACAACATTTTAAAAATCTGCATTTCTCTAATTAATAATGATTTAAAACATTGTATATTACTATAAATCATTTTGATTTCTTCATCGGAAAACTGTTCATATCCTTTGACCATTATCAATTGGGGCATGCTGTACATTTTTGTAGATTTGAAAAAGTTCTTCATATATTTGAAATAATAATACCTTTAATTGAAACTGTCTATAAAATATTTTCCTAATTTTTTGTTTCCCTTCTAATCTTGGCTATATTAGTTTTATTTCAACAAAAGCTTTTTAATGTAAATCTCACATTGCCCTCTTATTCTTTCATAAATTTTTCTCCTATCCATGAGTCTGATACATAATATAGCCCATATTCTTCAAATTTCCTTGTGATATTTCTTTTCATATCTAGGTCATGTTTCCATTTTGATTTTATCTTGGTAAATGGTGTAACATATAGCATGATGCCACTTTTGGCTAGATTGTTTTCCAATTTTCCCAAAAAATTTTACCAAATAATGAATCAACTCTAATCCCCAAAACTTTTTACACTTGTGAAATTCTGTTATTATGTTTATTTGCTGCAATGAATTTTATTTCTACTCTGTTCCATTGACCTATCTTTTGATTTCTTAGCCAGAACCTGAGAGTTCTAGTAATTATGCCATTATTCCTTTTCCACATCCTCTCCAGCATTAATCATTTTCCTATTTTCTCATATTAGCCAATCTGATGGGTAAGATGTTGTACCTCAAAGGTTTTTTTTTTTTCATTTGCATCTCTCTAATGAATAGTGATTTAGAGAATTTATTCATATGCTTATAGAAAATTTTAATTTCTTCCTCTGAATATTGCATGTTCATATCTTTGACTATTAGTTGGGGAATAACTTGTATTCTTATATCTTTGATTTGGTTCTCATATATTTTAGAAATGAAGCCTTTGTCAGAGACGCTAGTTGTAAAAACTTCTTTCCCAATTTTCCTCTTCCCTCCTAATCTTGGTTACATTGGCTTTGTACAAAATCTTTTCAATTTAATGGAAAAAAATTTATCTATTTTCCATTTTGTAATGGTCACTATCACTTGTTTGGTCATAAATTCTTCCATTCTCTATAAATATGACAGGAAGACTAATCCTTGCTGTTCTAGATAGCTTACAGTATCAGTCTTTTTATCAAGATCATGCATCCATTTAAACTTTATTTTGGTATATGGTGTAAGATATTGGCCTATGTACAGTTTATGCCATAATATTTTCCAATTTTCCCAGCAGTTTTTGTCAATTAGTGAGTTCTTATCCTGGAGTCTTTGGGTTTATCAAATAATATCAAATAATAGATTACTATAGTCATTGACTACTGTGTCTTCTGTACTTAATCTATTTCACTTATCCACTACTCGATTCCTCAGATAGTACCAAGTAGTTTTAATGACTGCTGCTTTGTAATACTTTTTAAAACTTGGCATGGCTTGGCCACCTTCCCCATCATTTCTTTTCATTAATTTTCTTGATATTCAGGATGTTTTGTTCTTCCAGAAGAAATTTGCTATTATTTTTTTCTATATCTAACATAATTTTTGATAGAGTGATTGGTATAGCACTAACTAGGTAAATTAGTTTAGATAAAATTGTCATTTTCATTGTATTAGCTCAACCTAACCAATTGGTGTTTTTCCAATTATTTAGATCTTACTTTATTTTTGTGAAAAGTGGTTTGTAATTTTGTTCATATAGTTCCTGAGTAAGTTTTGGCAAGTAGACTACCAAATATTTTATAATGTCTACAGTAACATTAAATAGAATTTTTCTTTCTATTTCTTTCTCTGTGACTTCATTAGAAATATATAGGAATGCTGAGGATTTACTTGGGTTTATTTTATATCCTGTGACTTTGCCAAATTTATTTATTATCTCAAGTAGTTTTTTACTTTATTCTCTATTATGTATAGCATCATATTAATTGAAAAGAGTGATAGCTTAATCTCTTCCTTACCTATTGTACTTCCTTCATTTATTTTTTCTTCTCTTATTGCTACAGGTAACATTTCTAGTACCAAATTGATTAACAGGTGTGATAGTGATGTCCTTGTTTCATCCCTGATCTTATTGAGAATGCTTCTAGTTTATCCCCATTACATATAATACTTGCTGATAATTTTAGATAAATTCTGCTTATCATTTTAAGGATGACTCCATTTATTCCTATTCTTTCAACTGTTTTTAATAGGAATGGGTATTGTATTTAGTCAAAATCTTTCTCTGCATCTATTGAGATAGTCATATGGTTTCTACTGCATTTGTTGTTGATATGATTGGTTATACTGACAATTATTGTAATGTTGAATCAGCCTTGCATTCTTGGAATAAATCCTACTTCATCAATGTGTAATATTATAACGATAATTTGCTGTAGACTTTTTGCTGAAATTTTATTTATAATTTTTGCCTCTATATTCATGAGGGTCATTGATCTCTAATTTTCTGTCTCTGTTTTGTATCTTCCTGATTTAGGTATCAGTACCATGCTTTTATCATAAAAAGAATTTGGTAGAACTCCTCCTTCTCCAATTTTCCAAATAGTCTAACAATTATTGTAATCAGTTGTTCTTTAAATGCTAGAATTCACTTGTAAATTCATCTGTCCTTGGAGATTTCTTTCCTAGGGAATTCGTTGATTGCTTGTTCAATTTAATTTTCTGAGCTTTGGTTGTTTAGCTATTTTCCTTCTTCTTTAGTTAATCTAGGCAACTTATATTTTTGCAAATATTCATCTATTTCACTAAGATTGTCAAATTTATGGGCATGCAATTGGATGAAATAATTCTTAATTATTATTTTAATTTCTTCTTCATTTGAGGTAAATTCACCCTTTTCATTTTGATATTGGTAATTTGGTTTTATTTTTTTTTATCAAATTGACTAAAGTTTTTTTAAATCAATTTTATTGTTCTTTTTTTCAAAAATCAGTTCCAAGATCTACTTATTATTTCAATAGTTTTATTAATTCAATTTTTAGTAATCTATCCTTTGGTTTTCAGTATTTCTAACTTAGTATTTGAAGATTTTCAACTTGTTCTTTTTCAAGATTTTTCAGTTGGATGGTCAATTCATTGCTTTTTTTTTCTCTATTTTATTCATGTAAGCCTTCAGAAATATAAAACTTCCTCTAAGAACCTTTTTCACTGCATCCCATAAGTTTTGGTATATTGTCCCATTTTTGTCATTCTCTTGAATGGAGATACTGATTGTTTCTGTGACTTGTTGTTTTACCTACTCATTCTTTAGGATTAGAATAGTTAGTTTCCAATTAGTTTTTATTCTTTCCACGGACCTTTATTACATATAATTTTTATTGCATCATGACCTCAAAAGGGTGTATTTAATATTTTTGGCTTTCTGCACTGAATTGTGATGTTTTTATGCCCTAGCACATGATCAGTTTTTGTGTATGTGCCATATATTGCTCATAAGAAAGTGTATTCCTTTTTATTCCCATTCAGTTTTCTCCAGAGGTCTATTATATCTACCTTGTCAAAAATTCTAATTACCTCCTTAACTTATTTCTTGTTTGTTTTGAGGGTAGATTGATAAAATTCAGAAAGAGGGAAGTTGAGGTCCCCCACTAGTATAGTTTTGCTATCTGTTTCTTCCTCTTACACCTTTAACTTCTCCAAGAATCTGGATGATATACCATGTGGTGCATATATGTTTAGTAATGATATTGTCTCTTTTTCAATAGTGCCTTTTAGCTGAATATAGTTCCTTCCTTATCTCTTTTATTTAGATCTATTTTTGTTTTTGCTTTGTCTGAGATTAGGGTTGCTACGCCTGCTTTTTTTTTTTTTACTTTAGCTGAAACATAATATATTCTGTTCCAAACTTTTACCTTTACCCTCTGTGTATCCCAAAGTTTCAATTCTGTTTCTTGTACATAGCATATTGTAGGATTATAGTTTTTAATCCATTCTGCTATCTACCGCTGTTTTATGGGAGAGTTCATCCCATTCACATTCCCAGTTATGATCACTATCTGTGTCTTTCTCTCCATCCCTCTATCATCTTCATCCCTGGCCTGTTTATGCTTTTATTTCTTTCTTCTCCCTTTCCTCCTTAAGGGTTTTCCTTTTGACCACTGGCTCTGTCAATATTCCCTCCCTATCAGCCCCTCTCTCTTTTTCTACCCTTTCCCCTTATTACTTCTTCTCCTCTGCTAACTACCCCTGTCTCTTTTTTCCCCTTTCCCCTCCTACTGCCTCTAGTGCAAGTTAGATTTTTATACTTAAAGTATGTTATTCCCTCCATGAACCAAATCTTATAAGAGCAATCTAAAAAAAAATGCTCTTCTACCTCCCTTCTTTCCCTCTGCTGTAATAAGTTTTTCTTATCTCTTATCATTAGATTCCTATGCTTAACTGAGTATGTTATTCTCCCTTTGAACCAAAACCAATGAGAGTAAAGCTCATACAATATTAGTCTCCCTTCCTCCTTTCCCTCTATTATCATGTTTTTATACCTCTTTGTGAGGCATAGTTTACCCTTTTCTACCTACTCCTTTCCTATTTTCCCATTACAATCTCTTTGCATCACTTAATAAGGTTTTTATTATGATCACATTATTAAATTTATACCTACAATGTCTATGTATATCCTTCTTAAATGTTGTGATAATTATACAAGTTTCAATATTTACAGGTATTTTCCTCCTATATTGGGATATATACATTTTTCTCTTATTGAATAACAAGTTGTATGTGTGTGTGTGTGTGTGTGTGTGTGTGTGTGTGTGTGTGAATTTTCCCTATTTACCTTTTTATGTCTCTGTTGAGTTTTGTATTTGGAGATCAAATTTTCCATTGAACTCTGGCCTTTTCACTAGGAAGGTCTGGAAGCTCCTTATTTCATTGAATGACCATATCTTTTTCTGTTAGATTATGCTCAGTTTTGCTGGGTCATTGATCATTGTTTGTAGTCTAAGCTCTTTTGCCTTATGATATAACATATTCCAATCCCTCTGATCTATTATTGTAGAAGCTGCTATGTTCTGTGTGATCCTGACTATTTTTTTTTTTTTTGGATTGGGGAAGGCAGGGCAATTGGGGTTGTGACTTGCCCAAGGTCACATGGCTTGTAAGTGTTGAGTGTCTGAGAGTAGAATACTTGACCTGAAATCAGAAAAGAACTGAGTTCAAATCTTACCTCTGATAATTATTAATTTTGTGACTCATGAACAAGTTATTTAAAGATTCCTGCAGTTGTAAGTTGGAAATGATAATAACACTTACCTCCCAGGTATGCTGGGAGGATAAAATGAGATAATATTTGTAAAGTGTTTTGTAAAGTTTAAAAAACTTAATAAATGCTAGCTATTGTTATTTTATATTGTTATTGTTGAATTAATTCTTAAATTATGATTGAAGAATAAAGCTAAGTATTTAAGGTAGATACAAATTGTTATCTCTGCTTCAAAGAAATACTGATCTTTCCTTACTTGAGATGTTTGAGAAAGTTTCCCTGAAGGCTATTTTACTGTTCTGATGCATAAAAATCAGGCTAGTGGAGAAAAGAAGAGGATATACTGTTGCTTTTCCTCATAGAGACAGTGTGTAGGAAGAGGAATCTAAATGTATATATCTTTGAAGTCACAGTGTGACACTTCTGAGTCACTAAAGTACCATTTATGGGGACACTTAAATGGCCTAGATCGGTTGGTAGTATGTGTATGACAGAAGAGAAGGAAGCCATAAAGTATTAAGAGAAAAGATGAAGGTTTCTAGATCACTATATCTGAATCCCCCTTTTTTTCCTAGCCCCAGAACAAGGTGGTTAATAATTCCTCCCCTTTCTTACCAGACAGCAGGTGTAACAGTCAAGTAAATGTTCCATCAGTACTAGTACAGTGTAGGAAACAACCTTATTCAGTTAAAATTTTTTATTATTTTAGTCACCTAATTAAATTCAACACCTACTCCTGCCACTGACCCGCTACTATGAATGACTGAGCAGAATGCATGTAGAGGTAGTCAGTGTTTCAGTGCTGGGCCTAAAGTCAGGAAGATTTGAGTTAAAATTTGACCTCAGATAACTTGGTAGCTGTGTAATACTAGGCAAGTAACTTAATCTCTATCTGTTTGCTTCAGTTTCCTCAACTGCAAATGGGGATAATAATAGCACTGACCTCCCAGCATTGTTATGAGGATCAAATGCATTGTATTGAAAAAAAAATTTAACACAGTGCCTGAAACATAATTGGCACCGTATAAATGCTTATTTACCTCATCTCACAAATAACTTGCGTCCAGTTGCTTACTTCACTAGAAAGTATTGTGACTGATTGTGACTATTCCCCATCAATTGTCAGTGGAAAGAAGAGGTGAGAGATTTTTAGTAAACCAGTCAACTTCTTGTATAATTTCTTCTTCTGAAGTTTTTTAAGATACAAGAGAATGAGCAAAGAATGAGGCTTCACATGAAAGGCAGTGGTGTGGAGCATGGTTATAGGGGAAGAGACTGAAATTTGCATCAGGTTCTACTTTCAGTTATTAAACCTTCATGAAATCAATGTTTTTATTTTATTAAACAATTTTGGCTTTAATTTCAATAAACATCTGGGAGACTTGTAAATGAATGATCTATATAGGAGGAGATTTCTCCTAATGAGATGGCTATAGAATCACAAATAACAGTAAATATTTGATTTCTAGGACACTGTAATCTACCATATCCAAAGACAAAATAGAGAGAAAGTGTTGATCTGCTTTTCCTCATTTCAGGAACATATTTCAGTTAAAAGTAACAACTTCCTATGTTCATGCCTCCAGCTCTTACACAAAGGTTGAGAAAAAGAGAGGCATTTTAGGAGTTCTTTCTTTATGACGCTAAGATTTTACCATATTCACTTTGAACAGCAGGTAAAGATATCTGAGGGAAGGTATGAAATTCACAACTTCAGGCTTCTTGATGGAAAAAACCATGTTGTATTCACCTTTTTTCAAAATCCCCAACAGCACCTTGCATAGTGCTCTGCACAGAGAAAACACTTAGTAGATATTTGTTGACTGAAAATAAATGAGTGGACAGGGGAGGGAGCTCAAAGAAAGAAACTAAAACTAATTTCATGGAGGTAGAGGAAGTGGGAACAAGATTTAAGACTGAAGCCCTAGAGGAGTTAATGTGGATGATGGAAAGGAAAGAAAATAAAAAAAAAAGCCTCAGAACTTAGTGAAGAATAGGTTGACATATGAGGAACCTGACTCAAACATAACCCAATAAGTCACAGTATCTAATACTGTATAATCCTCTCTCAGATTTTGTTCAAGAGAAATTATTTACCCGAGGCAATGTAAAGATCTCACAACAGATTCACCTCTGAAAGAGCACCAGGGCATGGACTCAGGCCCTTAGTGCACTAGGGAGTATGAAGGGGGGATAACTTACATGTGATGTCCCAAACAACATTGTGATAATTTGTCAATGTAATGTGTTAAAGCAGTTTAGCTGGAAGTGTCCAGACTAGATATTTCCTTTTGGTATTGAGTGTCATTTTAGTGGAATCTAGAGAACACAGAAACATTGGATTTAGAGCTAAAGAGAATCCTTGTCCAATTCTTTTGTATTGCTGATGAAGAAATAGAAGCAGAGAAACAAAATATTTCAAGGTAAAAAAAAAGTATTAAATAGGAAAACCACAATTAAAAGTTGTGTTTTCTGACTGAATTTAATATTTTTACGATTAATTCATGTTGTAGCTCATAGAAGGCAGCCTGAATAAAAGCCAGAATGTAGTTGCTCAAGAGAAAATAGTCATGGAAAGCATTCTCAAAAACAAAGAATTAAAAGGGAATTAGAAAACAACAACTCTAAGTTTATATTCTGAGGACTAGAATAAGTTGTATTAAGCTCTTCTATTATGCATTTCTTTTTACCTTTAATAAAGAAAAACAGGCAAATTCTCAAGCAATTCCACTTAATATAAGAACAAAGAAAGGAAGTTTATTTCTAAAAAGCTGCTCTATGCAGTTTAGAATGCAGACTAAAATCCAGGCCTACATGGAGAATATGCTGACAAAACTGCTCTGCTGTCTGGTTTCGCCTTCTATTCTGCTCATTAGTTGCTCCCATAATATAACAAGATACACTCAGCTGTACCTATTAATTTATAAGAGAACTGATTTCATTTTCATGTTTTGTGCTATCAGCTGCATGTTTGTTTCTCACTAGAAAAAAAACACATTTCAGTTGATGCATTGTTTTTTTTTTTTTACTTTGAGCAAAAATAGCTCACCCTTTAAAAAAAGAATTTTAAACTTGATATTCTAATCAGCAAAGTAGAATAATTTCTACATGGTCATCTTCCTCCTTTCAATTGGTTCATACACAAAATAAAGACCTTTCATTAGACAAAGTAAGCTGATTATTCTTTGAACATGTGTATTTCCAAATGAAATTAATTCATTGGAAATGTTCTTGAAGCCAAACTAGTAGGATATGTATATGTCTGATTTTTATGAAATAAGGATAGAACAAACAGGTTCACATTAAGCATTTATTAAAAAGAGATTAGAATGTTTAGTAATAGGAGAAATAAAGAAAATGATATTTAAAGTATACAGATATATATTATTTATAAATATTAACATTTGTCCTAATGATTTTTTTAATGAAAATATTTGTTACTTCTTATACTAAATTGTCATTGTTTTTGTTAATTGCTATATGTTTGAGCTATAATAGATAAAGGGGGTCCAGGGACCATGGAAACTGCTAAAGTTTAGTTGTCTTGTGATCTGCATTGGTGAAAGGTGGGCTCAAACCAATGAAATAATACATCTTTGAAAGCACTGACCTAAATTATGAGTGCATTTTTGTGATAATGAATTGATTGTACTCTCCCACTATACCCATTCAACAATTAGATACTATGGTTCTTGCATATGACAGCATGAACATGCTATTGCCTAGGTGAACCTGGGTACATCGTTGGCTTCTTTTGCCTTTAGTTTTTCACCATTATGACTAAATCAGTGATATGGGCACATCTATGAACCATGTACTTTTTTCCATAAGCTTAAGGTGGGGGCTGCCATTACTTCTTGACTTCTTAGAAATGGAGTGATCCCTCACTCTCTACCACAAAATATTGTTCTTGGTCTCAGGTTTCATATATATATATATATATATATACACACATTGGATTTGTTATATCTCAGGTTTCTTTTTTTTGACAAATCATATTTTTATTTTGACATCTGAATAAATATTGACTCCTCAGGACATGGCCTTTGGCATCTTTTCCAACTTATTTATCAGCTTGTTGCACTGTGCCTTTCTCAGAAATGTAGATGCCATGCAAAAATTTTTTTTTTATATCCTTGTTTTTGACTGTGGTCACCTTCTGGATTAGGTCAGCTGAGTTTGAAAAAAGTTCGATATCATTTCCTTTAAGAATTAACTCATCTTTTTGGGCTTCAGAAACAGCACAAGCAACACCTGGTCTCATGTGCACTCTTCAGATATATTTTTCACCCAAGACATTTCTGATTTCAACAAGTGAGCCATGCTATTGAATAACAACATTGATGGGGAAGTGAGCATACATGGACCTCATCTTGTAACAAAAACCCAGGGTAACGCCTTTGATCATGTTTTGTACATGACTACAGATTGTGTGCCCAGTTGCAAGTTCTTTTTGATTTCCCCACCACTTGCCTTCCTAAATCCTTGTTTTCCTCTTTCCAAGGAGTCTGAGCTCAACAATTGTATGGTTGAAATCCTTAGGGAGGATTCCTTTGGGCTCCTTCACAATAATTGTCAGACCCTTAAGAGAGATATAAAAATTTTCTGGGATGTCAAAGGTCTAGTTGCTTAGAATGGTCTTCATTCTGGTAGTGAATGGGCCAAAACCCTCTCAGATTTATGAAGCTGATTTTTTGTTTGACCAATGAATTGGGTTTTTTTTTTATCTCTGGAATGGGCATCAATTATGAACAATTACCGTTGATTGGCTGAAGTTATCCCCCCTATTCATTGCTACTTAATACCTAGGCTCTTCCAAATATCAAGGCAATAGTATGCAATAACCAAAGCCTATCTCTTTTCACTACATAATGGATCAACACTTATTTATTGAGTGACTACTAGGTTACAGGTATGGAACTAGGAATACAAGTATAAAAGCAAATGAGACCCTACCCTCAAATAGGTCTTAGTCCAATGCGGGATCTAAAATATATATGGGGAATGGTATCCAAGGAAGAGAGTTTTGATTTAGACACAGGGATTTTGAGTGGGACCATAGGGCAGAAGACTTAGTTAAAATAATATTGATTGTACATAGCTAATTTCTATTCTTTATTCCTCAAATCTGACATCATATAATTTTTTTATGAATAGATGCATAATTTGACTTGTAGAGTCTCATTTGTATAGAAGAACGTAAATCAAAACATGATAAAAGCTTAATTATAATCTAGAAAGCCAGACACACCAAAAGTTCTTGTGATAACCATAATTCTATGCGTATACTGGAGGTCCATAATGATTTAAATCTGTGGTAAAGATAAATGAGACAACAAAGTCCCACACATGATCAATTTATTAGCAGAGTTAGCAATTGTCAATAATGGGATCCAAGCCTCTCAGTAGTCAAGGACATCCTTTGAACGTTAACCGAGCATTTTTATAGTCATTAATGAAGAACATAACAAGTGGAAATATTGTTGGGCAGCATAGGTGTTACTATTTCCTGATTGACTGATTGATAATAACAGGGCAACTGAGGTTAGAACAAAGAATTCTTGAACAGTTGAGCAGAAGAAAGTTATGTTTGGAAAAAAAAAGCCCTTGTGCTGGGAATATTCAGGGGAATAGCTCTGTGGCTTGTTTCCCATAGTTTAGAAGAATAATTTACAAAAAACAAACAAAAATATATAAGAAAAATATGAACATTGATTTTGACGATATTTAGCAGAAAATGGAGGAGAATATTGGGTTTGTTTCATAAGATGGAGTCAAATTATAATTACAATACCCAGTTCCATCCTTAAAAGACTTGTCTTTTTTTGGATCACTTCATTTGAAGGCTAAAGTTTGTTTAGAAAAACAGAATAGCAAGGTTAAAACAAAATCAATAACCTTCTAAAAGTCAATTTTGCATGTTTAGGTTTTGGACCAATGTCTTGAGCCAAAATAAAATTTTTAGAAATCAAATTTGATTAAGCTTTGGTACAACAAGTAATACAACATTAAATACAAGTTAGGAAAAACAATTATGATGATTGAGATGAGAAGATCTACTTTATTATGGTAGTCAATATTCCTCTTCCTGACAACCGGGAGAATGACTAAGAAAACCAGGAGGAGAGAAGTCTCACCATAGAATATAACAAATCATTTTTCCCACTGGACTTTCCCAAGTCCAACATCCCATAGCAGTGACAGTGTAGTTACAAAAGCAAAATATATATATATATATATATATATATATAAAACTAGCTTAAGTATCAAAAGGAATTCATTTAAACAACCTGAATCCTTAGCATATATTTTGTTTAAACTTTAAGTAAGGATAGATGGTCAGGTTGCTAAAGGTCTTAACATTTAAAGAAAAGTTGCTACAAATTCTAAATTAGTGAAATCTGTTAGGTTTTGATCAGATTTTGATCAATGTTTAATTCTTCTCTACTTGAATGAGGTTGGATTTAGGCATTTAATTAAGATATGGAAAATACACTTGTTAAAAATCTCATCCTAAAATGATGAAGCATCTCTCACACACACATATAATTACATTTATGTTAAACTTTTTAATGTATTGCAAGGAAATCATTACTAAAACATTACTTACAGTAGGTAGTTGTTTTATCTGGAAGTTGGAAAAACCTTTTTTTTTCTGAAAAAAATGGGCTTATTTTAACTTGGATTCCCTTTACATTTATTAAGACTCTATAAGTACAGGATAGAGATTAAACTGCATTTGGAATATAAGGAGATGAAGTAAGATAATATCAATTAATATCAGCCATCAATTAATCATCAAATAATTGACATCACATCAATTCTCCCCTTACTCCCAATGTTCTTTTAATTAGCACTTTCATATCTTGAGTCCCAGATATCTCATGTAGTCATCTGGGACTTAGAAACATCTTTCCTTAGATGTCCTAGAAAAAATCTCATTCTCAAGGCAGCTCTGAAGACTTTTTTAGTTGATTTATTTCTCTGGTTCCAGGACAGTTACAGAATCATCTAGGTATTTCTAGTAAATTTTGATGATAATTCAATTTAGCACAATTCCCTAAATTTGTTTGTTATAATAACTGAGGGCATTTTTATGCCTTCTTTTAATCCAATATTGAGAACTCTCTTTCTAAAATACGTATATGTTTGTGACTTCATTTGTTTGTTTAAATATATAAATTAGATGAGTTTAATATCTTTGTCTTAATTCGAATATTATTCGGAGAGACTGAGAATACACACACATGTACACATACGCACATAGATAGAAAGATAGATAGATAGATAGATAGATAGATAGATAGCCAGTATTCAATATTATTCTATAACAGTCATAGAACTTCAACTGAAAGTTAAATATGAATGCAAATAAAGGTTTTGCTATCTCTTTAAATTACGGATGATGAAAAGTTAAATGTTTTGTACTTGGTTATTTCTACAAAAGCTGGCTATTGTAGTCACCAAAAAAATAATAACCAGTGTTTTCTTATTGTATTTTTATTATATGACAAAGAGGTAGTAGAAGGCATGCTCAATAACTAATTAACTAGATCTTTCATTCTATTATAATGAATCAAAGATGTTTCAGAATTAGTCTATTAATTAATAGATATAGTGTTACAAAACTTTCACAGTTTACCTGCCTGGATTATACAAGCTTGCTATCAAAGGTAAAAGGAGGAACATGTTTATGATACTATCATGACTGTCACCACAAGGGCACAGACTGACCTGATGTGAGCTATAACAAGTAGAAAAAAATATTGCTTAATTCTATTTGATTTCAGGAACAAATCATATATACCAATCAATAATTTAGCAAAATTCTGTAGTATTCATGGTATGTAAACCATGTTCACATTTACCCATATGGTAAAATTTCCTGAGCAGAAGGGAAAAAGCACAATTGGGAAACTGAGTAAAGAGGATCCTACCTTTGCCTACACAAAGTCATTTGCTCAACTTTTCTGTGATGCCAGACATCCACTTGCAGCAGTTATCAGACTCTACTTACTGCTTTTGGGCAACACATGGTATTTCCTTTGAATGATGTCTATTAGTGTCATGATAATCCTAACTGAAATTAAAACTCAGAGTCATAGTCCCAAAAGGATTTACCTCAAATAGGAAAATTTTACTAATCATAGCATAGTGTTGGCCATTATTCTTTCTTTCATGTCTTAAATAATACAAGGCCATTGTATTGATTATTCATGTAAGAATAGCTATTTTTTTTAGTTTTATACATATACAGAGAATACAAGTTCACAATGCAATGAATATTCATCACTCCCATACTAATTAATAACAGATATAAATTTATGATTTTCCAAATGATCTTAGATAAAACTGAATCATACTTTTAAGTGAACATAATTTTTCCACTTTGGGAGAGGTCCTAGTTTCTCAAATTGAAGCACTGCAGTGTCACTACGTGTTGACTGCAGAGCTGATAAGATCTTATGACCCCTTCATGGAAAGAAAAGAATAAACTTAGAGGATTTTACTACTCTACTCTTCCAACAATTGTTGTTCAGTTGTTTTTGTCCTGTCCCACTCCTCATGACTCCATTTGGGGCATTCTTGGCAAACATTCTGGAGTGGTTTGCCATATTCTTTTTCAGTTTATTTTATGGATGAGTAAACTGAGAAAAACAGTGACTTTCTCACAGTAAAACAGCTAGTAAGTGTCTGAGGTTGACTTTGAACTCAGATCTGAGTGATCAATCTACTATACCACCTACCTGCACTATTATTTTCCAATTTAGCACAAAACATGCCACACAAAGTATTTAAGAGTTTTCAAAACATTTTTATTTCATTTATTTAATAAATTAATAATCTTACATCATCTGTATTAAAAGAGAAAGTTATTTTTCTAATAGCATGTTTTGCAATAGAAGAAAAATTTCATATACACAATGTCATGTGTTTAAAATATGAAGACTTATTACCAGTTAGATGACATTAATTCAATTGAATGCATTTCCAAATTATCTTAAGTAGCAAATCATTTATCACTTTTGGCATTCTATATTGATTGCATTCAAGATCAATATAGCATACTTACATTAGCATTTATATAGTTCTTATCACCTGCCAGCCTTTTTCTGTGTTTTTTTAAGTTTAATTTAAAGAGTATTGAAACTCTTCCTTATGTATTATTTTAATTTTTTAGTTTTGTTATTTCTAAATTATTTTTAATTTACTAAATATATCTTCATTACAATTTGCTAATTTACCTCATGGTGAAGTAAGACTGAAGTTTTTCCTTTTATTAGGACACCAGTCTTAAAAAGTTAAATGATAATGAAGTCAATGTCAATTTAGAAAAGCAATCTTTAAGTGACAGAGCATTACCAAAGAAATGTTTTGTCCAATATAATGGCTATTAGGTGTGGTTATTGCATCATTTACCCTCTGCACAAGCCATATACTGTGATAAAACTTCAAAATTCTGTGGTCCTCTAAGCAACCTTGTGAAGTGAGTGTTCTTATTATTATTCCCTTTAAAAATAAGCAAATGTAATATGTCTTAAATTATGATTTATTACATTGTCCCTAAAGGGCAAAACATTTCACTGTGACACCATTCAAATAAAGTTTGGGGTTTATAATCTCAAATAGTAAGATTTAGGACATCTGTTTTTCACATTGTCATTTACTGTTAGCATTTCAAATTTCAGGCCAAGCATTTTGTTGTTAGCTCAAAACACTGATGAACCAAATAATTTCCTTTTGATTTCTTAATCTATTAATTCTGACACTTTATGGGTCTAGTGATAAAGTATATGTCTTATCTTTCCCCTGAAGCATCTATTATTCTCATCACTTTTTTTTTTCCACCTGGGGAGACCCTCAGTACACCCAAACAATTTTATGCTACGCATTTTTCCTTTAAAGAATTCCAATTTGGTACAATTTTATAATGCTGACTGTCTGATATTTCTGACAGGCATGTCATTAAATATTTTGCAAATCTTTCTTAAACCTTCTTTCTTGAAATTAACATTTTATTTTGTCATTTTCTCTCCTCACTTTTATCTTGCTTTCTTTGTATTCTATAATTCTTCTAGTCTATAGTCCCTAATCATATTGCAAACTACCTAAAGAACTTTTTTCTTTCTATTGAATTTTCCATTTTTAATTTAATATAATTTTATTATACAAAAAATTATAATATTGTCACTTTTAGGGTTCTAAAAGGATTAAAACACATATTTTATTCCAACTTCTTTGGGTAACTGGTTTTAGTTGTCTAATCAATCCTATTATATCATTCACTTCCTTGATTGCTTACTCAGATTCAAAGGGTATTCCAATTTAAATTTTACTTACCTTTAAAGTTTCTTCCTGATATAAAAAATTCCCTCCTTTCATTTCAGAAATTCAAAGATACCACTTTCAATTCCTCTTTTTGATTTCTTGTAAAGCAAAGTGAAAAACTCATTTACTTTTCAACTTCATTTCCTTGTCAATGGAAAAGCTGTGCTCCCTTACATTAAAAACTACAGGGTTTTCCTCCTTAAAACATATTCACAAAGAAATTTCACAAATTGTCACATTTGGAAATTTCTAGTTGCAAATTAATATTTTTGTCACAAAGTTTGTTTCTAATTCATAATGTTACTAGTTTTTATAAATTAGGAACAAATATTTTGTTCCTTCTCTGACTGAGCCTCTTGTTTGCTTTTCCAAATGGTCATAGTTATAACGGCAGTGGGAAAGAGAGACTTTTCTTTTTTTAAAGACTTTTCTTTTTTTTTAAGTCTTTAAAAATTTCTCCAAAAAAGAATGCACTCTTGTTCCTTTGGCTTGTCAGGCCAAAGAAAAAAAAAAGTTAGCACATTATACCAACAATATGATAGTATAAATACATAGATGAACTTACTGTCAACATTTTTCCTTCTATGTTTGATAAAAAAGTCATACTACAAAATTTTTGAAGTATAATTTTTCTTTATCTCTCTCTAGGGCTCCTTCTATTATTTTTTAACTCTGAATATCATCTTTTCTTAAAGCATTTGCAGGATAGTTGTCCCTCTTTGTTGCAATAAAGAAACTTGCTCATAATATATCCAATGCTAAATTCAAGGATTTGAGGGGGAATATACCTCAATTCTTTTGTCAGAATCACAGTCCTGTGAAGATAGCTGGAGGGCCACCTATTCTAGTGTATAATAGAGGCCCTTTAAAACATACATGAGAAGTGACTACCAGCCTTTTCCTGGAGACCTTTATTGAGGAGAATCCCATTTTTAATAGAATTTTTGCCAATTATATGTCAAGATGTTTTTAACCTTCATTTTTGCAAAATTTTGAGATCCAGATTTTTTTTCCATCTTTCTTTCTCCTCCTCTATTTTTAAAATGCTAGTCAATTTGATTTGTTATACATGTGCCATAATGTAAAACATATTTCCATATTAATCATAGAGAAAGATGAAACAGATTAAAAGAACAGAAAACAAAAATAAAATAAGTGCAAAAATTATGCTTTGATCTGCATTCAGAGTTCATCAGCTCCTTATATGAATATGAAAATCATTTTTCTTGATGTTTCCTTTGTTTTTGTCATGTATCATTGTATTGCCAAGAAGAGATTAGTCATTCATAATTGATCATCACACAATATTAATAATAATTATAATGCATACACAGTTTTCCTGGTTCTGCACATTACACTTTGTCTCAATTTGTACAAGTTTTTCCATGTGTATTTGCAATCTGCCTGTTCATCATTTCTTATTGCTCACTAGAATTCCATAACTTGAATCCACCACAGCTTGTTCAGCCATTCCCCAATTGATGGGCATCCCTTCAATTTACAATATTTTGCCACCATGAAAAGGGCTGATATTAATATTTTTGCACATGTGAGTTTGTTTCCTTTTTCTATGATCTCTTTGGAATATGGATCTAGTAGTCATGTTGCTGCATTAAAGGTTATGTACAGTTCAGGTGCCCTTTGGGCATAGTTCCAAATTGCTCTCCAGAATGGTTGTATCAGTTTACAACACCCTCAACATTGCATGAATGTCCCAATTTTCCCACATGTTCTCCAACATTTACCATGTTCCTTTTTTGCCATGTTAGCCAATCTGATAATTGTTTTAATTTGCATTGCACTAATCAAAGCCAAGCAAGAGCAGTTGCCCCGAGGACTGCTCTTTTGAATAACTTTACATTTCCTTTTTTTTTTTTTTAAGCAATCGGGGTTAAGTAACTTGCTCAAGGTTACATAGCCAGTTATTTCTGGGTGTGGTGCTGAGTATCTGAGCCCAGATTTGATCCAGGTCATCCCAATACTGGAGCCAGTGCTCTTACTCACTGAGCCACCTGGCTGCCCCTAAGTAATTGGGGTTAAGTAACTTGCTCAAGGTTACACGGCCAGGTGTTTCTGGGTGGGTGCTAAGTGTCTGAGCCTGGGATTCGATCTCCAGGTCTTCTCAACACTGGAGCAGGTGCTCTTACTCGCTGTGCTACCTGGCCACACCATAACTTTACATTTCTGATACACAATAAAATGAACTCTATTTATTCAGCAAGAAACTAAAACAAAACATTCACATCAACCAAATTTCAACATTCACAGCAATGTAACATAAGAACTCATTACTAAAGTGACCACATAGTTTTAAACAAAAGATATCATTCAGTAAGTCCTTAACTCAGTCATTCTTAAGGAGCAATTTTCCTTAAGGGATACAAAGTACAAAGATCTCCCACCCCTAGGTCACATTGTCTTAATCTCATCAGACAGAAAGTCTTCTTTCTTCTTGATTGGAGTCTAGTTTCCAATCATCCTTATTTCAATCACCCTTGAGGTCACAAAGTACAAAGTACAAAGCACAAAGTACTCCCACCCCTAGGTCACAGTAAATCATGATCTTGTCAGTCAGCACTAAATACCCCAAGGAAAGGTCTTCTCTTCTTGGCTTCCAGGCTGACTCCCAAACTCCATGGTTCCTCTTCCATGATCCCAGCTATTGTCAGAATTCACCCAACTGTCATCTGGATTCACAGGTAGGCAGTTCCCAGCTCCTGTTGTAGTCCCTGTTCCTGTTTGGGTTCCCCTTCCTGTTCCAGTTCCTGCTCCAGCCCGAAGCTCATGGTGACCAGTCTAGCTCAAGACCTTCAAAGCCTTTCTTTCTGGGAAGAGAAAACTTAACAGAGTCACAACAATATCTACACACATCAACCTTAGCAGAATTACAATAATATTCACTCATATTGTTGGCACTATCATCTCAATTCACTTTCTGCCTGTGAAATCAACACATGTTAACAGACATGGTCCTTCTGTCTGATAAAGTAAAACAATTCAACAGATGAATGCTTCTATCTGACAAAATAACACAATCAACAGACAGAAGGCTTCTGTCTGATGAAGTAAACAAATTAATGGTGAGAATGCTTCTGTCTGAAAAAATAACACAAACCCAAATCAACACAGAATAGATGAACAGAGTGCCAGATACCACAAATGTTTGCGCTCTTAGTTCTGCTCAGTCTCAGTTGTCCTCCAGCTTTTATATATCATCAGGTCCTCCCTGTTCTGCCCACCTCTTACATCCTTCCTGTTCTGGCCTTTGGCAAGTCCCTCCCAATGTGTGCTTTACAGGTTCTGTTTCTAAAAAAAAGACTTGATATAAACATGGGTAAGGCTCAAAGACACTAGAACTGAAACATAATGTTAAATACTTGATTAACAGAAACAAGGAACTAAAATACTTCTTTTCTTGCCATTACATTTGGTCTAGAATCTGTTACTTAACTTATTTGGGAGTTTTGATTATATACCACTTTATACATAGAGGTTTAGGGTTGACATTACTTTATTATTGATAGTACCTTTTAACAAGATGCAGTTTCCTTCCTTATCTCTCTTAACTTGATATGTTTTTGCTTTTACTTTGTCTGAGATGAGAATTGCAACCCCTGTTTTCTTCACTTCTGATGAATGGCTTCTCCAGACCTTTACATTTAATCTCTTTGTGTCTCTCTGTTTTGTGTGTTTCTTGTAAACAACATATTGTAGGATTCTGCTTTTTGATCCATTCTGATATCTGCTTCCATTTTATGGGAGAGTTCATTCCCTTCACATTCACTGTTATGATATAAAACTTTGTATTTACCTCCATCCTTTATTTCCTCCTTTTTGTTCTTTCTCTCCTTTCACTTTTTCACTCCTTGATGGAATTTTGCTTCTGTCTATCACCTACCCTGGACTGTCCTCTCTTCTGTCACTTACCCTGTCCCCTTTACTTCATTTTCTTTCCTCCTATTTTTCTGTTAGGTGAGAGAAATTTCTATATACAAATGATTTTGTATAATGTTCCCTCTATGAAGCAATACTGATGAGAGCAAGGCTCAAGTAATACCCATCTCCTACCCTCCCATGATTCACTTCACTGTAATAGTCTTTTTGTATCTCTATGTGAAATGATGTACCCCATTCTACCTCTCCTTGACTTCTGCAGAAAGCGTATTCCTCTTTCTCATCTCTTAATTATTTGTTGTTATCCCCTCAGATTCACCTTATTCCTGCACCCTCTATCTATGTATATTCCTTCTAACTGTACTATCAGTGCTACAATTTTTAAGAATTACAATTATCATTTTCCCATGTAGGGAGGTAAACAGTCCAACTTCATTGAATCCTTATTTTTTTTTCTTTTCTTTTCCCCCTTTTTAGGCTTTTCTTGCATCTTTTTATTAGAGATCATTTTTGTTCATGTTGTTGTTGTTTGATTCTGGCCTTCTCCTTTTGAAAGATTGGGATACTTTTAGTTAATTTTATGATCATTTCATTTTTCTTGAAGCATTATGATTAATTTTACCAGGTAGGTGATTCTTGTTTGTAGTCCTAGATCCTTTGCCTTCTGGACTATCATAGTCCATAATCCCTTATCCTTTAATATTGCAGCTGATAAATTCTCTGTAATCCAGATTGTCTCTTGCTAATATTTGAATTTTTTCTTTCTGACCACTTGCAGAATTTTCTCTTTGACCTGATAGTTCTGAAATTTGATTGCAATGTTCTTTGGAGATTTTAATTTTAAATTTCTTTTCTGAGGTGACTGGTAGATTCTTTCAATTATTATTTTGCCCTCTGGTTTCATAATATCAGGGCCATGTTCTTTGATAATTGTTGAAAGATGCTTTCCAGGTCCTTTTGATTGTAACTTTCAGGTACTCCAATGATTGTGACACTGTCTCTCTTGAATTTATTTTCCAGGTCTTTTTCCAATGAGGTATTTTACATTTTTCTATTTTTTCTCATTTTTTTGAATGTGTTTGATTGTTTTTTGATATCTCATAGAGTCATTAGCTTGCACTTGCAGAGTTCAAACCTTTAAGGAGTTGCTTTTATAAACTTTTGCATTTCTTTTACCATTTGCCCAATTGTATTTTGTAAGGAGTTGTTTTCTTCACTTATTTTTTCTATCTCCTTTTCCATTTGGCCAATTCTATTTTTTTAAGTAGTTGTTTTCTTTTTCCAAGCTGTTGACTCTTTTTTCCATAATTCCCTTCCATCAATCTCATTTCTTTTCCAAAATTTTTTTCTAAGTCTGTAATATAATTTTAAGATTTTTTGAGTCTTTTCATGAGTTCTTTCTGTGCTTGAGATCAGTTACCATCTTTTGTGAGGTTTTGTCTGTTTTTTGACATCGCTGTCCTCTTCTGAATTTTTGTCTTTGAACTTTCCTATCACCACAATAACTTTCTCTGGTCAGATACTTTTTAGTGTTTTTTGATCACCTTTTTGGCCTTTTGCCTTTCTTTCAAATTTGAACTATACTCCCATTGTGAAAGGGACACAGTCTTAGGCTTCTTTTGCCTGGGACTTCAGGCACTATCTATTTATTTGGTGCTGCATTGATGTTGCCCTGAGGTCCACAGGAGATCCTTGTATTTGGTGCTGTCCTGAAGAAGTATGGTGGGGGGTGACTTGTCCTGCTGTAGGGTGTAGGGGTCTGGAAGCTGATGTGGTGCTGACCTGAGGTCCTACTGTTGATGTATGGCATGGGCTGAGTCTGTTGGGATGTTTCTCTGTTTCCCTGGGACTACATTGAAACAGGAGGATGTCTGGCTGTTGGAGGCTGTGTGTTTGTCCAGAATTACATAGAAGAGTCCTGGTGTTGGTATTTTCCTGCTCTACCACACTGGGGCATCAGGACCTCCTGAGTTTTGCTCAGGTGAGGCTTGCTTCTGGCTTGGTGGGAAACTTCATGTCCTGGACTGCATTCATTCCTCTTTTTTTTTTTTTACTTGAGTGAGCAGATTATATATATATATATATA
>NW_027185712.1:37020486-37105452 GCF_028583685.1 Petaurus breviceps papuanus
ATATATATATATATATATATATATATATATATATATATATTGCTGATCTCACAAGCTTCTTGGGTTAAAGGATTGTTTCAGTACATCTTTTTTTTAAGAAGTATGTTTTAGTCTTCTTTTACACTTCATCAATTCTTTCTCTGGTTTTGGAAAAAAAATTTTCATCATAAGTCCTTTGGAATTATCTTACCTGTCAGCAGAAGCACATGTCTCACTCAGCATGTTCTTTTCCCATATTTTATTTATTTATTTTTAGTTTTCAACATTCACTTCCATAAGATATTGATGCTTACATTTTCTCTCCCTCCTTCTTTCCCCACACGAAGATGGCATGCAATATTATATAGGCTTCACTTATACATTCATTTTAAACATATTTTCACTTTAGTCATGATGTAAAGAGGAATTAGAACTGATGGGCCAAAACATAAAAGAAAAAAAAATAAAACAAACAAAAGAAGAGAGAGCAAATAATATGATTCCATCTGCATTCAAAAGTTCTTTCCTGGATGTGGATACCATTTTCCATCATGAGTCTATTGGAGTCGTCTTAAATCCTTGCCTTGCTGAAAAGAGCTAAGGCTATTGAAGTCAGTCATCACACACTATGGCTGTTACTGTTTACAGTGTTTTCCTGGTTCTGCTCATTTCACTCAGCATCAGTTCATTTAGGCCTTTCCAGGTTTTTCTGAAGTCAGCCTGCTCATTATTTCTTACAGCACAATAGTATCCTATTACATCCGTATACCACAACTTGTTCAGCCATTCCACAGTTGATGGATATCTCCTCAATTTTCATTTCTTTGCCACCACACAAAAAATTGCTATTAAAAATTGCTATTTTTGTACATGTGCATCCTTTACCCATTTTTAGGATCTCTTTAGGATACAGCCCTAGAAAGGGCATTGCTGGGTCAAAGGGTATGCCCATTTTTATAGTCTTTTGCCATAGTTACATGGTTTTATAGCCATTTGGCCATAGTTCTAAATTGCTCCCCTGAATGGTTGGATCAATTCACAACTCCACCAGCAATGCATTAATGTTCCAATTTTCCCAAATCTTTTCCAACATTTCTCAGTTTCCTTTTCTTTCATATTAACCAATATGATAGGTATGATGTAGTACCTCAAAGTACCTGAATTTGCATTTCTTTAATCAATAGTGATTTAGAGCATTTTTATATGATTTTAGAGAGCTTTAATTTTTTCTTCTGAAAATTGCCTGTTCATGAATTGCCAATTCATCACTGATCAATTGGGGCATGACTTGCATCACTATAAATTTGGCTCCGTTCTCTATATATTTTGGAAATGAAGCCTTTATTAGAGACACTGGCTATAAAATTATTTCCCAAATTTCTGCTTCACTTTTAAACTTGGTTACATTGGCTTTGTTTTCCCAAAAGAAAAAAAATCAATTTAATATAATCAAAATCATCCATTTTGCACTTCATAACATTCTCTTTCTCTTGTCTGGTCATAATTTGTTCCCTTCTCTATAGATCTGACAGGTAAACTATTCCTTACTATCCTAGCCTGCTTATGGTATTAGTCTTTATATCTAAATCATGTACCCATTTTTTTCTTTATCTTGGTATAGGGGTAAGATGTTGGTCTGTGCCTAGTTTCTGCCATGCCATTTTCCAGTTTTTCCATCAGTTTTCATTAGTGAGTTTTTATCAAGAAGCTGGAATCTTTGAATTTATAAAATAGTATATTACCATACTCATTGACTATTGTGTCTTGCATACATAATCTCTTCCACTGAGTCACCACTCTATTTCTTAGCCAGTACCAAGAAGTTTTGATGATTGATGCATTCTAATACAATTTAAGGATCTAGTACAGTTAAGTCACCTTCCCTTGCATTTCTTTTCATTAATTCCCTTGATATTCTGAACATTTTCTTAATTCCAGATGAAGTTTTTTTTCTAGCTTTATAAAATAATTTTTGGTAGTTTCATTGTTATGGTATTGAATAAGTAATTTAATTTAGGTAGAATTGTCATTTTTATTATATTAGCTCAGCTTGCACATGAGTAACTAATTTTTTTTTCCAATTATTTATAGCATGGCTCCCAGAAGTCAAAAATCTCAGACCATCTTTTTGATGGTTTTGCTATTCAAGGATCATTTTTGTGGTGCTATTTTGAAGTTGTTTGGAAGTAAATATTCCCACTTTTTTTGAAAACTATGTTTTTTATTTATTTTGTTAAATTATTCCTAATTACACTATTTAAAATTTACAAAATAATGTTTTCATTTTAGGAATGTAAAGAATTTAACTTTATTGAGTCTTTTATGATTACACTTTCATTTTTATCTTTTTATGCTATTGATTTTTGTCTTTGAATGTCAAATTTTCTACTCAGCTCTGGTCTTTTTAACAGGGATACTTGAAACTTCTCTTTTTCAATAAATATCCACTCATCTCCTAAAGGTTTATATTCAGACTCGTTGGACATATTATTCATGGTTGTAATCCTATCTCCTCTGTCTTCCAGAATATGATATTCCAAGCTTTCCACCTCATTAATGTGGAGGCTCCTATGTCTTGTGTGACCTTGATTAGGGCTCCATGTTGCTTGAATTGTTTATTTATGTCTGCCTGCAATATTTTTTTTTTCCTTGACCTGAGAGCTCTGGAATTTGAGGTTAATATTTCTGGGAGTTTTTATTTTGAGATCTCTTTCTGGTAGCATCAATGAAATCTTTCAATTTCTATTTTGCCTTCTGGATTCTAGATATCCAGAGAGATTTCCTTTAAAATTTCTTGAAATACCATGTCTGGACTCTTATTTTAAGTTTGGCTTTTAAATGTTTCTGTAATTGCTTAATAATCTCTCTTTGATCTACTTTCCATGTCATTTCTCTTTCTAATGTAATATTTTGCATTTTCTTTGATTCTTTTACGTTTCTGGAGTTTATTATTTCTTAAAGTCTCATGTAGTCATTAGCTTCTGCTTGCTCAGTTCTAATATTCAAGGAATTGTTTTCTTCATGAAATTTTTTATATGCCTTTTTTCACTTGTTCAATTCTGCTATTTAATTACTTTCTGCTAATTATTTTCTTTGGTGAATTTTTGTGTCTTTTACCATGGGTCAATTCTTTCTTTTAAGGTGGTATTTTCTTCAGATATTTTTATGCCTCATTTATCAAGCTGTTAATTTTCTTTTCTTAATTTTATTTCACCAATTTCATTACTTTTCCTGATTTTTCCTTTACCACACTTGTCTCTTTCCTTAACATTTCCAGTAATTCTTGCTGAGCTTAGGTCAAAATAGCATTTTCCTTTGATGCTTAGATTGTAACTGTTTTCATTTTTTTCTTCTTCTTCTGAGTTTATGTCTTTGTCTTCCCTGCTATTGTGATTCCTCTTAATGGTTAACGTATTTTTATTGTTGTTGTTTGATAGAGTCTCCAGCCTATTTCTTGACTTTTAATTTTATGTTAATGTTGTGCATTACTTAGCTGGTTGTGTGGAGGCACTGTCCCATGCTTCAGGTTTTTCCAGTTTGTTTTCAGAGGTAGTTTGGGGGTTCTGCATATTTTTGGTTGATTATAAGCTGGTGTGATTTCAGAAAAGCTGCAGTAATGGTTTGCACTTTGTTATTTATTCAGGAAGGGCCACTGTTCCCTTGAAAAAACAATGAATATCACTCCTCTTTACCCTGTATCTGTGACCACATCCCCTGTTCTGCTCCAGGTAAAAGTGCTTTTTCCTTTTTGCCTTAGAACTACAACTAGTATCACTGCTACCTTGGGAGTAACCACAAGCACTCTTGTCTGTTCTTGAACTGTCACCCAAAACTGCTCAGTTCGAACTGCATTCATTGCCAGCAAAATGTCCACTGTAATCTTTATATAGCCAGTTGTTAAATCACATTTCCCCTCAATGTCTCTGGCCTGACAGTTACCAAAGATGCTGCTGCTATCCAAGTCACCAACAAGAAATGTTTGTAGTGTTGCCTGACATGCATTATACTCTGGGCTGGCTGCCCACCCCATGTCACAGAACTCTCCTGTTGACCTCTGCAGTTATCTTAGGCTGGAAAAATGAATCCCTCTGGCATTTGGTTAATTCTGCCACTCTAAAATTTAATTTGATAACTGATTTTAAAATTGTTTGGAAGGACATATTGGAAGCATTCATCTGGGTCACTCCTTATACTCTGTCATCTTAGCTTTGCCTACTAGCCAGGTTTTTATGGCACAATTGTGTCCTATCAGAATAATACACCACAATTTATTCAGTCATTTATCAATTGATGAATATCTGCTCAGGTTCTAATGCTTTGTCACCATGAGAATGCCGTAAATATTTTTATACAAATAGATCCTTTTGCCATTTTGTTGATCTCTTTGGGATACAGTTGCTAGTAATGATAACCCTGAGTGAAAGGGTATGCAAAGTTATGGATTCCTCTGGACATATTTTCAAATTGTTTTTCAGAATGGTTCATCCAGTTCACAACTCTATCAACAATGCATGTGTACCTATTTTTCCACATTTCTTCCAACATTTGGTCTTTTCTACTGTCATGGTGAAGCCACCTACTTTAGGCAGTTCATTTTCTATGTGGATAGTTGAAATTATTAGGAAGTTTGTTTCCTTTATCAAATAAAAATCTGCCTCTCTGTCAGTGTTTTTAGCACTTGATCATTTTATCTAATAGAACATGTTTAATCCTTCTAGTGATATCTCTTCTACTGCTTAAAGAATGATATGTTCATCTTAAGTTTATTTCTAAGGCTAACAATCAACTCCTTCTGCAATTCTCTTTGATCTCAAGGCCCTTGACAATTCTGGCCATCTTCTGTTGGATACTCTTTAACCTATCCTCCCTAAAATGTGTACTAATCTGAAAACAATGCTCTATATTGTTATGAGGAACATAGGACTTAGTCAGCCCTTGATTCTGAAAACTAAGCCCATGTCAAAGTAGTCTAAGGTCCTTTGAGGGATTTTTTTAAAACAGATATGCCATACTGTTTACTCCTATGGAAGTACCTCCCAGATGAATTTTTCCTCTTGACCTACCTAATCATTTTATCTAAAATTCATTTGAAAATCAAAGATACTATCAACTTGGACCCCAGAATTGGACTAAATTTCAAATTTGGATATTGATATTTTTTTGTTGTGGCCACTCAACACTAGTAGCAATGTTTCTGGCAATTTTACTTAGCAGCTATTATAAATAAATAAATATTATTTATATTATCAATTATGCTAAAAGTTTTACTAATATTGAACAAGATAAAATACTTTTTCCACTGTATTACTATAAGTTAACTTTAGATAAAAAATACATTATATTATTTAGTCTTCTGATTTTATTATATCCTGAAATTTTGTAGACTCTCATATCAGAAATATAATTACATAAATGAATTTTTGTTTAATTAGGTTACACTATGCTATATATATGTATATATAATGTAATAGGGATATTTTCTCAAATATTGTGAAATGCTGCTACAGAGTCCATTTCTCTATTACATTATGAAAATTAATATAGTACCAGTTTTGGAAATTGTAATAATAAAGTGACTTTTGCCCTAAATTTAGAATTCTTATAATTTAATAGGGTCTTTAATTCAGTTTGGTTAAAATAAGCTTTGTATCTTATTAAATGAACTGTTAAAAGATAGCAAATTTTTTAAAACTATTATTCAGTGGGTTACATATGTCTCTAAACTAGACTGCTAAAGGGAAAGGCTTCAGTCTTCCAATTCATAACTGTTCTGTAATGTAAATTCTCAGTGAGTCAAATAACAACTGAGAAATTAAAGACTAAACATTCTAAAGCAGTACAGAAAAGAAGCTTCTGCTGTTATTTGTAGTAATCTTGAAAAACTATAGAAAACTTAACATTTCATAAACACTGTATATATGAACTCTTTTTACTTCTTTGACATTAATTACTCCACACTGGCTAAGTCTATACTCATCTTTGGAAATCTTTTGGTACAATTAATAAAGAATACCAAACAATATCAGATAGATGATTTTCTCTGTATTTTAAAATATATCCTAATTAAATGTCTTCTTGATACTAATAAGTTTAATTTTTAAATACATACTATCAGGTATATGAAAATTTTTTCTTGTATTATAAAATCTGAGAAAAGCTTTTAAGACAAGTTACTTTTCCTTTGGGGCTGAATGCTTTTAGATGAATAAATATATCTGTTACAAAATTTTTGAAAACATATTTAATGGACTGTATTTTGCTTTAAATTAGAAAATATTAATAACAAAAACTTACCATTTGAAGGATGAATTCATAAGATCTTACAGGTCTACTTAAGTGTTTGATGTAATTCTTATGAACTACAGTGTGAGAATTAGGACCTAAGTACTGCAGTGTGAGAAACTGTGACCTCTCCTACTCAGTGTGTGGAAAATTACAAAATGTGTATGTCCTGAGTTCATTTGAGCTTACACAATTTTCTTTTCTTTTTTTTTTTTGGAGGACAATTGGGGTTAAGTGACTTACCTAAAATCACATGACTTACAATTGTCTGAGGCAAGATTTGAACCCAGGTCCTCCTGACTCCAAGGATGGCACTCTATTCAGTGCACCACCAAGCCGCCCCAATTACACTATTTTCTAGGTGTTTTCAGTAGACAGTCAGAAATCCACTATACTAATGAAAAGTCCAAGATGTACTATTTGTGATGCTTATCTAATTTGTTCAACATACAAACAACTTTCCTTTCTGGCCATTGCATTTGGTAATCATCCCCTATCATACCATTTGTATGTCTGAGTCTAGTCATTGCAAAGCCTCCCTTCAATTTACTTGGTTATATAAAGCTTTTTCTGGAACTTAAAACTCTTGCTGACAAACTGAACTCTTAAACACATGTAAAGTAGTCACATGTACCTCTCCTTCATTTATTTCACTAACAAGGCAAATCAAGGGAGTGGGATGTTTTTGTCAAGGTAAATTGCTATTTTTAAAAATATTTTCTTGCCATCATGGATTCTGACCAGTGGCACTGAATTTCAGCAAACATTTATTTTCTCATTTTACTACCTCATCTTTACCACTGGAAAAAAAAGAAATTCAGCTCCCTAGCCAAGCAAAATAAATCATGGTTCATGAATGTAATGGAATATTATAATGCTGTAAGATTGGTAAAAGGGATGAATTCAGAGAAATCTGAGAAAACTTGCTATGAACTAAGGCAGAAAAAGGTGAGCAAAACCAGGAAAATAACTTATATTCTACTACATACTATATTTATACTATAACAGTAGTTTAAAACTCAACCTTGAAAGATTTAAGAATTTTAATGAGTACAGTTAACAACCGTGATGTCACCTACCTCCTAGCAAAGAGACAATAGGTTAAATATATGGAAAGAAACAATTTCAGGTGAGAATCAATTTTACATGATTATTTATATTAAATCTCCAAAGGCTATGTAGGATAGTGGATAAAGAGTTTGTCAGTGTCAAAAAGGCATGTTTTCAAGCTCTGTCTGACTCAATCTGACTGTGTGACTGTTAGCAAGTCATTATACCTCATTGAACCATTAAAATTCTCTAAGACCTTATTAAGTATAACAGCCTCCTAGTTTCCAGAGTAAAGGGAATTTCCTTATAAGGAGTTCCCCACACCAGTAAAAATATAGGTGAGGTTAAATAAAGATTAATTTTTTTTCAGGAATACCTATCTACTTATCACCTTTATTTTTCACTGCTAGCAAAAAAGGATCTCCATCTCCTTAAGAAAATATAAATTTAGCATATTGTATCAACAATGCAATATTCACAATGCTTACAGTGAATATAAATATGCTGACATGTTTATTAATCACAAAATATACCAGGATCTCTACATGGGTAATAAAGCTAGAACATTTATTCAAATACTAGAAAACTGAGTTCCAAAACCAGAAAGTCAAAGCCATCACAGTATTTGTGAAGTTGGCACATGTAGTTAATGTAGTAAACACCCACATTCTCAAGACTTCAAAACAGAATAGCCTACCTCAGGTAAAGGTCTTCCTCTACTCACTCTGGACAACTGCTCAACATCCAAGAAACATGCTCCCAGCAGCTCTGGTCCCCCGCAGTTCCCATCCCTGGCAGTAATAAGTAGGAGTCCTTAGCAGAAATTCTGGATTGCTCAAATAAAAAGGAGTTTGCTCCTCTACCACTGCTGCCACCACCACCGCTTTCCCTCTAGCTTGGCTTTGGCTTCCCCCTGCCCCACGCCTTCCTGATACTTTAGCAAATTCAAGGGACATGGAAGATATTTAAATCCCATAACCTTACACATGTTTTCCCCATTCTCTCCCTATAGTCATGAAGACCTTGTGCCATTGTTAAAAGTTCTATTCAAGGGCCACAACTTCTTTAAGACATTGAGTGTCAAATACTTTGTAAGTAACATTAGATTATAATCCAACATTGGCAAACTGTGTACTTCAGTGTCCTGGGGTGTTCAGTGATCTTAACAGTAGGACCTCTGAAAGATATTAAAAAAATAAAGAAGCAGTGCTACTTTTTTTTTTTGCTTGCTTAAAGTTTTGCCAGTAAGTTCTCCAACTTTCTGTTTTGTGATCTTATGTATTTGAGAACCTATATGAGTGACTGGGATAAATAATAAATATCCAGTAGTCATTTTGTGACAGAAAATGAGGGTGGTGTTTTCCACTCAAATTTCCATATTTGAGAAGTTATACAGCATCCTTTAGGTAGACACATACTGTTATTTAATTAAAGAATGAAACAAAAGTGTTTTCATTTTTAATTTGTGCATTGTTTTTTCCAACATCTATTACACTTTTAGGATATGAATATTTATTTGGACGTAACTACTTATAAGTGGGACTCTTAGGTATTTCTTTTGGCCTAGAGGCAATATGAAAAAAAAAACTGAGGCACTAAGGAAAACTGGAGCCAAGAAATCTAGGGAACTTTCCTCTGCTATACTCTATACACTGACTATTTAGTCAAATATTATTTTGTTATGCCAGAACACTAACACCTCCCACTTACATAATACTTTAGCATTTGTAAAGCACTTTATTAGAGTACTGATGATGCCATGTGACAAAAATACCTGCTAAAGTTATATTGTAATAAAAAGCTTATTAAGACTGTCATATAAATTACAAAGTTGATTGAAGTAGCTCTTGAGTAAATATAGTCAGAACACTGAGATTTCACACATCACTTCACCGGTTAAACTCTCAAACATTAGTCAGAGCACATTAGTCACTAAATTTGGAGAGCAAGCAAAAACAAAAGAGGTCCCTATAATTGAATGAGGTGGAAAACAAGCCTTGCACTAAGGCTCTGCTGTCTTTCAGTCCAAGCCAAATGTTGCAGGATACTGATCATCACCATACCAACACGTTGTGTTTTGTTACATCACTGAAAGAAAGATGCAATCCATTAGGAAGTACAACATTTCTACCATTTTAAAAGAAAGGATAATATAAGATATGACTGTTAGTAGAAATGAGTACTTTAGAAAGAATAATAATGAAAGCATAGGGGGTATTTTTGTTGTATCACAAATCTGTTTCAGGTTTTAATTGCTGATACAACTAAATGTTTTATAAGAGGCTTTCTCACCAGTAAAATGAAAGGTCAAGGGGGGTACAGAGCCAAGATGGTAGGATAAAATCAGGAACTTGCTTGAGCTTGCACCCCAATCACCTCTGATACCTGTAAAATTGACTCTAAACAAATTTTAGAGCTACAGAACCCACAAAATGACAGAGTGCAAAAAATCTCCCACTGAAGGCAGCCTAGAAAGCCGAAAGAAAGGGTTTACTGTACCAGTCTGGGAGCACAGCACAATTCCATGTGGGCCATGCTGGCACAGATCAGTGGCACAGACAGGGCAGAGTAGACCTTAGGGGACTTAATCACTGTCAGCAATAGCATTTTCCAGACTTGTCCACCTACAAATGCCAAAGACAGAGTAAAAGGTTAATGGGGAATCTCTATTGGACCTGAGAGAGGAGTGTGGTCCAATTTTGCCTGCAGAAGCAGAGGCTGTGGCAGTGGGGCCAAAGCTTCCAGAGCTCCAGGTCCACGGAGAGTAGGGAGATCAAGCACCTGATCAGAGGGCAATTGCAGGAATCTCTTTGTTGGTGCTGAGGCAGGATTCTCTTGCTTTGCCATGCTTGGGTCTGGGTTGCAGGTTTGGGTGGCGGTCCTGAGGTGAGGAGAAGTACAGGCATGGCAGAGTTTGTGGCAGCTGTGGAAAGGGAGTTCTCCTTATAGTTCTGAGGCAAGTGCCTTGAAATAAGTCTGATAAAAACTTGTGCAAAACCCCATAAATTTGGAACACTGCATTCTCCACTCAGGAAGCAGAGGCATACCATAGCAAAGAGTGCAAAAGTCATGTAATTGTCTGGCACAATGAGCAAAAGAAGGAAGAAAAATCAGAATATAGAATTGTCATTTGGTGACAAAGAAGATTAAAACACAGAACCAGAAAAAGACAACAATACTACTACATCAAAAGATTACAACAAAAAATATGAACTGTTTGCAGGCCCTGGAAGAACTCAAAAGGATATTGAAAATCAAGTAAATGAAGTAAAGGAAAAATTGGGAAGAGAAACTAAATGAAACAAGAAAATAAAGAAAAAGGAGTAAACAGCTTGCTAAAGCAGACCCAAAAATATTGATGAAAATATTCTTTTAAAAATAGACTAACTTGGGGCCAGAGTCAAGATGGCGGAGTAGAAACAGTATTTTGTGCAGCTCGGACTTCCACCTCCTCCAATTCATGCAAATGGTGATTCTAAACAAACTGTGGAGCTACAGAAGCCACAAAATGACACAAAGAAACTAACCTCATGCTGAAGATAGCACAGCAAGCTGGCAGGAAGCAGCCAGCACAGCACTCTGGGATCTGAGCCCAGCCACACATGAACCGAAGGTTTTAGCCTCAGGGCGGCCTGACCAGCCACTAGTTGTAGGGACTTCAGTTCACCAGCAGCTGTGGTAGTTTCCAGAATTATCAATCCATAGATGCCAAGACAAAGTGAGAGGTCAGGTAGACTTTGTGGGAACAGGGAGTTTGGGAGTGCGATATGGCCTTTGCCTCCTGGGCAAGAAGCAGCTGAGGCTGCACAGCCATGCAACCACTACCATCTGGATGCTTCAGAGCTCTTGGTCTGCAGATTGTAGGTGAACCAAGCCACCAGAATGAAGGGTCATCACTCTTGCTTTAACCTGCTTGTATCTGGATCACTGTCTAGGGTGGAGGTCCTGGGATGAATGAATAGTTTGCCAGAACATGTGGAGGCTTCAGAGAGGGCATCCAACTAAGAGCTCTGGCATCTGTAAAAAAAAACCCAGCATTTGGGATAAAGCTCCCCCCTCTGGTAACAGAGCTCTACTGTGGCAAAAGGCTCAAAAGTCAAGTAATTGAGTGGCAATACGAGCAAGCAAAGTAAACAGAACAAGCCACCATTAGACCTCTATATTGGAAACAAAAAGGATGAAAGCACGGAACAGGAGGAAGACAGTGAATTCATAACTCCTGCACCAAAAGCTTCCAGGAAAAATACAAGCTGGTTACAGGCCGTAGAGAACCTTGAGAAGGATTTTGAAAACCAAGTAAGAGAAGTGGAGGAAAGATTGGGAAGAGAAATGAGAATCTTGCAAGAAAATTATTAAATGAGAGTCAACAACCTTACTGAAGATAATGACACCTTAAAAATAGACTAACTGAGATTGCAAAAGAGGCTCAAAAAAGCAATGAGAAGAATGCCTTAAAAGCCAAATTTTCCAGATGGAAAAAGAATCTCAAAAGCTCACTGAAGGGAATCATTCCTTCATAATTACATTGAAGCAAATGGAAGCTTGTTACTTTATAAGAAATCAAGATACTATTAAACAGATCTAAACAAATAAAAAAAAAACACACAGTGAAATATCTCTTTGGGAAAGCCACTGACCTGGAAAATAGTTCCAGGAGAGATAATTTAAAAATTTTTGGACCACCTTAAAGCCATGATCAAAAAATGAACCTAGAAATAATCCTTCAAGAAATTCTCAAGGAAAACACCCTCATGTTTTAGAACCAGAGGGCAAAATAGAGGTTGAACAAATCCATTGATCATCTCCTGAAAAAGATCTCAAAAAGAAAACTCTTAGGAATATAATAGCCAAGTTTTACAGTTTTCAGATGAAGGAGAAAATATTATAAGCAACCAGGAAAAAACAATTTCAATATTCTGGAAACACAATCAATATAACACAGGATCTGGCGGCTTCTACAATGAGGTATCCAATATGATATTCCGGAGGTCAATAGAGTTGGGATTGAAACCAAGAATCACCTAGCCAACAAAACCGAGTATCATGTTTCAAGGGAAAATATGGTCATTCAGTGAAAAAGAAGAATTTCAAGCATTCTTGGTGAAACAAAAAACAGAGTTGAATAGAAAATTTGACATTCAGATATAAGAAGCATTAGATGCATGAGAATGTAAACAGGGAAAAGAAATAAGAAGGGACTTATCAAAGTTGAACTTCTTATATTCCTACATAGAAAAACTATAATTGTAACTTATGAAGCTTTTCTCAGCATGAAAATATTTGAAGGGAATAGAAATGTTTATATATATATATATATATATATATATATATGTATACATAGAAATATATTTCCATATAGGATGGCATATGGGTGTATGAATACATATATATGTATATATGTTTACAGGTATACATAGACAGAGCACTCAGGACCAATTAAATAGGAAGGGTTGATATTTAAAAGGTTAAATTAAGAGGTGAGAGAGGAACATAATGAGAGAAGATGGGGAGACACAGAATGGGGTAATCTATCTCATATAGAAGAGGCAAGGAATAATTCCTACAATGGAGTGGAAGAACAGGAAAGCAAGAGGGAATGAGTCAATTTTTTATCATTGAATTTGCCTTAGGGAGGGAATGACATAAACACTAAATAGGGTATCTCACCTTACAGGAGAGCAGAGGGGAAAGGGATGAGAGGGGCAACAATGGAAGGGAGGCCAGTCTTGTAGGGGAGCAAAGTTAGAAGCATCCACTTTTGAAAAGGGATAGGATCAAAGTACAGTATAGAACAAGTGGGGGTGTGATGGGATGAAAGGAAATATAGTCAATCTGTCACAGTGTATCCACTATGGAAATATTTTGTATAGCTACACATGTGCAACCTATATTGAATTGCTTATCTTCCCAGTGAGTATAGGTGATGAGGGAGGAAAGGAAAGAATCTGGAATTCAAAGTTTTTAAATAAAATGTTTTAAATATATATTTATATTATTGTTATTTTTTATTTTATAGGGAAATGTGATATACAGACACTGGGGCAGAGAGATGCACCATGACCTACTGGAAAGTCAGAGGGAGGATGGGGGAAGATATGGGAGAGAGAAGATTCTGGGAGGGGTTATTCTGTGGGATAGCTGTTTTGGGGAGGTGGGTAGGGAAAATGGGTAGAAAATGTGTAACTCTAAATCTTGTGGAAATGAAAAATAGAAAATAAAAAATGAAAAAATAAAGGTCTACCTCTGATTGCAAATGATGCAAACTCTATTGCAAAAGTCAATAGAGAGAAGAAAATTAAAATTAAAATTGGCCAAATGGAAAAAAAGAAGTCCAAAAGCTCACTGAAAAAAATTTCTTCAGAATTATAATGTAGCAAGTGGAAGCTAATGACTTTATGAGAAAATAAGATATTATAAAACAGGTCCAAAGGAATAAAAAAAAACACAAACAAACCTAGAAGACAATGTAAAATATCTCATTTGAAAATCTTGCTGACCTAGAAAACAGATCCAAGAGGGATAACTTAAAAATTATTGTACTACCTGAAACCCATGATCAAAAAAAGAGCCTAGACATTATCTTTCAAGAAATTATCAAGGTAAACTGCCCTGATATTCTAGAACCAGAGGCTAAAATAGAAATCCAAAAAAAAAAATCCACGATTGCCTCTCAAAAAAGATCCCCAAAGGAAGCCTACTAGGAGTATTATAGCCAAATCAAGAGTTCCCAGGTCTTGGAGAAAATATTACAAGAAGGAATAAACAATTTGAGTATTATGGAAACAAAATCAAGATTACACAGGATCTAGCATATTCTGCATTAAGGTATCAAAGGGCATGGAATACAATATTCCAGAGGTCAAAGGAGCTAGGATTAAAACCAAGAATCACCTACCCAGGAAAAGTGAAAATAATATTTCAGGGGAAAATGAAACAGAGGACTTTTAAAAATTCTTGATGAAAAGACCAAAGTTGAATAGAAAATTGTACTTTCAAATCCAAGAATTAAGAGAAGCATGAAAAGGTAAACAAGAAAAAGAAATCAAAAGGAACTTACTAAAGTTGAACTGTTTACATTCTTACATGAAAAGATGATATTTATAACTCATGAGGCTTTTTTCAGTATTAATATAGTTGAAGAGAAGAGATAGATGATAGATTGATAGATATACACATATAGGGACATTTGTATGTTTGTGTATATATATATATGTAAGTAAGTAAGTATGTATGTGTGTGCATGTTTGTATGTTTATGTATGTGTGTATATGTATACATAGACAGAGGGCACAGGGTGAGTTGAATATGAAGGGATGATATCTAAAAAGCAAAATTAAGATGTGAGAGAGGAATATGTAGGGAGAAAGAGAAAGGGAGAGATAGAATATATTAAATTATATCACATAAAAGAGGCAAGATAAAGCTGTTACAATGGAGGGGAAGAGCAGGGAGGTAAAAGGGAATGAGTCAACCTTATTTTAATTGGATTTGGCTTAAGGAGGGAATAACATATAAACTCAATTGGGTATCTTACCATACAGGAAAATGGGGGGGGAGGTATAAGAAGGGGAGATGATAGAATGGAGGGCAGATTTGGGGAGGAAGTAGTCAGAATCAAACACTTTTGAAAAGGGTCAAGTCAAAGCAGAAAATAGAATAAATGAAGGGTGGGATAGGATGGAGGGAAATATTCTTTCACAATATGACTACTAGGGAAAGGTTTTGCATAACTACACATGTATAACCTATATTAAATTGCTCGTCTTCTCAATGTGGTTAGGTGAGGAGGGAAGAGGGAAGCGAATTCTGTGCTCAAAGTTAAAAAAAATGTTAAAAATTTGTTTCTACATGAAACTGGGAAATAAGACATACAGGCAGTGGAGTATATAAATTCATCTTGCCCTAAAAGAAAGTAAGGGCTTAAGGGGTAAGTGGGAAATGGGAGAGAGAAAAGAAGGAAGACTGGGGGAAAGGGTAATTAGTATGCTTGCCATCTTGGAGTGGGGGTAGGCAAGACGGGAAGAAAATTTGAAACTCAAAATCTTGTGGAAATGGATGTTGAAAACTAAAATAAATAGATAAAATTTATTTAAAGAAAGAAGAAAACAAAAGGTCAAGAAGAAAGCTCCAAACTTTACCAACTACTTTCTGAAGAAATAGACCAAAATTCTAGCTGGCACAGTGGAAAGAGTGCTGGTCCTGCAGTCAGGAATATTTGTCATCCTGAGTTCAAATTGGTCCTCAGACACTTATTAGTTATGTGACAGTTGTCAATCCACTTAGACCTCAGTTGCTCATCTGTAAAATGAATTGGAATAGGAAATGGCAAGCCACTCTAGTATTTTTGCAAATAAAATCCCAGATTGGGTCACAAAGATTTGATCAAAATTGAAAAACACCTTAACAAGTTATTCAACTTCACTTTCTGCCTCTGATAACTGAGAATTATATTTAAATATTTTTTGCTGAATTACTTCTAGTAAAGGATATATGCACAGAAGTGACAAAATGCGGTAGATAAGAAATGCATAAAGTACTTCTGGGAGCCAAGATGGCAGAGTAACAAGTAAATTACAGTTACTCTCCCATATTTACCTCCAAATAACCATAAAACAGCACCCCAAAAGTAATCTTGGAACAGCAGGACTAGCAAAAAGATAAGGGAAAGCAATCTTCTAATCTAAGAATCTTAGAGGTTCATCTAATTCAGGTAAAAGGGGAGCACATTCCAGGACAGGAAATGTCCCAGTAAAGCAGCAGCAAGCTCCAGTGCAGCAAACCAGTGGGGAATCCTTAGCCCCAGTGTGGTGGAACAGGCAAACATCAACACCAGGACCCTCCACCTACCTTAGCATAGTCAGGGGAACCAGTAAACTCTAGCTCAGAGATCTACCATGTGTTTAAAAGTAACACCAATAAACAGACATCCTCCAGCATTACTAGAAAGTAGGCCAGACCTCTTGATTCAATACAGCCCTAGACAAACAGGCATCCTCCAGCTGCCTGGCCTCCATGTGCCTCAGTGTAGCTCCAAGGAAAAGCAGAAACACCCCATCAAGCCTCAGTATACTCTTGACACCACCACTAGGACCCCAGCTCAGCACCAGTAAGCTTCCATATTCCTAAAGCCTCCAGAATTGACAGCCACCCCCAGTCTCCACCCAATGCCTTCTGCACAGCACCAGGCATGAAGGCCCCTCAGAAGCCTCAGGTAAGCATCAGTGAAACACCAGCAAACAGCTAGCTTTTGTAGCCCCTGGTACAAAAAGCCTGAGACAGTGTCCCTTCCTCCCTGGGAACAGAGCTCAAATTTGAAAGAAAGGAAACCGCCCCCCCTCAAAAAAAAGTTGAGCAAAAAACAACAACCAATAAAGAATTTGATCATAGAAAGTTATTGTGTTGTGACAGGAAATTCCAAGACATAAACTAAGAAGACAACAACGGTAAAACACCTATAGGCAAAACCTCCAAAAAAGATAGAAAGTGGTCTCAACCCCAGGAAAATCTCATGAAAGAATTCATAAAGGACCTTAAAATCATATAAAAGAGGTAGAATAACAAATGGGAAAAGAAATGAGAGTGATGTAAGACATCTATAAAAACAAAACCAAACAAACATCACAGTTTGGAAAACTGCTTAAAAGTGCAATTGACTAAATGGGGAAAAAAAAAGTAACAAAAATCCGCTGAGGTGGAAGAAGAAGGGAATGACAAGCAACTACTTAAAGAGTACAATTGGCCAATTGGAAGAGGAATTACACAACCAACTGAGGAAAACAACACCTTTGTAAAGCAAAGCACCAGCAGCTTTCCAGAGGTCTGCTACTGTGAACATCTTGTAAGATTTTGATTTCACAGTATAGTGAACTGTCTATTTATTAAATAATAAATTAGAACAAAAGATTCACAGAAAATCATGGCACAGCATTCACAATGTTACAGCTTATCACAGAGATCAAAATATAGCATTCACAATAACTTATCACTAAAATGGCCACATAGTTTTCACCACAGTGGTCACAATAAATTTCAACAAAGTATAATCATTTAATCAATCACTAAAACCTTAATTAAATCACAAAGTACAAAAGTCAAAGTTCTCCTCCCATATGTCAAATTCATATCTTCTCAGTAATTCATAATCTTCTCAGTACACAGTATCCAAGTAAAGTCTTCTTTCAGCTTGATTCAAGGCTGGCTCTCAGCTTCCATGGCTCCTCTTCCATGGTCCAAGCTCCAACTGTCACCTGGGTTCAAAGCCAGGCAACTCCCAGTTCCTTTTTCAGCTCCTTGTCCAGTTATTTGTTTAGTTCCCATTCTGTATTGAAGTTCACAGTGTCCAGTCCATTTCAAATCCTTCACAGTTCCTGTTTCTGGGAAGACAAAGCTTAACAGAGTCACAATAATATTCATGCACATTGCCAGCACCATCATAAATTCATTATTTGCCTGTGAAATCAATTCAGACCCACCAACAACGTCTGAGAACTACTCAGCACAAATCATCAGTAAAGTCCCAGGACCTCCAAAACCCTCCTCCATGTCTTCTGTAAACATACAAGCAGAAAACCCTTTTTCAGTGCTTCCAGTAAGGTCCCGGGGCTTCTGTACAAAATATCACAAACAAACATCAATACAGACAGAACAGACAGAGTGCCAGAATACCACAAGTTTTCTCCTTTTTGAGTCTGCTACCACAAGAGTCCTCTTCTCAGTTTTTTTTTCTGTCTCTAGCCCCAAGGCTCTCCTTATATAATCATTAACTCCTCCCAAGGAGTTCACAAGTTCTAAGGTTGACAACTTGTGGAGTTCTCATGTTTGTTTCCTTAACAGACTTGATACAAGGCTCAAAATAAACATGAACTGAAACAAGGGGTTAATTCAATAGCTGAAACATGGTGTGAACTACTTCTGTGCTTGCCATTACAAGCTTAAAAGTTATAATTGGGCAAGTGGAAGCTAATGACTCTATGAGACAAAAAGAATCAAGCAATTTCAAAAGAATGTAAAAATAGAAGAAAATGTTAAATACCTCATGGGAAAAACAACTGATCTAGAAAATAGATCCAGGAGAGACAATATCAGAGTCAGTGGACTTCATGAAAGCCAGAAATAAAAGGAGGACCTGAGTAGCATCTTTCCAGAAATTATCAAGGAAAACTGCCCTGATAGCCTGGAACCAAAGAGCAAAATAGTGATTGTAAGAATCAACCAATGACTTCAGGAAAGATTTCACAAAATAAAAACTCAAAGGAACATTCCAGGCACATTTTAGAAATATGTCAAATTAAAAAACAAACAAACAAAAAATAACAAGTGGGCAGATAGAAACAATTCAAATTTTGATGAGTCACAATCAGGATGATGCAGGACTTGTGAAAGCTCTAACAATTTAGAATCAAAGATCATGGAACATGATATTCTGCAAGGGGAAAGGAGCCTGTAAAGTTTAAGAATACTGCTTCAAGGGGAAAGTGGTTATTCAATGAAATAGAAGGATTTCAAGTTTTCATAAGGAGAATAAAAGAACTAAATAAAAAATTTGACCTCAACATCAAGACCCAAAAGAAGAATAAACAGGTAAAAAGTGGAAAAGAAAATACAAGATAATTTAATCTAGCTAAATATTTAGATCCCTATATGAAATGATGATGATTGTAATTCTTAAAAATTTACACTGAGCATAGCTATAAGGACTAAACATAGATTGAGGGTATAAGTATACAGAGAATTTAAGAGAATGACATAAAAATAAGGGATGAAAAAGAGGAATACAAAGGGTGAAGAATAAAGGGGGAGGTAGAATAAGGTAAATTAATTCACATTAAATGGTATGAATCACCTAGTACAGAGGGGAAGATGGAAAGACTGGTAATGAACATTCCTTGAACATTACTCTCATGTGTATTAGCTCAAAGAGGGAATCATATACACAGTATGTTGAATATAGAAATCTAAATTACCAATTAGGGAAATAGGAGGAGAAGAGATCCAGCAAAGTAACGGTTAGAACTAATAGAAGGGAGGGCAGATCAGGGGAGGTGGGAGACAGGAGCAAAACTCTAGGGAGAAAAAAAAGGGTGAAATGAGTGGGAGAGGTCAGACAGGTGGAATAATAGGATGGAGGGAAATACACATGTAGTAATGAAAACTGTAATGTGAATGGGATGAAATCTCTTATAAAATGGAAGTAGATAGCTGAGTGGATTAAAAACCATAATCATAAAATATTTTGTTTATAATAAATATACCTGAATCAGAGACCCACACAAAGTAAAGGAAAGGGGGTGCAGTAGAATCTCTCTTATGCTTCAGTTGAAATTTAAAAGAAAATAACAGGGGTTGTAATACAGATCTGAGACAAAGTAAAAGCAAAAATAGGGATAATCAAAAGAGATAAGGAAGGAAATTACATTTTTTCTAAAATTTACCATAGACAATGAAGCAATATCATTACTAAACATATATGCACCAAGTGTTATAGTATCGACATTCTTTTTTTTACTGTGTATATTTTGACTATTCATCAATAATATCATTAAAGACAAGAAAAGTGATAAAATGGGGAAAGCATTTACATTAGTTATGAATGAAAAAAGTCAAGAATACAAAGGAAGTTGTGTCAGATAATACTGAGAACCAGACCTGAAAATGTCAAAATGACATGAAAAGTTTTCTTCATCTTTTTTTTTTTTTGGTCTTTATTAATTTGTTTGTTTACTTTTAGTTTACAAGATTCAGTTCCACAATTCATTGTGTTTCAAATTTTCTCTCCCTCCCCTCCCCCCCATGACAGCATACAATCAAGTATAGGATTTGCAAAGAGTTTCACATCAGACATTAGTCAGGTTATAAAGAAGGATTGTATCAGATGGAATGAACAATGAGAAAGAGGAAACAAAACCAAACGAGAAAAAGAATCAGATAATTTTCTTCAATCTGGATTCAAACTAAGTTCTTTCTAGTTATTTCTCTGGATGTAGACATCTCTCTTGATCATGAGTCTTTTGGGATTGATTTATAAGCCTTCATTGCTGAGAAGAGTCCAGTCTTTCAAAGATGGTCATCAAACATACGTTGTGTCTGTAATTGTGTACAAATGCTCCTGGTTCTGCTCTTCTCACTCAGCGATAACAACCAACCAACTAACCAACTAACCAACTAGCCAACCAACTAACCAACCAAGCAACCAGACATCCAGCCACATTGAACTTTATCTGTAAGTAGTCAATGTGCTTCGTGACAAATTTCCATTTCTTATAAATTTTGTATTTTAGGTCTCCAAATAATCCATGTTAAGCAAATTTAAGGTAATATAATATAATAATGATCATGCTCACTTTTTAGAAAAAGTCATATTTTTAATTGCTTTGATACATTATTATCCACTAATACAAGCATAAATAAGCTCCTGGAGATATTCTTCAATTTTTATTTGTATCTCTTATTTTGACAAAATATTTAGTGAAACACTCAGCTCAGATATTATTTGACTATTTTAAAACTGTCAAAATTTCATGAACTTGCATAAAAAAGTAGGAAATATGATTCATCTATTTTGGAAATCAAAATAATGAAAACTGAACATGTACTATATTCTGATTAATCATTCATTCAAAGTGGATTTATTGAGTAACAGCTATGAAAACACTATGTAAAAAGGGACTGTGAAAAATAATGTCTTTTAGACAAAAGGTCCTGCCCCCAAAAGACATAAAACCTAATTTGACAGATAATATATACATATAAAAAGTTAAATAATAATACAAATATCCAAGTATTTAGTGTCAAAAATTATATGAACAATAATTACTACAGGAATTAAGAGGAAGACTAACTTGAGATGAATATTGAGTAGTCAATGAGATTTTGGAAAGGCTGAAAGTGAGTGCAAAGGAATATTTCTTATGCAGGGGCAATGATGAAGGAATAAGGGGAAGAGAAAAGTCATGGAAAGCAAATGCTTAAAGCATCGTACATTAATTTGGGGGTTACTGGGTTTTTCATCACTTCTGGCAGAATGACCATTTATTTTGGATACTTTTGAGGGACTTTCTGTTCAATAAATCCACGTTTCCCATTCTGTGGGTCTATACTTTTTCAAAGTTATTCAGTCAATTTTTAATTTCTGATGTTGTGGGGTTATAATGGTAATTTGAAGACCCCTTTTTGTATAGGAAAGTAACCAGGTCCTTAGTACTTAGTAACTAACCGAACCTCTGTGAAAGAAACAGAAGGTATGAACCCTTGTTCCTGATGTAATGGGAAGGGGATGGCTGAAACAGGAAGTACCTAATGCTGTATGTATGCAAGAAAAAGCCCCAGAGAGGAAGAGTCAGAATTCCTTGGGACAAGAATCTGGAGGCGGGGCAACTACAGAAGAGAGAATAGAGAACTGAGCCAGAATTTCCTGAGAACTTCTGGTGGTGGAGCTTCTTCTGAACAGGAGCCTAGGTGCCCAGGAGCTCAGGAGTCCCCTCCCATCAGGCTGGATAAAGTGAATTTTATTTTTTGAATGGGATGCAGAAGACTGAAGAAGCATGACCTGAATGCAGGGACTTTGTCTGTTTGTGGCTTGGTTGAGTCTTGCATTCCTGGGAGCAGAAATTATGAAGGATTTGAGATGGACTGGACCCTGTGAACTTCAGTGTGGAGCAGGACCTACCCAGACAGCTGGACAAGGAACTGGGAGCTGCCTGCCATTGAACTTAGGTGACAGTCTGGTGAATCCAGGTAGTATCTGGGACCATGGAAGGGGATCCAAGGAATCTGAGAACTGGCCCCAAGTCAAGATGAAAAGACCTCTCCGTGGATACTGAACAATGATGAAATTGTAGTTTACTAGTGACCTAGGGGTGGAGGGTTTGCATATTTTCAACTGAATGTACTTAGTGATTAATGATACTTAGTAATTGATTGCTTAATAAGAGACTGATTGAGTTATTTAGTGTACCTCATAAGTGGAAGATTTTGACTATTGTACTTTAAGATGATTGTTCTTTGTTTTAAATGTTGTGAACACTTTGGTGAGAATCTTGTGGCCATTTTAATGATAAGCTGTTGTGAATACTATATTGTGATTTTCTGTAATAAGTTGTAATATTGTGAATGCTGTACCTTGGTTTTCTGTGAATGTTTTGCTTTGATTTGTTATGGAATAGAGTGTTCACTATACTTTGTAAACAGAACAAGCTGTTCACAGTAGCATTCTTCTGGAAAGCTGCTCGTGCATGGCATTACAGGGTTCTAAAATTGTAGACTCTGTAAAAGAAACTGAGGGAAAGCTCTGAGCCAATAGCACTTTATTAAAGGTTTTATTGCCCCCTCTAATGAAATGAACCTCAGATCTTCCTCGTGATGTGAGATTCCTCTTTCCTCTGGGGCCTTTATAGTGCTTGAAACCCAAACAGTACAGATAAAGTAAACTAAAAATATAGAATTTCATGGTGGATAGAACTTGGTCTTGACTCTTTAGGAGGGTATTTGCAGAATAAAGAATATTATTGGTTGATAAATGAGCCAATGAGGAGATGTTGACAGACCTATCATGATATTTTAGGAGCTCCTACTGGAACAACAAGCAGGCCCATGTGCTGGGCTGGTAAAGAGATGTCATTCCCATGGACTGATGGTCAAGTAGACAGGCCTCTGATCAGCAAAAATGATCATTTGTTGATCAAGTGTTCATAGCCATTACATCATGTTGGGCAGTAGAGGAATGACTAGAGACAGAGAAACAACAAAAATAGCTGTTGGACTCTCTATGTCATTGAGTGATCTCTGACACTGGGCTTGGTTCCCATAACAAGGCAAAACTTAAGTGAGGTCCTCTAGGTAGCTTCCTAAGATTAAGCAAGTGAATTTAGGATCTGCAGTCAATAGTCCTGGGGCCCAATATACAGAACTTATAATCACTAGCATTTGATATCAAATAAAACTGATTAATCATGATTAGAATAAAATATGAGTCCAATTAAACATCTATGACAAAGTTAATTTGTGCAAAGGGATGTAATATTTCAAATTTCTGTTTCCTTGATGGATTGAATATTGTTTTGTATTAATTAAACTTTCTTAGATCTTTTTTTTCTGAGCTTACTCATTTTCTCTTCCAATCTTTTTCACTTGCACATTCATATGTATATATATATGTATCTATATATATGCATATATGTATTTAAGTGTACGTACATATATATACATTCTATGTTCATTACTTTTATAATGAGTTCAAATTGCACTAAACAACTAAACAGGAAATAAATTAAGAGAAAAGAGAATGATTTCTGTAACTCGTGTCTGATTAAGCATGATTTTGGAGGAATGTTAATAATTATATGAAAAAAGAGGAAATCCTTAACTTTACATACACTTCCAAAAAAAAAAAAAAACTGGATTTACCATAGGACTAGGCAAGGCTGTTTTGTTTATGGACAGTGAACTGAATTAGAACCAAAATAACAGGGAGATATTCTGAGTAGGAAAAATGAAAGTACTGTGGCATTAGAGATAGAAGGTACCTCCAATGTTATCTCTCCCAATTCCCTCACTTTGTAGATAACAAAAGTGGAGTTCAGAGAAGATAAGTGGCTGACTTAACTAAAGGCATTTAGCAAGTAATTGGCAAAGCCAGGACTAGATCCAAGTATTTTCTCTTGCAATTCAATTTATTACACCACAAAGGCTCCAATAAATTGTGACCTGAGAAATGGTACTTAAGGTGGTCCTAAAAAAGTATAATGTTATTTGAATGATATAAGATAGTCATTCACAAAATGACAATGAGCTTTGAGTACTAATATGCACAAACTATTGGGATAAAGCAAGGACTGAATTTTACCTTAAGGAGGTGCTATCAGAAGGCAAATGGAAGATGAATAAAAGGGAACAGAAAGCTGGGAGAACAAAAGAATTATGAGAGAACCAAGGGGCTCTGAATTAAAGTAGTAGTTGATTCAATTGGAAAGGGGATGGAGGCAGGAAATGAAGGTAAAATAGGCCAGATTTAGAAACATTAGCTCTGAAGTACAGAGGGTAGAAGGAAATACAAGAGTCAAAGATGGTTATGATGTAGATCCTGGTATGTTAGGATTAGAAACTACTTTCAAAAGTTTAAAGAGAAAATGTTGAATGATAGAAAGAGGAATAGATCACATATTTTCCAATCACTATGTAATCTTGGTAGTCACTCAAGTTTTTTTGCTTGTGTTTCTGAATGTATAAAAGAGGAATAATCTTACCTGAGCAACTTACATTATAAGGTTGTTATGAGGATTACATAAGTTTATATATGTCATTTTTAAAGGAACTATCAAGTGCAATATAAATATTAGGTGACTACTAGGGGAGAGTTAGCAGTGCTGTACTCGCTACTTTGCAAAATATTAAAAATGTGAATTTATGGATTTGGTTCCATATGATGTGATTGGAAAGGAACATTTAAATATATTGAATAAGAATTTTGATAAATTCATGGATGGTAGCTCCATAATGAATTATTACTGGAAGATGGGGATCTTTGTGGCTGTATCTTTAATCTTTTGAAGTTCTAAGTACTCATGCTCTTCCATAAAGAGGTCCCTTTTTGCCCTTTTCAGAGATGGACTATGTTTTCATATACAGCTTTCTTTTCAAATTTTACTGTTGAATAGAATCACTGCTTTCTGAGATATGACAGGTCAACTTAAAGCGCATACCTCATACTGATAGAAGGCATCTCAATTTAGTTGAAAGGACTGGTATTTGCAAAGAGTTTTTACAAAGCTTCACTGAACATCAATTATTACGCTACTTTAATTCTGCGGAACAATTGCAATATGTATATGTGGATGCATACATTTAAAAAACTCGCTGCTATAGTCATTTAGCACAGACCAGTTGCCATGGAAACAGGAGATAGTAAAATTATCTTGGGGGGGGTTAAATTACATTACACTTTAATTTGATGCACACACTCATAGGTTTAATCTCACTGTGAGAATATTCTATTGAGAAAAATGAAAGTGTGTCATAGTGATAGTGCCAAAGGCAAAAGGGTTTCCTACTTAAGTTTAACCAGAGCAACAAATGCAAGAAAGGGGTGGAGTAGAGGGAGTGGGCTCAGTGCCGAGCTAAACAAATGCAATCACCAAAATATTACCTTAATATTTTGAAGACCTTAAATTTATCTTTGAGAACCATCAGAATGGAATTAAGCAAACATGCAAAAGACCCCACCCTCCATACCAACCCAGGGAAAGGGCTTCCCTTAAAACTCTTTAAGAAAACACCAAGAAGCCCCAGACCAGAGGACAACATTTTTCCTTTGAGTGTTAATGAAAGGAAAGAAAAATCAAAGAAAAAGCATATTAGATAAAACATCACGTTTTCCAAGGAGAATGATTGTTTACTTTGTTACCTTTATATGATCTTTCACTTTGTATGTCTACATCAAACATGTATATATATATACACTTATGTATATATATGGATTTATAATTTATGTGCACGCATTACACACATATATGCATATACACGTACAAACATTTACAAACATGTGTATACAGGTGTCTACAAACATAGATATACATGCATATGCATATACATGCACATAGATACACCCATATATATGCATACATACATATGTACACATACACATGCGTGAATGTATAGTTTCTGAATCTTTGTGAAACTACAAGATATGAACCAACTTTAATAAACCAGGCATGATTTTCTTCAGGCTGCACATGTGTTCCAGTCCCTGTCTTGTAGGCAAAATGAAATAAAATTTTTAAAATTCTACTTGTAGATTGAAATCTGAACTTTGAGATCTAAATGTATACCCCAAACATTTTTTGGAATAAATGAATTAAATGATCATTAGCAAGCATTAGTGAGAATACCCATATATAATAATATATTTTCATATCCCTTTTACCTCCACCTTTCTTTCTTTCTTCCTTCCTTCCTTCCTTCCTTCCTTCCTTCCTTCCTTCCTTCCTTTCTTCCTTTCTTCCTTTCTTCCTTTCTTCCTTTCTTCCTTTCTTCCTTTCTTTCTTTCTTTCTTTCTTTCTTTCTTTCTTTCTTTCTTTCTTTCTTTCTTTCTTTCTTTCTTTCTTTTTTTTTTTGTTTTGCTTTTTGGAGGGGGAAAGGCAGGGCAATTGAGGTTGTGACATGCCCAAAATTATACAACTAGTAAGTGTTAGGTGTCTGAGGTCAGGTTTGAACTCAGGTCCTCCTGAATCCAGGGCCAGTGCTCTATTCACTGTGCCACCTAGCTGCCTGGGTGTTGATTTCATTATAGTGGTTGAACAAGATTCCCAGTGAAGAAGGTTCTTTCTATTAGTGCAGACTGATATTTCATCAGTAGCTTATTGGAAAGTACCAGGTACTGAGAGGATGAGTGACTTGTCAATGTCACAGAACAGGTGTGTATCAGAGATGAAATCTGAATCCATGTCTCCCTGAATTGTGCTTCTTCTCATAATCATTATCTTTTAAAATTTTTCATTTTCAAACTTACATTTTCATTATATTATAGAATCTTAATCTTGAAAAGTCATCTTAAAATACTATCCCAGGTTAACATAGATAGTATCTGAAGTGGGATTAGAATTTTTCTTCTAGAATCCATTTCCAGAATTGTATCTACTATATCACAAAGATGCATACCTGATGCATGATTCTCTTGAGAAGAAAATCCCAGAGAAGTAGCTGTCTTGCCTTTTCTCAAACACCTCTGATGACATGCAACTCACTACCTCATGAGACAGCAGTGTTAATAGATTGTTTCTCTTGGTTTGTATCTATTACTATTTTGGACAGAATTAGTAATATTTCTGAGCTTTGTTTTGTTTTCTTTATTCCCATTGTCACCATGTAATGGCAATGTAAAATTTAAAGATCTTCCCTGCCCCTAGGCTAAAGTGCACCTGGAGCCTGGGGTGGAAGGCTTGTTTTTCAGGAAATACTTCTTGATTGGCCAGTGAGTCAATAAGGTTGTTACATTCTCTGAGCCAGGAGAAGGCTATATAAGCCCTGATGTGTAGCTTGTTTTGGGGGCTCACTTTGAGAAGTGTTCTGTGATTTGATCATATGAGACTCTGGGAAGCCATTGGTTGTTGAGAGCCGCCCCCCCCCCCCCCGCCCCCCGACCTCTGCTTTGAAAAACCCAGATGTTGATTTGGTATGGATGTAATGGTTGGACAGTTTGGAAACTGTCTACTTGATCTGTTTCTCTGTCTTGATAATTCTGTCTGTATATTTTGAAGTTCGGGGTGCTAACCTTTTTCCCCTGAACTAGGTAAACGATACATATTTGACTGATTAAAGAAAGCTTATTAACCCATTTTGAGTTGCTTTCCTTTATCAAACCAGATCCAAGAACCTGTATTGGCAGACACCCAAGGACGCTTGGGGTGCTTGCTGCTACACACCATAATAGTCCAAAACCTCTTTTCCACCCACCTGGACTATATCAATAACCTCCTAACAGAACTTTTAACTTCCAGTCCCTCAACACAGATCTCTGCTCAGTTATCTCTCAGACTTGATTATGCACAGATCTAGTGAGTTATTCTTCTATTTAAAATCTTGTTATTGCTCTTTACTTCCTAACAAATAAAATGCAGTCTCATGGATGTGACATTCAAGCTGCTGCTGAATGTGGCATTACTCTGTGCTTCCAATTTTGATCTCCTGATATTCCGGGTCCCATAATCTATGTTTCACCAAAAGTCAACTATTCACTATCTCCTTTATCCCACTTCTGATACTTTAAATCCATACTTTCCTTCCTTTGCATTTTTGATTCATGTATTTTTTTTCTCAGCAGGTGCTTACTACCTCCTCCCCTGATAAATTCCTATTAAATTCCTTTTTGGAGCATAGAATTTCAGATTTACTATCAATGAATCTGAACCCAGGCTCACATCATGGCCCTCTCATTTACTACCTATCTATCTAGATGATGTAGAGGGTAAAATTCTGGACTTGGATTCTGGAAGACTGTAATTAAAATCCAGCTTCAGACACTTTCTACCTCTGTGACCCTGGACAAGTCACTTTCCATCTCTGGGCCTCAGTTCTCATCTGTAAAATGAGGGTGCTAGACCAGTTGTGCTCTAAACCTTCCAACAACAATCTATGATCATATGATATTATTAAATACTATCTTATATATGAGGGCTTGCCTCATCTTTTTCTGCCTCCAACCTAGTAGTAATGACCTTTCTTCTCTCAGGCCTCATGGAACACAATATTTGCAATATGAATTAAGCACTTCCATTTACTATTCCTACAGCTTAAATTACTTGTATATGTGCCCTCTCTCCTTATTAAAAAGTAATTGCCATGGGGGAGGAGCTTAAAGTTTATCTTGAATTGTGCACATTGTATACATTGTCCTATGCACACAGTAGGTAGTTAATAAAAGTTTGATAGGTTGATTTAAATGGTGCCTTTCACTGTTTCTGGCTCTGACAATCCTTTCCTCCCAACTTGCTTTCAAAGTGATGCTCTGTCACATGCTACCCAGGTGACTGTAAGCAAGACAGCCTCTCTGGGTCAGTTTATTCATGTGTTCAATTATATGTTGAAATTAGAGGAGCACTCAGATCTCTTCCTCTTCTAAATCTATGATCCATTCATCTGACATGGTATCTTACCTTAAAAAAACAAAACAAAACTGTGTTTCTAATTTCTCTGCAGATTTGTCTTTTTCTGATATTTTAGGCCTCCAGAACTTTCATAACATTTGATGTTTCACCTCGGTATACTTTAATTAAAGTGTTCTGCACACACTGTTCATGGTTTTCCTGGTATAAAAGATAAAGCAGTGGCAACTTGAGCCTCATGTTGCTAAAATGCAATCCATTTTCCCATAAATAACTAGTCTAAGACCACAGTTGGAAAAGCACCACAGTCCATGTCAGTCAAATGCCCATAATGCCAGTCTGTTTCTATGGATGCATCAAACTGGTACAGAAAATAAAAGATGAAAAATTCAGTGTTTGGCAAGGATGTGGGAAACATGGTATGTTAATTCACTGCTAATAAAACATTTTGATCATTTGGGAAATTATCATGGAACTATACCATAAAAGTCACATATATTTTCAATTGCTTTTATCCAATAATGCCATTTTTAGTTTTATACTATAAAAAGGTTATTGATAGGAAGAAAAGACTCATCAGTATAAATAATATTTTCTGCAGTATGAAGTTTCCCAGTTTCTTCCTCTGATGCTTCCTATATTGTGGCTTTGGAGAAATTAGTAATCTTCACTGAGGCTCAGCTTTTTCATGATGAAAATGAAAAGGTAGTACAGGATGGTGTCTCAGGTCTCTCAGAGATTTAAATTTATGATCCCCTTTATGCAAACACTTAACCAGAATGTGCCTCATTTTCCTTACTTGCAAAATAGGGAAACCAATAGTACCTATTCCCAAGGGTTATTCTAAGGGGAAAATAATACAGGGCATCACAAAAATATGAAAAACTATGTAAATGCTAACAGTAATAATAATGATGATGATGATGATGGTTATAATTACTCTCAAGAAAGCAAAAGACAGAAATCAAATTCTGGTAGCAAAAATATTAAAAACAAAATAGGTACTCATTGATTGGAAGATGGGTATAAACTCATGATATAGAATTTGATAGAATCTTATTGTACAATAAGAACTGGCAAACATGAAGCATTCAGAAAAATAAGACAAAATTTCTATGCACAGATAGAGAACCAAAAATCAGCCTCATGACAACATAGATAATCACTACAATTTAAGTTAAAAAAAAACACTGAAAGGCAGTTGAAATCTGAGTAATGGAAAAGCTAAGACCCCCAAGAAGAGAAAATAAAGCATTCCTCCCTTCTTAAGGCATAGAACGAAGGGGCTGAGACAGAATAGTGTATATGTTGCTAGACACAGCCACTAATTTGCTTGTTTTTACTTAATTGTTTTTACTTGTTGCAAGACCAGAGTTCTTATAGGGTAATGATGATGATATAAAGGGGGGAAAAGTAAAATGAAAACTTCCTTCTAAAAAGAAAAAGAAAATAATCCACATATCATATAATTACTACTTAGATACTAGATCATTTCTGTTCTCCAGATCTCAGTTTCCCCATGTGTAAAATGTGGAAGTCAGACTAGATGATTTGTAAAGTCTTTTCTACTTTAGAGTCTATGATCCAATTACTAATCATTCACATTATATTTTGCTATTTTTGGTTGCCATAGTAACCTCTCTGTAAATTACTAAACAGTAGGGGGAAAATTTGAAATTCTTAGGCCCATTTACAACAATCACACTTATGAGAAATCCATTTGTTCAAATTTAGCTTTTCTACCTAAAACAATTAAGCAAAATATGTTCTTGTTTTCTGACCTCCAAATAATAACTATAATTAATACTGTTTAAAAGAATTAAAACAGCACAGAAGTTAGAATTTTCATAATTTGGAACAATTTAGTTAATCTTCATGATATATGATGGGAACTGGAATCATATCTAAAGAGGAATCGAGTGCCAAGGATATGGAATTCTATTTTAAAATGACAGGTTAAAAGTTATCTATCAAAGATGATTAAAGTCTTTACTATATAAAGTAATGTTGTGGGAAAACACACCATATAGATGTTTGTTTAGAATCTTTAGAAATAAACTGGCTTATCAAGGATTATTAAGAGGAATATTAATCTGATTTATTCCTATAAGTGCCAAGTTTCATATAATGGATTTCCCTTAAGTGAGATATGCTCATACTTAACATGCCACTAGCTGTCTTGCTGAGACGTTTTTATTTCATCTTAATATAAATTGAAGAACTCATAGGAAGAATGAGTATGGAAAAGAACCTGCAATAAACATTTATAAATATCTGGGGATAAGCTTCTTTCTCAATAGTGTACATTAAACTCTGATTTAAAAGAACAATGGAATATCAGAATTTGAAGGGAGCTCAAAGGCCACCTAAGTGACCATACCATATTCACACACAAATACCTTCAGCAAAAACCTTCACTCATCTGAGTCCATACTCCTCCAGGATGATTCATCTTTAATTTTAAAAGGCAATGGCCTTGCCCTGAATTGCCGGTATAAACCCCTCTCTTTTGACTAATCACATCTGTACGTCTCAGCCACTTCTTTCTCAATATTATATTAATGCTATTTAAGTATATTAAATTTATTTCATAGGGTTGCTCCAAAATTAAAGTACATTCAGTTTGTTCCAAAATTATAGTACATTCAATTACCTTCAAGAAATACACTGGCTTGTGCTTGTTAATAGCAGTGAGGTGACAAATGTTTGTTGAATAAATTTTCCTTAAAAAAAAACATTCACTCATTTTGTTATCAAGGAAGGGGGAACATGCTATTTCTTTAAGAAACACATTCCACTTTCCTATAATTTTAAGTATTGGGGACATTGATTTTCATGGAACTTAAAAATCTGTCTCTACAACTTCCTCACATTGTTGCTAGTTCTTCCCTTGAGGACCAAGAAAAAATAAATCTATTCTCTTGTCTACATGACACTTAAAATCTTGTTATCTATGTCTTCTCTTCCCTAGGTTAAATATTCCCAACTTTCTCCAACCTGTTCACATATTGCACAGTTTTGATGTTCTTTTCAGCTCTGGTTGCTTTTTTATTGTATTCTGTCAAACTTGTCAAGGCCTTCTGAACCTGTGGCTTTCAAAATGAAATAGAATAGTCTAACTGTAGTATGAACATTGGACAACAATCTCCCTTGCTCTGGAAACTTTATCTTTATTAATGCAATCAATGATATAATTACTTTCCTTTGGCTGCTTTTGTTGTATTGTTGTCTCTCATAGTGGACTATGTTGGATACTAATTAGGTGGACTCCTCCAATTATACTCCCAGATATTTTTCTCAAGAACTTTTGATATAGTTCTGTTTCCCAGCCTGTATTAATGAAGTTGGTCTTTTAGACACATAAATGTACTTTCATTTTTATCTATGAAATGTGACTTTTTAATTCGGTCAATCATTCTAAATGGTTAATATCATTTAAAATAATCTGATGGTCATTAAATGTATTGAATATTTCTTTCAGCTTTGGTCCATCAGCAAATCTGTTTATTGAACCACCTATTATTTCAGACATTGTTAAAAAGGTTAAAACTATCCATACCTAAGCAAAAATACCAATGAAACTGCAAGAAACCTCCTTCTTTGCTGATGTGGAGCCATAATTCACAAGTCATTAACTCACCTGACTACAATAATATCTAGTTTACATCTCTCAATATTGTTAATAATGGTAATGTGTAGTTTGGTTAAACGCTATGGAAACTCTAGATAAAATATTTTTTATTTTATTGCCCTGAATTAAACAATATAAAAAAGAGGGAATTAGGTTAGTCTTGCACAACATGTTCTTGTTTCTTATTTTCTTTTCTGTTCTTTTGTTTTTGATATTCACCTGTCATTCCTTTCAGCAATATGTTCCAGAATTTTGCCAGAAAACAAAGTGAGACTTGACTGGGCAAACTGAACTTACTTCATTTTATGAAAATGGATATATCTTATCTTTTTCACTTCCTGTAGCACTTCATGATCTCTCAAATTTTCTTGACAACTGTTAAACAATTATGTTAACAGTTCTTTCAGTATCCTGGGATGTAATCATTTGCCTGGGATTGGTGACCTGTACTTCACAAGGTCATTTAACTCTTCTCCTATTCTCTGTTTACTGATATAGAATTTTAGTTTTCCATTTAGCATTTTTGTTCTGCCCTGCATAGTTCAAAGATAATTCTCCTTGGCAGAAAACAAGTAGATATATAAATGTAAAAGTATTTGAATAGTTCAACATTCTCTCCATCATCCATTATCATTTCCTCATCTTCCCATGTCAGGTAACTATATGGCTCACTACATAGCAAGCAGAGTTTGGAACTAAGAAAAAAAATCATTCAAATCTGGTTTCAGACTCTAGCTCAGTGACTCTGAGAAAGTCATTTAACCTCTGTCTGCCTCAATTTCTTCAACTGTAAATTGGAGATGATACTTATAACTACCTCCCAGGATTTTTGAAATGATCAAAGGAAATAATATTTTTAAACACCTTAGCACAGGGCCTAGTATATAGTAGATGCTTAATAAATTTCTTCCTTCCTTCCTTCCTTCCTTCCTTCCTTCCTTCCTTCCTTCCTTCCTTCCTTCCTCCCTCCCTCCCTTCCTTCTTTCCTTCCTTCCTCCCTTCCTTCCTTCCTTCCTCCCTTCCTTCCTTGCTTCCGTCCTTCCTTCTTTCCTTCCTTCCTTTCCCTCTCTTCTTTCTTCCTCTCCTCCTCCCTCCATTCTTTCTCTTCTAAGAATACACTAATGCCTTCTTTCCCCCCTCTAATCCTCAATGTAGGTTTTTTTTTCAAGTAATTACTCTTTTAATAATATCCATTTTTGCCCATTCTTGGATGTGATAATGCTAAAACTATGATTATTATTCATATCACTTATTGTCTTATATTCTGTCATCTGCTCTTGATGTCGGTTTTAAAAATATCTATATTTTGGCGGCCAGGTAGCACAGTGAGGAAGAGCACCAGCTCCAGTGTCAGGACGACCAGAGGATCGAATCTGGGCTCAGACACTTAGCATCCACCCAGAAACATATGGCCGTGTAACCTTGAGCAAGTTACTTAACCCCAATTGCTTAGGGGTGACCAGGTGGCTCACCAATTAAGAGCACTGGCCCCAGTGTCAGGATGATCTGGGGATCAAATCCAGGCTCTGATACTTAGCACCACACCCAGAAATAACTGGCCATGTAACCTTGAGCAAGTTACTTAACCCTGATTGCTTAAAAAAATAAAATTAAATTAAAATTAAAATATCTATATTGACCAACGTGTTTACAGTTTATACACTTCAGTCTCCTTGGACAATTTTTTTTAATGGAAAGTGTGATACTTAAATCTTCAGAATTTCATTATGAGTTCTTCCTCTTCCACTTTGATTACCTACTCCTTTGGAATTTTTAATAATGGTTTTCAACCTATCCCTTCTTTGAACCTTTAAAAATTATTCTTCTCAAATACAGAGTATGTATCAAACTATGACTCATGTTCATCTGCTCCATCATGTATGTTAATATGGTTGGATTATAGTCTCCCAAGGTTTTCTTTTCTTTTCTTCTTTAAATTGTATCCATCTCAGCACCAAATACCATTTATTGGTCAGTGAGGTCCAGAATGTCAATTCCCTTGATCACTTCTTTTATCTTTTGAAGAATGAAATTACCATAAAACCATAAAAAGTCAATAACATTCCATGAAGGAGAGACAAAGAGAGGAGAGGGTTTTCTCTTCATTAGAATGTAAGCTCTTTGTGATTATGTATGATTTCATTCATTTTATATGTACATATCCTCAGCACTTAGCAAATAATGTACATAGCATTTAATAAATAATTGTTCTTTTAAAATTTATGAGAGGAATAGTGATTGATGGAACAAGGCAGGAGGATAAAAGAGGAGATAGTATTGTGGACAGAAATGAATGATTTTTTTTAAAATTGAGACAATATATGTCTTCTTCCTGAAACTAGAGAGAAGGATCAGAACATTGGGGGAATCAAAAATTGATTTTTGTACATTGTACATTGTACAAAAGTAAATTATACAAAGTACATTGTAGCAGCAAGCACCCCAGCATCCCTAGAGTGGCTGCGAACACAGGTTCTTAGATCTGCTTTTCTAAAAGAAAGCAACTCAAAATGGGTTAACAATCTTGATTTAATCAATCAAACATATATCATTTACCTAGTTCAGGGGAAAAATGTTAGCAACCCCAACTTCAGAGTATAAAGAGATTACAACACAGAGAAACATATCCAGCAGACAGGCTTCCAAACTCAAACCATTACATCCATACCAAATCACAGTTACCAGAGAGGGAAGCAACAACATCTGGGTTTTTCAAAGCTGTGGGGCTCTTAACAGCTGCCCAAAGTCTCATCTGGTCAAATCACACAACACTGCTCAAAGTGAGCCCCCAAAACAAAGTCTCACATCAAGGATTATATAGCCTTTTCCAGGCTTAGAGAATGTAACAACCATCTTGACCCACTGCCCAATCACAAAGCACAAACGCATGGGCGTTCCTGAAAAACAAGCCTCCCAAAACAGGCTCCAGGTGCATTTAACCTAGGGGCAGGGAAGATCTTAAAATTTTTCATTCCCATAACATACTTGGATTGTAATATGTCAAAAAGCCTTATTTTTTTTAGCATTGTATAAGGCAAGATCATTAACTAAGGTAACAGGAAAAGGATAGAATTGTGGTTTGAGAAAAGAAGAATTTTGTAACAGTCATCATAGATAACTTGACTTAATAAGAGGTGAAAGTAAGTTTTCTGTGCAGGAGGGAGTATACTGATGAAGTTGGAGGAACTAAGTTGGCAGTGAACTCAATCAATATTAAGCATTTTTGTCAGCAGTTTCTAGCATCTCAGATGTAGCAGGACAGGGCACAGTGCATATGAATCATATAGGGGTGATGGTTATTAGGATGAAAATGGCACAGATGGAAGGGGACTGAAAAGTAGAGGAGTCATTGATGATGAGGCTGAGCATGAACTTCAAAGTGAATATGAGGGAAGTAAATCCATAATCACACTTACGGACTATAAGAACAAGGACAATTCATTGTTCTAAATAATAAAACAAAGTGGAGAGAAGCCAGGTAATTGAAAAAGGGCAAAGAGTAGAGATAGGCCTCTTGGGGAAAAAACACAATTGTAGATCAAATTCATGGAGTAATCTCAGTTTTGAGTGATGAAAAATAAAAGGTAAACTGTGTGCATTGTGGTGAATGGTTAAAATTTAGGAAAATGAAGATAAATGCAACAGGAAGTAAGAAATTTGCTGGACTTGTGAGGACTGGTAAATTTTTGTCAGTGTGGATACTAATATTTCTTAAGTATGATTTAGGAACTTGGATAGAGAATATTTCAATCCAGTAACAGCGATTGGAGCATTTTTATTGAGGAAGCAGGACCGAGGAAAGTTGTAGTTAGCTGGAATGAATTTCAAAGGAGAAGCTGCTAAGTGGTAGTGATTGATAAAATGTCTATAATGGCACAAAGGAACACAGAATTTGCTTATTCTATCTTCAACGTTATGATGTGGGAGACAATGAAGAGGAGCACCCAGCCTCTGAGGTATCAGGTATACATATGGAATCCTGTGACTTTGGCTGAGAAATAAGTAAATGTCCATGTGTTGATGAGCCTCCGCAAAGGTACTGATCTGAATTTTAAGCATGAGGTAGAATGAACCTGGATTCTGAAAGGCTGCAGTACAATATCTGATATTACTGATATCTTTGAAGTTAAAGGGAAAGACTTGGGTAGAGAGCAAGATTATGGCAAAAAATATCCATCCTTTAACATTCTAGACTTTCTTAAAGAGACAGCAAAAGTTAACCAAGATATAGAATCTGTTGTACATTTGGGTTACTAAATGGACCACTTGTGTGGTACTCCTCCAAGAACCCTTGCTGATAGGTTGAGAACACCATGTGTAATGTCAGGTCTTGGTAGGTGTAGGAATGTAAGTTCCTTGAAGACAGGTACTGTGTATTCTTAGCCTTTCAGTCAACAGTGCCTTCCAAGCTTAGCACCTTGCACACAGTAACTTACTAAATTTTACTACATTGGATTGGGATATGACAATAATATGGAATATATTAGAACGTTTGTGCTCCATGGTATTATTATAGGTGAAGTTATGTCAATCACTACTATTAGAATTCCTTTTTCTGGAGGAGTCAATTGAATGGAAAAGTGTCAACAGTGGGCCTTGTGTAGACTATCAGTGCCAGAAAAGAATATAGTATGAGTCAGGTGGTTACTTCTGGTGAGAGGGAGAATCAAAACAATTTCATATAGTAAGGGTCTTGAAATTTCTATTCATACTGTGCTTTTACTTTATACATATTTTTAAAGAACATTTACTTCTTGAGAAGGATGACAAGAGTATCTGAGAATAATATAAATGTACATACTTCAAAGAAAGATGCATTCTAAGAACTCTGTATTATCAAAACAAAAGAACTTGAACTGGTAAATTGCAAAAAAAAAATGTTGGAAATCAATATAACTTAAGGAAATTATACAATACATGTTTGTTTTTCTTCTCCCTGGTGAATAACATGAAATGTGGGAAGCATACACTTGTAATTTATTTACTGAAGCTAGCCTTGGGAATTAAGTACATTCTTAGACAATGAAGTAGCTACTCTTAACATAGTAATTCTATGAATGTTGATTGCACATTGATCTGCTACAATGTCATTTTACCTATAATGTCTATTAAGATGTCACTAATTAGGGGCGGCCAGGTGGCTCAGCAAGTAAGAGCACTGGCTCCAGTGTTGGGATGACCTGGAGATCAAATCCCGGGCTCAGACACTCAGCACCACACCCAGAAATAACTGGCCGTGTAACCTTGAGCAAGTTACTTAACCCCGATTGCTTAAAATTAAAAAAAAAAAAAGATATCACTAATTTCAGGGTTTCACTTTATCATGAAAATGTTCTTTTAGATGCTCACATCATGTTAAAGACATTTAACAATCAAATTTTCACATTATTTTTAAATGTTCTAACAGAATGTAAATCAGAAACAATTATTTAATTCAACGAGATAAAATATATTCTTGTGACTATAGTAAGGCACAAAATACGTTAAGCCATCTTGACTTTTTCAGCTGGCTACAAAGTTAACATATGATGCAAAGATGGATGTGGTTAAATAGCAATGGATCCATAACTCTAGGGCAGGGCAATCAGAACGTTTTCTCAGAGTGCTATCATATGATAAAATGCTTTCTCCCTAGGGTTGGTCCCCATATCTTGTGACTGGCCTTATTTCTTTCTGAGCAGCCAGGTTGCCATACATCCAAAGTCACATTATTTTACCATCTCTCTATTTGAACCCTCTTTCATCCATCACCAAGTCTCCTATCTACTTTCTTCCTTCAAACTGCCTTCTAGCAGTTGAAGACCTTGGTTGTGGTTTTTGTTTGCACATGATCGTGGAAGTCAGATTTTGCCTTTCTTAAAGCAACCTCACTCATGTAACAACAAATACTGTTGTTTGCCTCCCACATCATATTGTTGGCATCTAGCAATTCATATCAAACCTTTTGTAGGGATCCCTGATATTAGTGATAGTATTATAATAATAATATAATATTATTAGTGAACAGGGTAATTTGGTATCCTGAGGCCTTCCAGAATGTCAGGCAAGTTCCCTTCCTATTATCAGCTACATCCCTATGTGGTCCCCTTTTTGGCTATTTTTCAATGGTCTCACTCATAATGGATTTTTGTGTCACCCTGCATTGGCTTTTTTATATTGATGTGTTACATTTCTGCCTTGAAATCCCATTCCTATTCAAATGAATTTCATCTATTCGCTGGAATTATTAGTTGTAGCTTTGCTGTAAGTGATGGTACAGACCTCTGAAAGTGCAATTTTGAGGGTTCACAAAGAAAAACAAAATCATTTTTTGTTATGCCTAGCTATCAATGGTAAAGGCTGATTCAAAATAAAGATGCATTAGTGTAGTGCCAATGCAATATTCACAGCACCCACAGTCTCTATAAATATACCTGCATAGTGATCAATCACAAAATATAACAGAATCTCCATAAAGAAGACAGAAGCAAAAATTTTTCAGTCACCTGAAAACCACAAAACCAGTAATCTGATTCCATAATAGTAGTAAAGAAGTTAAGAAGCCACAACAGCACAGAGAGCCACAACCAATGTTCATTACCAATTTCCCATCTTCCCCTCTGTACTAGGTGATTCATACCAGTTAATGTGAAAAAAATATACCATATTCTCCCTCTCCTTCCTTCTCCACTCATCATATTCTTCTTTTTCATCCCCTATTTCTTTACATCCTTTTTTTTTTGCTTTTTTTGGGAGGGCAATTGGGGTTAAGTGACTTGGCCAAGGTCACACAGCTAGTTTTTTGTATGTGTTTGTGTTAAGTGTCTGAGGCCGGATCTGAACCCAGGTCCTCCTGACTCCAGGGCCAGTGCTCTATTCACTGTGCCACCTAGCTGGCCCTTTATATTATCTTAATAACAGAAAATAAAGTCTGTCTATGGAAGGTATATTTTTTTCACAAAAATAAATTATACAAAAATCAAATGAAAAAATAGAAAGAGGGAGATGATATATGGAATTTATTTTAGGTCTGCTATCTAAATTCCTTTTAACTGCCTACACTGATATATTTGGGATCTGTTAACCCATGTTATTTTCATATATATAGAAATTGCTATTCCTCATATCTGAAGAATAAAGCTCTCACTCTGTCAGTAGGGATTTACATTGATTTCTTTCTCCCATACAGATGATAGATTTGTATTGGACCATCTACTCTAAAATGATGGTGTAGCAGCAAGCACCCTAGCATACCCAGGATGGCTGCTAGCACAGGTTCCTATATCTGCTTTTCTAAAGGAAAGCAAATAAAAATGGATTAACAATCTTGCTTTAATCAAATATATGCCATTTACCTAGTTCAGTGGGAAAAGTTCAGCACCTCAGACTTCAGAGAATACAAAATGAGGTTACAAGCAGACAATAAATACCAACAGAGAAACATCATCAGACAGGCTTTCAGCTGTCTGACCATTACATCCATACCTAGTCAGTTACCAGAGAGGGAACCACCAACATCTGGGTTTTCAAAGCTGGGGGGCTCAACTGCTGGCCAGAGTGTCATCTGATCAAATCACACAAATCACACACTTCTCAAAGTGAGGCCCAAAACAAAACCTCATATCAGGGTGTATATATGTATGCATTCATGTATGTATATATCCTCCTGGGTCAGAGAATGTCACAACCCTCTTTACCCCCTGTCCAATCACAAAGCAACAAGGTGTGGGCATTTCTGAAAAACAAGCCTCCTGCCACAGATTGCAGGTGACTACATTCAGCCTATTAGGGGGCAGAGTATATTTTCAAATTAGGGGAAGTTCTCACAGTCACTTAAGCCTATCAAAGGGCCAAGGGACAGGGAAGATCTTCCGATTCACATTCCCATAACAGATGGTCATTAGTAAGTTGGCACTGTGCTTGGGCTGGGATGACTTGAAAAGCAGATGGTTTTCTGCAGTCCATGAGCAAAGAAAGCATCCCATTGCTGCTTGCATTCTTCTAAAAATGCAGCTCAGCTCTGTTCAAATTCTGTGTTTTATGGACCTTCATTTGACTGATAGGACAAAGGACATTCAAGCTGATCCTTTATAGACTATTTGTACTCACATTTCATTATCATGGTGCTTTGGTTTGATTGGTCAATGAAAGATTATATTTTGAAACTTGTGAACACTCTAAGTATACATTTTCCATAGTTTTTTCTTATCTTTCCCTTCCCTTCCTTCAGTTTATGATGCCTTAATAAAACAATGTGACTAGACATCCAGATATCCACCCACTCAACAATCAAAAACAGCTGCTGACCAACCAGACGAGACCATCAAATTATTGTTGCTTCAGTAATGGAATGACTAAGCAGAAATACAAAGTCATTTCATCTATATGTATAACAAACCTATGACCTTAAATTTATAAATCCCATACTAAAACAAAATGAGATAATTGATACAGTTGAGCTCTAAGTTCATAGTATAATAGCAACAGAAATCTTTCTCCCACAAGTTTTTGCTTCTTTACTCTTTTTTTATTTTATATTTGCCAACATAATTTGCCAATATAACTCATCCCACTCTCACAGATTTAACTATTATCTTAATGTTGGAAATTTAAAAATCTCTATTTCTATTGCTGGCTTTTCCAGAATTCCTATTCTCTCTGAGCTGTGCATTAGATAGTCTTATTCCTATATCCCCCCATCACCTCAAATGAAAGCTAAAACTATCTTCATTATTTTCTATATGCTTTCCTACTTTTCCTTTTTTTTCTCCTCTATATTCTGAAGGGGCTATTATATTTCTAATCCTTTAGACTTAACACATTAGTCATCCTTGATTCTTCATTCTCCTTCACTCTCACTTAATTTCCAAGTCCTATTAATTTTCCTCTTCTAAAACTTAAAAACAAACAAACTAACAAATAAAAACACTTGAAATTGAACTGTCAGGTTGGGAGACCAGAGGGCAATAGATGATGTTGATGGTGATGGTTACGATGAGGTCACTGATTACTCCTCTTCCTCTCAGGTTTGCAGGGGATAACACTGAAAGGCTATGCTTCTACAACTATTGTTTCAAAGGCTTCATGGATACACTCCCCTTTAAAAATCATCTAGCTAGCAGTCTCAATCAGCTTTTAGAACATATATTTCCTAAGAATATATGGTAAGGACAAATGTCACAAAACATTCTTTCCACAACTTGTAATATACTGTTTGGCAAATATAGCAACCCTGGGAAAAGTGGACTTAAATTAAGAATACAATGGTAATCAGGAAAGAATACACATGGAGAATATATTGACAAATAAGGAACACATTCTTCTTTAGCAGAAATGTTTTTCTATGTTCTTGAAATCTCCCCAGAGTTCCACTCAGCTCTAGCTCTCTGTGGATCTTTCTGCAGTCTTTTACCTTGTTGTAAAACTTTTTTGACACCCTTCTTTTCTCTAGGTTTTTGTGACATTACTCTTCCACCAGTTCTCTTCCTACCTATCTGAACATTACTTCAAAGTATCCTCTGTTTGATCTTCAATCAGGTCATGCTTGCTAACCAAAAATCTCTATCCTGGGACCTCTTCCTTCAAACTATTTTGTTTCATCATCATATCATTTCCCAAGAATTCAATTAACGTGGACAGGTACATAGTTTAGTGGATAGAGGGCTGGGTCTGGAGTCAGAAATGACTGAGTTCAAATCCAGCCTTAGACACTTATTAGCTCTGTTACTTTGGGCAAGTCACTTAATGACTGTCTCAGTTTCCTTTTCTGTAAGATGGGACAATAATAGCACCTGCCTCCCAGATTTTTGGGGAGCAAAAATATGACAATTTTTAAGCAGACAGGTCTACCAGAAGTTTATAATAATAGTCTAGTTGTAAGGTAGTGATGCTTATACTAGGTTGGTGGAATTAGTAGAGAAAGGAAGGGAACAAAACTGAAAGATGGTATAAAGGTAAAATCGAACAATTTTGGCAATAAATTGGATAAGAGGGAATGAAAGAGAGTAAAGAGTTTAAGATTACATTTAGATTTTGGACCTAATTGACTGGTAGGTTTATGGCACCCTCAAAAATAATAGTAGAATTAGGAAAAAGGAAAGGTTTGGAAGGAAATAGAATGAGTACAGTTTTGGCTTTGAGCTAAGATGTTTATAAAGCATACAGTTTGAAATATACAATTGACAGTTGGGGAGGAGAGACTAGATCTAGAGAGGTTAGACATGGAAAATCAGATATGTGTATCATTCACATGGAGAATAACAAAATCACCAATAATAGTCAACATTTATTATATCATATATGTGCCAACCTAGTTGAGATTCTCACGACCTTATAGTTACACTCTTGTAATAGTCGGCTGATGTGTCTGTCTGCCACAAATTTCTTCCCACTCTAGTCCATCCTCCACTTAGCTGTTAAATTAATCTTCCTAAAATGCAGGTATGACTCTGTTACCTTTCACTACTCAATGTATTCCAGTAGTTCCTTATCACTTCTATGAACAAAATTTAAAATTCCATGTTTGGTATTCAAAATTATTCATAACCTGTCCCCTTTACCTTTCTCGTCTCCTTTTACTCTACACATTCCCCTCCCCTTGTCATATACTCTGGCATCCAGTAACACCAGCCTCCTTCTATTCCCTAAAAATAGTCACTAGATCTCAGGACTCAGAGGATTTTCAGTGGCTGCCTCCCACATCTGGGATGATTTCCCCCCTCATCTCTACCTCCTAGCTTTTCTGGCTTTCTTAAAGTTCTAAGTAAAATGCCAATCTTTCTTAATCACATTTAATTCTAGTGCCCTATCTCTTTTATTTTAAATTTTTCCTCTTTGTAATTTTTACATAGTTCTTTGCGTGATGTCTTCATTAAACTGTGTGCTCTTTTAGCACAGGGATTGTTTGCTTTCTGCCTTTTTCGTAACCCCAGTGCTTAATACTATATCTGGAACATACTCTGTGCTTAATAAATATTTATTGACTGCCTAACTTTGTGGGTATTTAACTTACTGGAATCCATAGGCCATATTTTCTTCTACAAGTGGGCACATTCCCTGATATGGCCTTTCCTTGGGTGACTTTCACTCTATAAACAATTATCTTCAGTTTATCTCTGCCCCCTCCGCTCCCCAGTGGAGATACTTCTTTTATGAAAATGTAATCTTCAATAATTACTGAGTCTTAAAGGTTGAAAGTAGGTTTTCCTTAAATTTCCACATACTTACTTCAACTAGTATCAGGAAGGGGATAGCTATGTATCATACAAGAACTGGTCCAAATAGGATAGTTCACCTTCATCATACATATACATATACAATCACTCTGAAATTATTAATTCTGTTAATGAATTTAACCAGATACTAAGATAGACAAGTCTACTCTGACAGAAATGTACATGTACAGATATATTGAAAGAGAGAGAAACAGATATAGATAAATGAGAGAGAGAAACAGAAATAGATAATCAGAGAAACAGATACAATTTTACAATTTCCTAACACCGACACATCTTTTCTCTTTCCTAAAGATGTGAGCTGTACACTTTTGGTGAAAATAGACGTAATTCACCGTTATTGATGGAAAAATCTTGGCTCTCTAAGACTGTGTTCTCATACAACAAAATAATGGGAGCTAGGATCTAGAGAGTAGAGAGGAATACCTTCCTTTTCTCTCTTGTGTTGTGGTCCAGCAATGGACCTAAGTTTCAACATTAAATTTCCCATTTATTAGCTTTGTGACCTTGGGCAATTCACCTAAATTTTCTAGGCCTCAGTTTCCTTATGTGTAAAATGAGGGTTTTGGACTGATTTTTTCAAGGTCTCCCCAACTTTAGATCTTTGACCCTTTGTTAAATATTTTTGACTTATCCATTCTTCATTCCTCATGTCACAAACCTCATTACCTCATGGCTAGATTACTGAAATAGTTTTCTTACTAATCTCATTGATTCCAGTCTCTATTCCCTCCAATTCTTCCTACACACTGATGGCAGGATATATTTTCTTTTTCAATAAATGCTTTTATGTCATTCTCCTCTTTAAAAAATAACAAAAAAAAACCACTTTCAATACTTCCACACTTATTAAATGATAAATTACAAACAGAAGACATGATAAAGCTTTAGAAGTAGAAGAGAGCATGCTTACACTATCATAACAGAGAACATCAAATCCAACTGTCATTTTTCCAAACAAGGTATCAGGAGATTTGGAATCTGAAAGCTTCCTTGGATGGTGTAGCGGCAAGCACCCCAAGCGTCCTCAGGGTTTGCTGCCAATACGGGTTCTTAGATCTGCTTTGTTAAAGGAAAGCAACTCAAAATGGGTTAACAAGCTTACTTTAATCAGTCAGACATATATCGTTTACCTTGTTCAGAGGAAAAGCTCAGCACCCCGAACTTCAAAGTACACAGACAGAATTATCAAGACAGAAACAGATCAAGTAGACAGATTTCCAAACTGTCCAACCATTACATCCATACCCAGTCAACATCTGGGTTTCAACATCTGGGTTTTTCAAAGCCGGGGGGGCTCTGGACAAAGGCTTCCCAGAATCCAGATCAAATCACAGAACACTTCTCAAAGTGAGCCCCCAAAACAAAGCTACACATCAGGGCTTATATAGCCTTCTCCTGGCTCAGAGAATGTAACAACTTTATTGACTCACTGGCCAATCAAGAAGTATCTACTGAAAAACAAGCCTCCTACCCCAGGCTTCAGGTGCACTTTAGCCTAGGGGCAGGGAAGATCTTCCAAATCTGCATTCCCATTACAGATGGCCTTCTGTGTCATTATTTTGCATCTGAAGAATGTGCATACTTGGGGTCACTCGCAAAGGAAAATATTTATGCCTATTTCTGCTAGCCTAATATAAGTGTATATTGGGGTTGTAAGAAATGTAAAGGAAATGTTTTTGTATACTTTAGTATACTAAGTATAGTTAGTTCCTGTATACTTTAAAATAGTCATAAATATACATTTATTGTACTTTATAAAACAGTTATTATAATGCTACAGAGAGTATTTGTAGAATGAGGAAGAACACAGAATGTTAATATACAGGGAAAAGTGTCACTGAAAACTGGACTGAGTGCTTTGGGTGCTAGAGCATGGAAAAATAGCAGAAGTTGTACTTTTGGGGAGCAGGTATGTAAATGTGTTTTAGCATAGTTTGAGTGTGTATTTTGAAATGAAAGCAAAGAGTGAATATGAAAGCCTACAATCCTCTTATGCTTGTTCAAAGTTCATTTACCTATTTGGTCACTGCAGTCTTCAGAGTTAATTAGTTGTGGTATTAATTTGAATCTTCCCACACAGTGAATACCAACATGAAAGAAAGGATTTATAAGTTACAAAATCAGCTTCTATTTTGTTAAACATATCTACATTTTGTTACTTTCAGTTGGGCACTAAGTACTTTCTGTTTCCATTGAAGGTATGTGAGGGTTTGATAGGATTGTGATGACACTGGGCAATACAACACAAACTAGGGAAGCTATTGGGCTTGCTCAAGGTAACTGAAACTCCTTATAGGCAGAATTAGCTATGGCTATGAGTTCTTCTGCTTGTGAACTTGTATTTATTTCTGTTACAATTCTGATATGCTCCTTTTTTTCCTTCACTTTTTTTCCTAAAGTAAATTCTCACATCTAGCCAGATTAATCTCTCTCAGTCTATCCAAAGTTGGCATCCTTTGAAGTCAAGTTTAAGTCATTCTTCCTTCATAAAAGTTTTGCACTATAGCAATCAAGAAATTTCTTTCCTAGCCCTCACTGCACTAATGGTTAAATTCAATGTCATAAGATTAGACCCAGAAGGAAACCTAGAGGTAACCCGATCTCATCCTTTCATTTTAGACAGGAAAATTAATCTCAGAGAGGTTTAGTGACTTTCTTAAAGTCATCTTATTTTATGAGCACATTTTTATTAGTGCTACAACTTTCCTTTGTTAAGAAGATACTTGATGTTAAATTTTAGGTTAATGATTTTGAATGTAAAGAAAGTAGGGAAAGTTTTGGTAGCAAATGTAGGCATTAAGAGTACCAAATGAAGAGGAAAAATATAACAATTATAACCACCTCATTGTTTCCCATTTCTATTGTTCTTTACAAATATTAGTTTCCTTCGCTGAAGAAGTGGTTAATTAAAAAAAAACACCATCCCATTTTATAATAAAACAAGCTGAGGCACCAAATGAATATTGACTTGCCCAAGATCTCACAAATCAAAAATCAAATTCAAACTAAAATATCTTGAATCTTTGACAGATCTTGTCTGCACAAAAAATAATCAATACTTAACAACAGTAATAAAACAGTAAAAAAGAAAGAGCATAACAGAAATCAAAAGAAACATTTAAATATAGAAAGAAAAGGAAAACACCAGGTTTATGAGAACAGAAAAACAAAAATGATTGTGTATTACAGAGCCCAGGTTTCTTTGCCTCTATTTTTCTCAACTCCTGCTTCTCTGGTAAAACTCTCACAAGTTCATATTTTCAATCACTCTCATTCATCCTTTTCTTGTCTTGTTTTTACTCCCAAGGGGAGTCAAATTCACAGAGTTCCTTGAGTATGATAGTACTTTGAAAACAAGAAGCAAAGGCAGTTTATAAATATATATATATATATATATATATATATATATATATATGTATATTTTTTAATTTAAATTTGGACAAGGTAATGCATAATCTGGATTGTACCCTGCCATTAAAGAGTGGGTTGGAATTTTACCTATGCTTGACTAGAGGCAGTTCCCATTGTTGTCAGCTAATCAACAACTCAGCAGCAGGTATTGAATGCCTAACATAGCATTGTGTACTCAAGAATATTGTTTGTTTTTTGATTTTGCTTTGTGGAGAAGCAATTGGGGTTTAGTGACTTGCCCAATGTACACAAGAATATTGAAATACTTTTGAGATTGGTGTGCTCATGGCCCTCCAGGTACCTGATATTGCTAGTTTTAGAAAGTACAAGATACATTATTATACTTCAGGAGCTTACTGGATGTGAGCTATGCATTATGCTGTGAGAAACAAAAAAAAAAAAACCCAAAACAATAGCAATACTCCATTGCAATATATATCTGACAAAAGCAGTCTAGTAAAAGATTGTATCTGAGCTAATGAATTTTAAATTCTCTTACAAGGCAGGTTTTTATAGAGGTGAAACTTTGTACATATATATGTAAGCTTATGTGAACATAAAACAAATTTATCTGTATATCTATCTATCTGTCTATCTATCTATCTATCTATCTATCTATCTATCTATCTATCTATCTATCTATCTATCTATCTTAATATCCAACTCTTAATGACCCAATGGGCATTCCAGGCCCGTCTATTATCCACTGTCTCTTGAAGTCTGTCCAATTCATGTTCATTGTTTCTATGATACTATCTCTGTATCTTATAGTCTGCTATCCTTTTCCTTTTGCCTTCAATCTTGCCCAACATCAAGTTTTCTTTTTTAATTTTTTCCACTGACTCTCACCTTCTCATTATGAGTCCAAAGTATTTGAGCTTCAGTATTTGACTTTCCATTGGACAACCTGAATTAATTTTTTAAAGTATTTACTGATTTTATCTCCTTGCTATCCAAGGGAATCTCAAGTCTACTCCAGCACCACAATTTACATATATACTTAAAACAAATATATAAGCATATATACACACATATGCATATTATTTACATAACCATATAAGATATATACATAAATGTAATAAAGATATACACAAAGCTAGGTCCCTTTTACTGACAATAATGCATCTCAAAAATTCATTATTTGAATTTTCACTATTTTAAATTGTATGTAAAATATGACAATTAGTTCCAAACCAATGAAAATATGTGGTATGATTTTGAATAATGTAAGTACTTTAATAAATTCATTGTTTCCACTAATCAGGGCTTAGCTGTACATTCATTTGCTTGCATAGATACATGATTAAATTGGAGAGTGAATATAAGTCTATATATCCACTGATAAAACAGTATCAATTTTCATTGTTTTTTACAACCTAGCAAGTAAGGCAAGAAACATTTGACAGGCATTCTTTTAATTACTGGTGTGATAAAATATATCATCTTGATGTGTCCTTTAGTAAGTGAAAGTAATGTTCAAATAGTCCCTGCTTTGCAGGAGAGCAAATCACCTGACCTCCCTTGGCCTTGGCTCCCTTATCTGCAAAATGATATGAATTTGGAAGAGATGGATATTTGTCAGGTATATTATAGTAAAGTACTTGGAAGAGGGACTTTGTGATTGACTCAGGAAATTATTGAATTACACTTGGTGAATGCTGTATTTTGAATTATGCTGTATTTTGATTTTCTCTGTTCTTAATTTGTCACTGAATTAAATGGAGAGCAACTATGCTGGTATTTTGAACCTTGGGAAGTTGCCTTTGCTTGGCATTATGTTATGGTAAAGATTTTTTTTTCTGGTAAGTATTGCATTAGATGACATCTGCAGTCCCTTCCAAATAAAATTCATTGATTTTGTATTTGAGAGTCCTTAAAGCCATGCAAAGGAACATATTTTATTACAAAATGAGTGAGTACATGAATGATTTGTTCTGTGGTGAATGAAGGAGAAATTTTTTAATGCTTTTGCTGCATAGGTCAGGATATGTTCTCAACTCTATGTATGCTTATATTAGATTAGATTAAAAAAAACTCCTAAAAGGCTGTAATTTTTGTTTTGTCTAATTTTAAGTGGATTTCACAAGATGAAACTGTTTAGCCCTTCTCTTCAGTTGTCTTACTGTGCAAAAAGGCAATGTGGTAATGTATGAAAATATAATTTCACTTCAAAACAAACATCAAAATGGGGTAAGCAGAAGTGTTTTTGAGAACCTGAAAAATAAAATAAATATTTAAGTGATAAATCACTTAGATGTGATAAGATGATAGATTTAAAAGAGGAAGGGTCCTTAGGGGCCATTCAGCACAATGTGATATTTTTTTACAGAAGTGGAAAAATGCCCAGAGAGATTTAATGACTTATCCAGGAGCATATAGGTAGTAACTGATAAGAGTTAAGATCTGAATCCAGATTTTCCTATTTGAAGAATAAGTGCTCTTTCCATTGTCCCAGGCTAAATCTTGAAGCAAAATACATATTTTTTTGTTTGTTTTTTGACAAGGCTACAAGTACTTAGTATTTTCCAGGAACCATACCAAGTGCTAAGGGGTACAAGTACAAACAAAAAAGAGACAGTCTCTGCCCTCAAGGAGCTTACATTCCCATGAGAGGAGGAAAGATAACACCTATGGGGGAGCTAGAAAGGAGTGAGGATAAGAGACACAAAGGAATGATGACAAAGCCCTTAGTATTAGCATAGCCAAAAGGAGAATGAAAAATGGTTGGCCTGGATCCATTACCCAAAATAGAGAGCAGGAAAAGAAATCGCCAATGGGAGATGGGCCTGGCATAAAGGACAGATATTGTAGGGTGAGAAGGTCCTAAGAGCTGAAGGAAGCTTCAGGAGGGGAATGAAGCACTGAATATTAAGACATTGTTGGTAACCTTCTGTTGAGTGGTGAGATAGGAAAACAGATGGCAAAAGGTCAAGAAGTAAATTGTAGGTTAGAAAATCAAGGGAAGAAGTACAGTTTGGAGTTTTTTTTTCCTCTAGAAATGTGTTTGTGGGAGGAAGAAGAGAGATAAGAAAAACAGATGAAGGGGACAGAAGGCTCTCAAATGATAACTTTTTTTTTCCATTTTTCAAATGCTTTATTAACTTCTGATTTACATCATTCATTTCCAACAGATTTTGAGTTACACATTTTCTCCACATTTTCCCCTACCCATCCCCCCCCCAAATAGCAGTCCCACAGGACTTTCTTTCCTCCTCCAATCTGCTCTCTCCCATATTTTCTCCCATACCCCTTTCGACTTTTCCAGTAGGACATCATAGATCTCTATGCCCCAGTGCCTACATATCTTAATTCCCAATTACATGTAAAATAGTATTAGTAATATTAGTAAATATTTCAACATTTGATTTTAAAACTTTGAATTAAAGATTCATTCACTTCCTCCCTTGTCAGCCACCCTAACTGGGAAGATAAGCACTTCAGTATAGGCTGTACACGTGTGGCTAATTCAAAACAATAACATAGTAGATATTTTGTAAAAGACTGACTATATTTCCCTCCCTCCTATCCCACCTCCCACTTGTTCTATTCTCTACTTTGATCCCATCCCTTTTCAAAAGTGGCTGCTTCCAACTTCCCTGCCCCCCAGCCTGCTCTTCCTTCCATCATGCCCCCTCTCATCCCCTTCCCCCATACTCTCATGTAGGGTGAGATACCCTATTTAGGGTGTATGTCATTCCTCCCCAAGCCAAATTCAATGAGAATATGGTTGACCCATTCCGTTTTGCCTTCCTATTCTTCCCCTACATTGTAAACATATTCCTTTGCCTATTCTTTATGAGATAGTTTACCCCATTCTGTCTCTCCCTATCTCCTGTCATTATATTCCTCTCTCACCTCTTAATTTCACCTTTTAAGTATCATCCCTTCATATTAAATTGGTCCTGTGCCCTCTATGTATATCTGTAAAAATATATACATGCATTCACATAGGTATCCATATGCCCATATAACTTAATGTATAGACATATATATTATATATGTATATGTGTATATATATATATATATATATATATATGCCCTTCAAGTATTTTCATACTGACAAAAGTTTCATCACTTAAAATTATTGTTTTTCCATGTAGGAATGTTAACAGTTCAACTTTGATAAACTCCTTATGATTTCTTTTCCCTGTTTACCTTCTCATGCTTCTCTTTCTTCTTGTATCTGAATATCAAATTTTCTATTCAACTCTGTTTTTTTCAGCAAGAATGCTTGAAAGTCTTCTATTCCACTGAATGACCAAATTTTCCCCTGAAACACAATACTCACTTTTGCTGGGAATGTGATTCTTGGTTTTAATCGCAGCTCCTTTTACCTCCAGAATATTATATTCCAATCCCTTTGATCCCTCAGGGTAGAAGCTGCCAGATTCTGGGTTATCCTGATTGTGTTTCCACAATATTCAAATTGTTTCTTCCTGGCTGCTTTTAATATTCTCTAATTAATCTGGGAATTCTGGAACCTGTCTATAATATTCCTAGCAGTTTTCTTTCTGGGATCTTTTTCAGGAGGTGATCAGTGGATTCTTTCAACCTCTATTTTGCCCTCTGGTTCTAAAACATCAGAGCAGTTTTTTTTTTGAGTACTTTCTGGAGAATGATTTCTGGGATCTTACTTTGATCATGCCTTTCAGGTGTTCCAATAATTTTTAAATTATCTCTCCTGGATCTATTTTGCAGGTCAGTGTTTTTTTTTTTCCCATGAGATATTTCACATTGCCTTCTATTGTTTCGTTTGTTTGGATCTGTTTAACAGCATCTTGATTTCTCATAAAGTCATTAGATTTAATTTGCTCCAGTCTAATTCTGAAGCAATGATTCTCTTCAGTGAGCTTTTGAGATTCTTTTTCCATCTGGCAAATTTGGCTTTTTAAGGCATTCTTCTCCTCATTGCTTTTTGAGCCTCTTTTGCCATTTTAGTTAGTCCATTTCTTAAGGTATTATTTTCCTCACTCAGGCTGTTGATTCTCTTTTCATTATTTTCTTGCATCGTTCTCTCATTTCTCTTCCCAATTTTTCCTCCACTTCTCTTATCTGCTTCTTAAGGTCATCTATGGCTTGTAACCAACTCGTATTTTCCTTTGAAGCTTTTGTTGCTGGAATTCTTAGTCCACTGTCTTCCTCCTGTTACATGCTTTGTTCCTTTTTGTCCCCCAAATAGTAGTCTAATGTTGGAATCTTCTGTCTGCTTTGTTTCCTTTGCCTGGTCATGTCACCCCTCAATCACTTGACCACTGGGCTTTTTGCCACATTAGGATGCTGCCATCAGACAGGGGAGCTTTCATCCCAAATGGTGGGGTTTTCTCAGCTACCAGAGGTATTAGATGGGTGCCCTCTCTGAGGCCTCCACACTCTCTGGCAAGCTGGACACACACCCCAGTTCCTCCACCCTAGACTACAATCCAGATCCAAGCAGGTTAAAGCAAGAGCAATTATCCCTCAAACTGGTAGCTTGGCCCCCCCTACAATATGTAGGCCAGGAGCTGAAGCTGCCATATGGCACTGGCTGGCTGTGCCAGGAGTCTCAGTGGCTTCTTGCCCCTGGGGCAAAAGTTGAAGTATTTACTTACTGGTTCCCAAAGTCCAGACTGCACTCACCTCTCACTTTGTCCCATGCATCTATATGTGTATAATTCTGAAAATGGCCACAGCTGCTTATGATCTCTGGACAGCAGCTGCTCAGTCCTGCCCTTGGGCTAAAATCTCTGCCTCACAGGGGCCTCTGCTAGGCTCCCAGAGTGCTGTGCTGGCAGATTCCTGCCAGCCTGCCAGGCTGTCCTCAGAGTGAGGTTAGTTTCCCTGTATCATTTTGTGGGTTCCACAGCTCCAAAGTTTGTTCAGAGTCCCCTCTTTATATGGATTGGGGAAGGTGGAAGCCAGAGCCATTCGGATGTCATGCTTTTACTCTGCCATACCTATTTTTTCTAAAGTAAAGGCTAAAAAATTACTGTTGGAGACACTGAAATATATGAAATTGAATTCTTTCAAAACTCCAAATAAAAATTCACCAGATTTAGTAAAAATATAACTTTTTAAAGTGCCTTAAAAGGGAGATAGATATGATTATATTTATTTTCTATTCTTTAAGATTGATCTTCTTAAGAATGAAACATCTGTATCTAACTAAGGTTCAGCAAATATTCCCTAGAACCTCTAAGGTTCATAGTTCACTTCTTTCCCTTTGAATTCCTCAGAAGCAGCCTGAAGGCATGGTGGAAGTTTTTCTGCTCTTTAACAATTTTTCATTTCTTTCTCCTTATGTTGGCTTTCCTTGTTTCTGGCACTCCCTGCTATGACTACCACCCCCAGTGTCTGCTTATTGCTTTCACTTCTTGACTGCTTTTTGATTTGTCTCTCCTGTTTTAAAGCCACACCCAGATGCATGGTCAGTTGTTGGTGTCAGTTTTTTTAATAGTTATTTTCCTTCTCTAGGAAGTCATGCCATAAAACTGCTCTTCTTCTTTGAACTTTATCCAAAACTACTGAAGACATGATTCCTGGCTGGAATGTTAGTCTTAGAACTGATATTGCTTCCTTTGAGAAACTGACACATCAGCCTAGCTATCCTTGGCAGTAATTTCTGGCTAGCTGAAGTAACTTCCCACTTTCAGGAAGCCAGATTAGTATTTGATGGGTCTCTATATTGTTTTTTACTGCATAATCTCGAGTATACCAGAGTTTAATAAAGCTTTACTGAATCAGTTTTTCTGGAAGGCATCCATTTTGTTCCATGTACTAAAAATATCTTCCTTGCAAGCTTGCGAATAACCTCTTTGGTCATATATGATGGGGGAAGGGAGTATGCTCAAACACACACAAAGACATTCAGATGTGTATATGCACATGTGTATTACAGGTATATATACCCACATATGTATATATATATATACATATACATATATATACACACAAACACACAGAAATATATAATTAATTCAATTCCATTAAAAATAATCACTGATTGCAGACCTATTTAAATACAAAATCAATAAGTTGTTCCAGTGTAGAGCTTACTAATGTTTCATTGCTTAGCACAGCACCTTGAACATACATAGTAGGTACTTAATAAATGTTTATTGAAATTGATTAATTGATTTTGTTACATTGACAATTTTGGGAGTCTAGTGAAGCCTAGACTAACAACTTTTTCCAAAAGATTTTTCTTTAATAATGGAAATACCAAATTTCAGTTAGAGGTTACTGAAAATATAGAGGTGAGCTATTCCTAGCCAAGTTCATGGATGCTTGGAAATACGTCCAGGAACTCCTTAAAGCTTGACACACTCCAGTTCAAGAACCTTTGCACCAGAAGATAAGGATGGAAAGGAAGAATGCTACTGCAATACAAAAAGAATACCAGTTCATCAATTTCATGGCCACAAGCCAGTCATTTAAAGTTCCTAAGGATTAGGTAACTGTCTAAAACCAATGTACAGATTATTTGAAATTTGGTATAAGATATGAAGTTACTACATCAAAATAATTAGCCATTAAGGTTACAAAGTCAAAATTCAACACAATCTCTAACCCCAACCTGCTTACATTCCACAATTGGGTAGTAGTATTTTTTGAGATAAGTAAAAACTAAGTCAATTTTAGAAGTAAGAAATGCAAAGTGTGAAAGAAGAAGTGGGGGGCTGCCAGGTGGCTCAGCTAGTAAGAGCACCAGCTCCAGTGTTGGGATGACCTGGGGTGCAAATCCAGGCTCAGATACTTAGCACCACACCCAGAAATAACTGGCCATGTAACCTTGAGCAAGTTACTTAACCCTGATTGCTTTACAAAAAAAAAAAAAGAAAAGAAAGGAGAGGTGGAAAACTTCATAGAGGAGTTGTGTGATGGGCTGAACCCTGACAGAAGAAGTGTACCCTCTAGAAAGTATGTCCTATTATCTTGTATATGGCTCAATTTGTATATATTTCTTTGCATATTTTCTCCCCCCCCCATTAGATTTTAAACTCCTTAAAGGCAAAGACTGTTCTTTTTAAAACTCTTTTTGTATCCCCAGTACTTAGCACAATACCTGGTAAATAGTAGGTGCTTAGAAATGTTTATTGATAGCTTAATTGAATTTTGAGTAATTGAAATTAGGAGTGTTCTAGACACGGCCAAGATGACTTACTAATCATTTAATTCAGGCTCCTTTTTTTCACATGTGGTGCACTGTTCACCTCTTAGTTTTTGTAGGAAGATAAGGTCCCAAAGTGTTTTCTGATACTTAATGATAAACTAAAGATGAATTAATGATAATGATATACACATTTAATCAGATGATATGATTTCAAAATATTTGGTGTTTCCGAGAGTAAAATGAATTCAGTCCATTTCATTGCTCACTAGGATTTCCAATATAAGATTCTATAATGAAGTCTTGCCTTTGAAAGTAAAATCATGCATTCTTTGTAATCATTGCTTCCTTTTCCTGTTTTTTTTTTTTTATGCTGCGTATATACTTAAACCTTCATCTATGTTGGATAGATCAATAATTTGATGTTCTGCAGCCTAGGCTACAGAATACCAGCAGTTCAACAAAGGTTTCCTTACTTTCCTTTTGCATTTAAAACTTTTTCAGTGCAAAAAAACATACTTTCCAAAACTTGGTGGTTTACAAAAGGTATCACAAAATTGAACTGCTGCATAAGTGAGACTTTTTTTCTTCCACTGAAACAAGAATGAGTTTCTTGGCAGCTATAATTGTTATAAGAAGCTCTCACTTTTCTTGGCTGTTAAAATTTTCTCACTGAATTGTGTCATGCACGAAACATGAGGCATTCAAAGCTCTAACAGAGCTCCTAGTGCTGGACTGGCTTGAATTGGGGGAATGGTTTGGTTCTCTATGGACAATTCTAGAACACCTGCCTTGATTGTTCCTAAAACATTTTCATTTCCTCAATTTTATGCCAGTACCACATCCCGGAAGCAAGGGCAAAGGAGTTCATCATAGTTTAGGCATAGAATTCAGTGGAATGGATTTTTATGAAGTTGGAGGTAATGCCATGAATATTATTGAAGATTTCATTTTAAATATGATTTCTTTTGCTGGCTCTCATCACTTGCATCTTCTCCTTGTTTCCCTTTATTTTTTTAAAGAAACATCTGTTTATTTTTGTAAAAACTGTGTCTATATCCCACAAATTCAGTGAATTTTAAGGTAAAAAAAAGAAAGCCAAAATTATCCATTATAATCAATCCCTTGAAAAAGCTACATCAGGCAGCAAACATTTTGTCTATACAAATGATCTTTTTGATTCAAATTAATGATCAATTTCTTACCTTGGTAGATGTTTTGTACTCTGACCTCAGCACAAACTATTACTACTCCAGTTGATTAGCCCATTAAAAAAAATTACTATTACTTTAAAACATAGAGAACCACAAGTTTTTGAGGTCTAAATGATCTCTCTGCCTCCCCTCCTACCCACCCCCTCCATGACAGCATGCAATCCAATATAGGTTCTACATATACCTTCACCTCTTAATTTTATTTTTAGATATCATCCCTTCATATTCAACTCATCCTGTGCCCTCTATATATACATGAACATGCAAAGGCCCACACTAACATATATTTATATACATATACACCCTCCTATACATACATGTATATGTATATATACACAACACCCACACCTATATGTATATATATCATATATATACATATAGACACACACATGTATATATTCCCTTCAACTGTCCTCATACTGAGAAAAGTCTTATGAGTTATAATTATCATTTTTCCATGTAGGAATATAAATAGTTCAACTTTAATAAATTCCTTATGTTTCTTTTTCCTGTTCACCTTCCTGTGCTTCTCTTGCTTTTAATATTTGAAAGTCAAATTTTCCGTTCAGCTCTGTTTTTTTTTCATCAAGAATGATTGAAAATCCTCCATTTCATTGAATGACTACATTTTCTCCTGTAGCATTATAATCAGTTTTGCTGGGTAAGTGATTCTTGGTTTTAGATCTAGCTCCTTACCTCCAGAATATCATATTTAAAGCCCTGTGTTCCTTTAATATAGAAGCTGCTAGGTCTGTGTTAACCTGATTGTGTTTACACAATACTCAAATTGTTTCTTCCTGACTGCTTGGAGTATTTTCTGCTTGACCTAGGAACTTTGGAATTTGGCCATAATATTCCCTAGATTTTTCTTTTGGGGTTCATTTTTAAGAGTTGATTGGTGAATTCTTTCAATTTCTTTTTTGCCCTTTCATTCTAGAATGTCAGGGCAATTTTGCTTGATAATTTCTTGAAATATGGTGGCTAGACTCTTTTTTTGATCCTGTCTTTCAAGTAGTCCAAATAATTTTTAAAATATCTCTCCTGGATCAATTTTCCAGGTCAGTGGTTTTTCCAATGAAATATTTCACAATGCCTTCTATTTTTTCATTTGTTTGGATATGTTTTATAATACCTTGATTTCTCATAAAGTCATTAGCTTCCATTTTCTCCAATCTAATTTTGAAGGAGTTATTCATTTCAGTGAGTTTTTGAAATTCTTTTTCCATATGGCAAATTCACTTTTTGAAGGCATTCTTCTCCTCACTGGCTTTTTGGGCCTCTTTTGCCATTTGAGTTAGTCTATTTTTTAAGTTGTTATTTTCTTCAGTGTATTTTTGTTTCTCCTTTAGCAGGTTGTTGGCTTACTTTTCATTATTTTCTTGCATCATTCTCATTTCTCTTCCCAATTTTTCCTCTACTTCTCTTACTTGATTTTCAAAATCCTTTTTGAGCTCCTCCATGGCCTATAATCAGTTTGTATTTTTCTTGGAGGCTTTTGATGCAGGACTTCTGACTTTGCTCTCTTCTTCCCACTCCATGCCTTGATCTTTTTACTCCCAAAAAAGGATTCTATGGTCTGTTTGTGCTTCCTCTGCTTGCTCATTGCCAGGCTATCACTTGACTTTTGAGCTCTTTGCCAAGGTAGAACTTGATCCAGCTCCAAGCAGGTTAAAGCAAAAGCAATTACCCTCTGAATGGTTGCTTGGTTCCCCTTTGATCTGCAGGCAAGGAGCATCTGAGGCAGCCTGCCACATGGCAGGGCTGCACAGCCACCTAGCCTGCACCACTTCTCACAATGGGGGCAGGGGCTGGAGCATGCTCTTCTGTCCCCCTTGTTCCAACAGAGTCCCACACTGAACTTTTACTTTGTCTTTGCTTTATGGGTTGAGAAGTCTAAAAAAAAGCCACAGCTGCTGGTGATTCACTCTCCTGAAGTCTGCTCTGGCTAACACTGGTTGGGGTCACAACTATGTGGCTCACAGGGATTGCACTTGGCTCCCACCTCAATGTGATAGACCCTTCCTGTTTGCCTGCCAGACTGCCTTCAGCTGGAGATTTGTTTTTCTCTGTCTCTTTGTGGTTTCTGTTGCTTTAAAATTTGTTTAGGGTCATTTTTTTTAATATGTATTGGAAGTGCTGGGAGCCAGAGCCCATGCCAAGTTTGTGCTTCTACTCCTCCATCTTGGCCCAACCCACCCCCCAAATGAGTTTTATTCTTATGAATTTGATATAGTTCTCTGTATGTTTTAGAAATGAGACCTTTATCAGAGACACTGTAAAAATTCTTTCCCATTTCCCTGCTTCCCTCATAATCTTGGTTACATTGACTTAGTTTATACAAAGCTTTTCTATTTAATGTAATCAAAATGATCTATTTTGCATTTTGTAATGTTCTCTGTCTCTTCTTTGCTCATAAATTCTTCCCTTCTCCTTAAATATGACAGGTAAACTATTCCTTGTTCTCCAATATTGCTTACAGTATAAGCCTTTATAGCTAAATCATGAACTAGTTTGTCTTTATTTTGGTAAGTTGTGTAAGATATTGGTCTGTGACCACTTTTTGCCACACTATTTTCCAGGTTTCCCAGCAGATTTTGTCAAATAGTGAATTCTTATCCTGGAAATTGTAATCTTTGAGATTATCAAACAGATTACCTTAGTCATTAACTACTATGTCTTGAGTATCTATTCTATTCCACTGATCTACCATTTTATTTCTCAACCAGTAACAAATTGGTTTGAGGACTGCTGCTCTATAATACAGTTTGAAATCTGGCATCTATAGGCCACTTTCTCTAGCATTTCTTTTAATTAATTCCCTTGATATTCTGGAACTTTTGCTCTTCCAGATGAATTTTGTTACTATTTTTTTCTATCTCTACAAAATATTTTTAGTAGTTTTATTCATATGACACTAAATAAGTGAATTAATTTAGAAAAAAATTGTCATTTTTATTATATTAACTTGGCCTAACCACTAGAAACTAATGCTCTTCCAGTTATTTAGATCTGACCTTATTTGTGTGAAAAGTGATTTAAAATGTATTCATATAGTTCCTAGGTTTGTTTTGTCAAGGAGACTCCCAAATATTTTATAAGGTCTACAGTTACTTTAATGGAATTTTTCTTTCTATTCATTGCTGTTGGACTATGTTACGAAATATATAGGAATGCCGATGATGTATAGGTGTTTCTTTTATATACAGCAACTTTGCTAAAGTTATTTATAATTCCAAGTTGTTTTTAACTTGATTCTCTAGAATTCTCTAAGTATATCATCACATCAACTGCAAAGAGTAATAGTGTAGTGTCTTCTCTTTTTTGTCTTTTTGGAAGGGGAAGGCAGGGCAATTGGTCTCAAGTGACTTGCCCAAGGTCACATAGCTAGTAAGTGTTAAGAGTCTGAGACTAGATTTGAACTCAGGTGCTCCTGAATCCAAGTCTGGTAGTCTATACACTGTGCCACATAAGTGGCCCTTAATCTCTTCTTGACCTATTGAATTCCTTCAATTATTTTTCTTCTCCTATTGCTACAGCTAACATTTCTAATACCAAATTGAATAATAGGAGTGATAGTGGGCATCCTTGTTTCACCCTGATCTTTTTAGAAATGCATAAAGCTTGTTGCCATTACATATAATAATTGCTGATGGTTTTAGGTGGATGCTACCTATTATTTCAAGGAAGAACCCATTTATTCCTATGCTTTCTGGTGTTTCTAATAGGAATAGGTATTGAATTTTATCAAAAGCCTTTTCTGAATCTATTGAGATAATCATATGTTTTCTACTAGATTTGTTGTTGATGTGATCAATTATACTGACAGATTTCCTAATATTAAACAAGCTTTGTATTACTGAAATAAATTCCACATGGTCAAAGTGTATTACTCTCATGGTAAGTTGCTGTAATTTTTTGCTAATATTTTACTTAAAATTTTTTCATCTGTATTCATTAGGTAAATTTATATATAATTTTCTTTCTCTGTTTTGTCTCTTACTGATTCAGGCTTCAGTACCACATTTTATTTTATTTTTTTGCTTTTGGAAGGGGGAAGGCAGGGTGATTAGGGTTAAGTGACTTGCCCAAGGTCAGATGGTCAGTAAGTGTTGTGTTGGAAGGCAGATTTGAACTCAGGTCCTCCTTACTCCAGGGCCAGTGCTCTATTCACTGTGCAACCTAGCTGCCACCATATTTGTATCTTTAAAAGGAAATGGTAGGATTCCTTCTTCTCTAAGTTTCCCAAATAGTGTATAAAATATCGAAATTAATTGTTCTTTTGAAAGTATTTATTTACTTTTAGTTTAAAACATTCAGTTCCACAAAAAAATGATTTTCAAATTTTCATCCCCTCCTCTTCACCTCCCTCCCCATACCACCATGCAATCCAATATAGATTCTTCAAATACTTTCACATTAAACATTATTCAAGTTGTAGAGAAGAATTACAGTCAATGGAGTGAACAATGAAAAAGAAGAAACAAAACAAACAAGAGAAAAAGCAACTAGTGTGCTTCAATCTGCATTTGCACCCCATAAATCTTTCTGGATGTGGATATCCCTTTCCATCATGAGTCTTTTGGAGTTGACTTATAACCTTGCATATCTCAAAGTAGCCCAGTCTATCAAAGTTAGTTGTCACAGATTCAATATGTCTACATTTGTGTACAAAGTTCTCCTGGTTCTGCCCTCCTCACTCAGCATCAGTTTATATAAGTCTCTCCAGGTTTTAAGAAGTCTGTCTGCTCCTCATTTCTTATAAGAAATAGTTACCATTTCATTTATATACCACAAGTTGTTTAGCCATCCCCCAATAGATGGGCATCCCTTTGATTTCCAAGTCTTTTCTGCCACAAAAAGAGCTGCTATAAATATTTTTGTACATACAGATCCTTTTCCCACTTATATAATCTCTTTGGGATACAGCCCAAGAAGTGTCATTGCTGGGTCAAAGGGTATGCACTTTTTTATAGCCCTTTGCACATAGTTCCAAACTGCTCTCCAGAATGGTTGGATCAGTTCAAAATTCCACCAACAATGCATTAGTCTTCTAATTTTTCCACATTCTCTCCAGCATTTATCATTTTCCTGTTTTGTCATCTTAGTCTATGTAACTCATGAAATGTGGTACCTAAGTTGTTTTGATTTGTATTTCTCTGATCACTACTCATTTAAAGATTTTTTTTCAAATACTTATAGATAACTTTAATTTCTTCCTCAGAAACTGTCTGTTCAAATTTTTTGACCATTTGTCAATTGGGGATGACTTGTATTCCTATACATTTGAATCAGTTGTCTGCATGTTTTATAAATGAGGCCATTATCAGAGACACTTGTAAAACGTCTTTCCAAATTTTCCATTTCCTTCCTAATCTTTGTTACATTGGCTTTATTTGTATAAAAAATTTTCAGTTTAATGTTACTAAAGTTATTCATTTTGTATTTTGTAATGGTCTCTATCTCTTGTTTGGAAACAAATTCTTCCCTTCCCTATAAATCTGAAAGGTAAACTATTCCTTGCTTTCCCAGATTGCTTATAGCATTGGCCTTTATATCTAGATTTTGTAGTCATTTAGAATTTATTTTTGTGTACTGTTTAAGCTACTGGTCTATGCCCAGTTTCTACCACTATTTTTCAGTTTTCCCAGCATTTTTGTCAATTAGTGGCTTCTTATCCCAGAAGCTGAAGTTTTTGAGTTTATCAAACAGTAGATTACTATAGTCATTGCCTGCTGTGTCTTATGTACCTAATCTATTCCACTGAACCACTACTCTATTCCTCAATCAGTACCAAGTAGTTTTGATGACTGCTGCTTTTTAATACAATTTGAAATCTGTTATGACTACATCACCTTCCCTAGCATTTCTTTTTATTGGAATTAATTGCTCTTTAAATGCTTGATAGAACTTTCTTTTAAATCCTTCTGTCCCTGGTGATTTTTTTTCCTAGGGAAATCATTTATGATCTTTTAAATTCTTTTTCTGAGATGAGGTCATGTAAGTATTTTACTTCCTATTCTGTTAACCTGGGAAATTCATATTTTTGTATATATTCATCCAGTTCACTAATACTGTCAAATTTATGGGGAAGATTTTGGTAAAATGATTGCTATTTGTTGTTTTGTTTTCCTTCTCATTGGAGATAAATTAATCCTTTTTATTTTTATTTTTTTGTTTTTCTTCTTCCATTCTTTTAATAAAATTGACTAAAGTTTTATCAAATTTCTTTTTTTCCATAAAACCAGCTCTTAATTTTATTTATTAGTTCAGTAATTTTCTTAATTTCAGTTGTATTAATCTATCCTTTGGTTTTCAGTATATCTAATTTACTATTTAATTGGGGATTTTCAATTTATTCTTTTTTAGCTTTTTCACTTGCATGCCCAATTTAATTCTCTAAAATGAAGTTACTGATAGTTTCTATGATTTGTTGTTTAACTCAATCATTAGGATAAGGTTATTTAATTTCCAATTTGTTTTTAATTTATCTTTCTGCGGCCCTTTATTGCATATAATTTTTATTGCATCATGCATTTAACATTTCTGCCTTTCTCCAATTGGATTGTGAGGTTGATATTTTTTTTGCCCTAGTACATGGTCAATTTTTGTATATGTGACATGTAGCACTGAGAAGAAGGTATATATTTTTTTAATCTCCACTTACTTTTTTCCTGATATTTGTCATATGTAACTTCTTTGAAATTCTATTTATCTCCTCAACTTCTTTCGTGTTTATTTTGAGGTTAGATTGATCAAGTTCAGAGAAAGGGAGGTTGAGATCCTCCACTAGTATAGTTTTGCTATCTATTTCTTCCTCTAACTCCTTTGCCTTTTCCTCTAAGGATGTGGCTGCTATACAACTTGGTGCATATATATTTAGTAATAATATTACTTCGTTGTTAATGGTACGTTTTAGCAGGACATAGTTTCTTTCCTTATCTCTTTTAAATAGATCTATTTTTTTGTTTTGTCTGAGATTATGATTGCTACCCCTGCTTTTTTTCTTTAGCTGAAGCATAATATATTCTTCTACAGCCTTTCACGTTTATCCTAAGTGTATTCCCCCTCTTTCAAATGTGTTTCTTGCAAACAGCACATTGTAAGATTATGGTTTTTAGTCTATTCTGCTATCCACCACCATTTTATGGAAGAGGTCATCCCATTCATGTTCACAGTTATGATTAGTATTGGTGTCTTTTCCTCCATCCTATCCTTCCCCCTTTATGCTTTTATTTCTTCCTTCTCCCTTTCCCTCCTCAAAAAGGGTTTTACTTTTGACCATCACCTCCCTGAATATTCCCTCCCTGTCATTCCCCCTCCCTTTATGCACCCTTTTCCCTTGCTACTTCTTTCCTTCCTTCTAACCACCCCCCTTTTCCTTCCTCTTTCCCCTACTATTGCTTGTAGGACTCATTAGATTTCTACACTTACTAGAGTATGCTATTCTTTCCTTGAACCAAACTTGATAAGAATAAATCTCAAACAGTCCACTTTTCCCTTCTTTCTTTCCCTCTAGTATAATAAGTTTTTTGTCTCTTCATGCTAAATTCCTGTACTTAACTGATTTTGTTATTTGCTCCTTGAACCAAAACCAATGAGAATAAAGTTCATACAATGCTCTTCTCTCTCCCTACTTTCCATCTAGCATAATACATGTGATCCTCTTCATGTGATGTAATTTACCTTTTTCTGCCTCCTTCTTTCCTCTTCTTCCATTGCAATACCTTGGAACGCCTCAATTAGTTTTTTTTTCTTATCACATCAGTTAATTTATATGGACACCCTCTATCTATCATATCCCTTTTGAGTGATTTAATAATTATACAATTCTCAAGATTAACAGAGATCATCCTCCCATATAGGGATGTAAACAGTTTGTTCTTATCGAATGACATTTTTTAAAATTTCATTTTGTGTGTGTATGTTTATTTTTGTCCTGTTTACCTTTTTATCTCTCCCCCTAGTCTAGTATTTGAAGACCTGACTTTTTACCTTTTATTAATATTCCCTCCCTGTAAGTTTTGGTTAAGTATAGGAATTTACCTTTTATCTAACTGTTTACCTTTTTGTGTCTCTCTTGACTCTTGTATTTGAAGACTTAACTTCCCATTGAGTTCTGAACTTTTCATCAGAAAGGTCTAGAACTCACTTATTTCACTGAATGATCATCTCCTTGACTGAAAGATTTTGCTAAATTTAGCTGGGTAGTTGATGCTTGGTTGTAGTTCAAGCTCCTCTGTCTTACTTTATATCATATTCCAATCCCCGTCATCTTTTAATGTAGAAGTTGCAAGGTCCTGTGTGATCCTGACTGTAGTTCTGTGACATTTGAATTGTTTCTTTCTGGCTTGTTGAAGTATTTTCTCATTGATCTGATAATTCTGGAATTTGGCTACAATATTTCTTGGACTTTTCAATTTGGGATCCCTTTCAGGAGGTGTTTGGTGTTTTTTTTTTTTATTTTACCCTCTGGTTTTAGGACCTCAGGGCAGTTTTCCTTGATTATTTCTTGGAATATACTGTCTAGGTTATTTTTTTTTCATCATGTTTTTCTTGTAGACCAGTGATTCTTCGACTCTCTCTTGCATGTACATTCTTGGTGAGTTTTTCTTTTTTTAATCCAATGAAGTATTTTGCATATTCTTCTTTTTTCATTTCTTAGATTTTGTTTATCTGATTCTTAATACTTCATAGAGTCATTCATTTCAAATTTACTCTGCCATATTGGCACCTGGATGTTCAGGTAGGTGATTTTTAAACATCTAGACTGTGGGCTGCTCCTGCAGGAGTAGCTGTTGCCACTGCTGCAGGCCCTACATTTGTCTCTTACCCAGCTCTGTCTAATGCCTGAACTGTGTTGAGAGTTTTGGGAATTACCCCTGCCCTGAGTCAATCACTTTGCCTAGGCTAGCCCCAACTCTGCTATGGTTGGGTCTGTGCTGCTACAGCCCCCATGCTCCATGTGCAGTTCTCTGTGCTCCCCCTGTCAAGGTCAAAAATTCCTACCAGTTCACTTTCCTGAGCTGGAAATCTACCACACTCCATCTCACAATGGATTCTGCCACGCTAAAATCTGTTTAGATTCACTTTTTAGGGGTAACTAAAGGAATTCATGTGCAAGCTCAGGTGAGACACTACTTTCACTTTGCCATCTTGGTCCCACCCCCCCACCTTGTTTCCCTTTATTGAACAACTTATAAATAGCAGAGGAAAGTCTCTGTTTAGAGTCACATGTAACTACACAAACAGAATGGGCAAATTTACTTTCATAATTTAAAAAAAAATTGGAAAAGGTAAGAAGATAGCAATATGTGATTAATGTATGTACCATAAAACTAATTAAAATTTCATATCATTTACTATTCATTTTCTCTTATGTTGGAAGTATCTTTACCTTTAAAAATCTTTGTAACTGTAATTTAAGGAGACTAAAACTAATCATCATTGCTAAGTAAATTTCACTAAACATGGAATGAATCAAATGGTCCAAGGAAGAGGTGGCCTAGTATGGTTTATTTTCAAAGAAAGGAAAAAAAAAACCTACTTTTTAAGTTTTCAAAAAAAAATCTCAGGAAAGAGAGAATTACAAATAGTCTGAAATATTCAGATGCAAGGGGATGTTATAACATGTTATGGAAGAATTTGCAGGAGGGGATTTGGGAGGATACAGAGACAGAGAGGTATCATGAATATGAAGAGGGATACAGAAAGGGAAAGTGAGAGGGATAATGTTATCTAAAGATGAGTTGAGATGAGACAGAAGAAAGAAAACAAAAAAAATGCTAGAAAAATAAATTAGGCTTAGAAGCAAGTAGATACGTTGTTGAACACCACTAAATAAATACAGAAACAATTGAATAAAAAAGCATAGTAAACTTAGAATCGTTGGATGAGGTGCCAGAGGGCTTTTAGCATTAAGGTAATATTCAAGGTCAGTTATAAGAATTATCAGAAGGTGTTATTATTCTAAAGATTGAAGAAGAATGGCATGTCTAAATCTTAGAAATTTCATTTATTTTAAAAAATGTGCTCAAAAATATCATTTTGAGCTCTTTTGAAAAAATCTCACTTAGAATTATGTTTTCATATTAACACATTTTAGACATCAACAAGACTTTATATTTAATTTTATAGCAATATAATGAGAAAAATGATAGTGTAAAGGGTCATACCATCTTGAATTCTAGAAAGCTACTTTCTTCCACTTTCCAACCTCAACCACAGTAGGAAATCTTTCTTGCTCCCTTGTGGCAAAATATCAAACTTAAAGGCCCCAGTCCTGGGTGGGGGTGGGGAGGGAGGTGGGAAGTAAGATGGGAAAGACAGAATATTTAGCATTAGCAAAGGCTTTAAGTGTTATTAAGGGAAAAATTGCAGACAAGTTGTCCAATGGTAAAAAAGCATATGGTTTATGACAGTTCCCATTGTGTGGTATAATGAGTACTGAAATTTGAGTCTAAAGAGAGATAAGGACTCAATTTTTGATTCTATATCTGTGTTTATAAATAAGTAATAATCTTTCTGAGACCTAATTTCCTCATCTGTAAAATGGGTATAATACTCTATTAGTCACTACTTCATAGGAAACATGAAATAAATGTCAGGACTTTAAATGATTAAAAGGAACAGCACCAATTTAATAATATCACCCAAATGCTGTCTTCTGATAGGGTCCATTTTCCCGAATTCGGAACTCCTTACATCCTACTAATAATAGTAGTGTACAGATAGTCATTTCATATGAGGTAATAATTATTTACCAGTGGATGGACATTTTTTGGTAAAAATAATGAATGGAAAGCTGAATCATGAAAATAGTGTGGGGAAAGTTGACTGGCCAGACAGAGACTATTCCTGTTACTGGTCACAGGGTGGTAGCAGGCAGAATGCTCTATGCTGCTTCTGAAGGCTTTGACTGAGCTGGGGAGGAGTTATACTTTGGAGAGAGTGTCCAATATAGTGATATGATAAAATTATTTGAAATATTAATGAAAGTAATATAACTATACTTTTAAAGACTATTTTAAAGCTTTGATAAAAAGTAGAGCCTACAGTAAATTGAAAATAATATATTACTTTACTTTCCAGGACAATATTTCCTTTTGTTCTACAGATATACACAACATCTTCAACAAGTATTTATCAGGTGCCTATTAATTTTAAGACAGTGCTAGCTGGTGGGGATCCAAATGTAGATATACAGAATGTACTTTGAAGAAATTAAAATATAATATGTGGGAAATATATATGTACAATAATAACTATATTACAAAGGAGAATATGATTTGCACAAAAGAGAGTCCAGAAAAAAAAAATCAAGGAGGAGAGATAACTCACATCAGGGGTGCAGTCAGGTAAGGCTTTTTTGAGATGATAGCAATGGAAATGGACGTTGAGAGGAAGAAATTAATTCAATAAGAGATTGTTGAATCAATAGATTGGGGAATTTATTCAAAGACTCACAGATAAAAGTTAGAAGGTTATTCAAAAAAGATTGACCTTTCTATAACATCCCTAGCCTTTGATTAAAGATCTCAAGTGAGATAGAACCATTACTTATCAAATCAGTCAATCCAACTTTTGGATAAGAGTAATTGCTTTTATTATTATTAATCATAATTATTATTATTGTTAGTAAAACAATAGGAATAATATCTAGGGTTTATAGAGTTTTATCAAGTTTTGGAAAATATGATTTACAAATATTGTTTTATCCTCATTAGAATCTTGCTGTGACTACCTTAAGTTTACAAATGAGGAAATGAAGGATAGAGAAGTTAATTGACTTAGTCAGGGAGATACAGCTAGTAAGTATCTGAAGTAGGCTTTGAGTAAGATCTTCCTGACTTCAAGGTCAAAACTTTACCATGCCAAAGATGATTTCCCCCTTACATTGTGAGTAGATATGGATGTGTGCAAATTACATCTGTGTTCCTTGTTCTACCTTCTAGGACCAAAACTGGAGCAAACATATGGGGATGGCATAAAAAGTACAAAAATGGAAAAGACCATATCTTTCTGTATGTGGGTATATATGTGTGTGTGTATATATATGTGTGTGTGTGTCTATGCATGTATGTATGTAAGTGGAGATGTGTATATATGTAATGTATGAGATAAACCTGTTAATGTAGCTTGGATCCTAATTGTTGAGGGTCTTCAATGCCAGTATCAAGAGTTTGCATTTTATTTTAGTAGACATTTGGGAAACAATGAAGGATTTTGGATGATATTATCAGTCACGTCTTAGAAAGATGACAGTATTGATGTAAAATTCATATAGGAAGAGACTAAAAACCATTCTAAAAATAGTAAAAGACTTACAATATTATAGAAATAAAGAGATGAAGACTTGACTTAGTGTCGTTGGAGTGGGGGTGTAAAGCAAGAAATGTATTTGTAATTTGTTGAGATAGAATCAACACCACTTTCCAAATTATTGGATATGTGGAATAAGGAAAAAAATGAAACAAGAAACATGGAAGTTATATTTCAAGACTGTGTAACTGAGAGGATAGTTTGGTGATAGATATCTGGGTAAAGACAGAAGAAAGCAGAGAAGGAAATCTTAATGAAAATCTCTTGGTTGAAACATGGTTCATTCTTTTTTTTAATGCTTTATTAATTTCTGATGTACATCATTCATTTCCGCCATATTTTGAATTACAAATTTTCTCCCCATTTTTCCCCTACCCACTGCCCCAAAATAGGAGTCCCACAGGATATCCCATCATCCAATCTACTCTCTCCCATATTTTTTCCCATACCCCTTTCAAATTTTCCAATGGATCTCTATGCCCCAGTGCCTGTATATCTTATTTCCCAATTAAATGTAAAATAGTATTAATAATAGTACATATATTTGAGTATTTGATTTTAAAACTTTGAATTCCATATTCATTCCCTTCCTCCCTTGTCTCCCACCCTTACTGGGAAGATAAGCAGTTCATTGTAGGTTGAACAAGTGTGGCTAATTCAAAATAATAACATAGTAGATACATTGTAAAAGACTGACTATATTTCCCTCCCTCCTATCCCACCTCCCACTTGTTCTATTCTCTAATTTGATCCCATCCCTTTTCAAAAGTGGGTGCTCCCAACTTCCCTCCCCCCAGCCTTCCCTCCCTTCCATCATCCCCTCTATCATTCCCTTACCCCCCTACTCTCCTGGAGGATGAGATAATCTATTTAGTGTGTATCCCATTCCCTCCTCAAGCCAAATTCAATGGAAATAAGGTTGACCCATTCCCTTTTGTCTTGCTATTATTCCCCTCCATTGTAACCATTTTCCCTTGCTTCTTCTATATGATATAGTTTACTCCATTCTCTCTCTCCCCATCTCCTCTCATTATATTCCTCTCTCACCTCTTAATTTCACCTTTTAAGTATCATCCCTTCCTATTAAATTTGTCCTGTGCCCTCTATGTATACCTGTAAACATATATACACACATTCACATATGTATTCATATGCCCATATACACTCATATGTAGACATTTATATATTTTTATTCCCTTCAACTACTGAGAAAAGTTCCATAAGTTATAATTAATTTTTTTTTCCATGGAGGAATGTTAATAGTTCGACTGTGATAAGTTCCTTTTGATTTCTTTTCCCTGTTTACCTTCTCATGTTTCTCTTGCTTCTTGTATCTGAATATCAAATTTTCTATTCAACTCTGTTTTTTTCAGCAAGAATGCTTGAAATTCCTCTATTCCACTGAATGACCATATTTTCCCCTGCAACATGATACTCAGTTTTGCTGCGTAGGGGACTCTTGCTTTAATCCCAGCACCTTTGACTTCCAGAATAACAGATTCCAAGCCCTTTGAACCCTCAGTGTAGAATCTGTCAGATCCTGGGTTATCCTGATTGTGTTTCTACAATATTCAAATTGTTTCTTCCTGGCTGCTTGTATTATTATCTCCTTAATCTGGGAATTCTGGAACCTGGCTATAATATTCATAAGAATTTTCTTTTTGAGATGTTTTTCAGGAGGTGATCAGTGGATTCTTTCAACATCTATTTTACCCTCTGGTTCTAAAACATCAGTGCACTTTTCTTTGAGAACTTCCTGGAGGATGATTTCTAGGTTCTAACTTTGATCTTGGCTTTCACATAGTACAATACGTATTAAATTATCTCTCGACATGGGCCTAGGCTGGGCTCCCAGATCACTGTGCTGTCAGATTCTTGCCAGCCTGCCATGCTCTGCTCAGCAGGAGGTTAGCTTCTCTGTGTCATTTTGTGGGTTCTGCACCTCAAAAGTGTGGTTAGAGTCCCCTTTTACATGGATTGGGGAAGGTGGATGCAGGAGCCCAGTGGATGCCCTGCTTCTACTCTGCCATCTTGCTATGGCTCATTCTTAATACTTTTTTCTTTGTGCAAATTGTAATGAATGTTTTCTATGTGTCATACCTGGTTAATTTATTATTTTAAAATGATTTAAGAAGTTTATATTTGGAAGGGAAGCCAAGATGCTGAAATGAAGGCAGGGACTCACCTGAGATCTCATTCAAATCCCTACAAATACCTTTAAAAAGGACTTTAAATTATTCTGGAGTGGTAGAACACTCAAAAACACAATCTTTCAGCTGAAGAAACCTTGTGGCAGAGGAGATTTGTTGCACTAGGGTTAGAGAGGAGTGCAGTCCATCACAGACTGTGCAAGAGCAGACCAGGTCCCAGCAAGCCAGGAGCAGGCCTTAGGATGACTGTATTAGTGGTAGCAGTGGTAGTTTCCAGACCTTTTGGTCCACAGACTTCAAGAGCAGCTCAGAAGTTCAGTCTGGAACATCTGTTGCATCTGGGTGAGAGTGGAGCATGGTCCAGTACAGGCCATGTCAGAACAGACTGAGCCCTAGCAAACCAGAAGCAGGTATTCAGAGTCACTGAATATGCAGCAGAAACAGATGCTTTCAGACTTCTCAGCCCACAAATGGTATGGGGACCGAACACATGGTCAGAATTGAACTATAAGGTTCTCTTTGCTAGCACGAAGTCAAGACTCTGTTGCTTTGCTCATACTCATATCTATATTGCGATTCTCAGTGGCAGTCCCGGGTGGCAGTTCCAGGCTGAGGAGGAGTGCTAGTATACAAGATTTTACAGTTACAAGTAAGTGGGAACCATCCTCATGGTTTCAGAGCAGAAAAGGATGCTTGTGGCCTCTCACAAAGTAGCACATAGATCAGTAGAGTAGTAAATACCCCTCCTTATATCATACCACCTTGGACGAGCTGCCAACTTATAGGTCCCCATAGCTGCATCAAACCTCTGAAACTTGAGACAGTATGCCCTTCACCCTGGAAGTGGAACCCTTCTTTAACAAAGAGTTAAAAATGAAGTAATAGGATGAGAAAAGGAGCAAACAACAACAACAAATTATAACCATAAAAAGTTACTGTGGTGACAAGGAATATCGAAATACACACTTAGAAGATGATAACAAAGCCAAACTTCTATATCCAAATACTCTAAGAAAAATATGACTTGGTCTCAGGCTATGGAAGAGAACATAAAGTATTATGAAAATCAGGTAAGAGAGATAGAGGAAAAACTGGGAGGAGAAATGAGAGTGATGCAAGAAAATCATGAAAAATTAGTCAAGAGCTTGGTTAAGGAGACACAAGCACAAATAAAGAAAATGACAACTTAAAAAATAGATTAGTCCAAATGGTAAAAGAGGTTTTAAATGAGGAGAAGAATGTCTTAAAAAGCAAAAGTGACCAAATGGGAAAAAAGAGGCACAAAAATATAGATTAAAAAAAATCCTTAAAAAGTAGAATTGGCTGAATGGAAAAGGAAGTACTTAAGCTCACTGGAGAAAATAATTCCCTAAAATTTAGAAGTGAGCAACTGAAGCCAATGCCATAAGAAAAAATCAAGATGTAATAAAACAAAAACAAAACAATGAAAACAGAGAAATCCATGTGAAACATCTCAAGGGAAAACAAACAAACAAACAAACAAACAAAACTGATCTAGGAAATAGATCCAAGAGAGATAATTAAAAAAAATTTTCTTTTTCAGTTTGAAAAATATGAGAATACTTTTCTGATGCAATGTGAAATGTACTGTGTACAAAGCAGTAACAATATTGTGTGATCATCAGCTATGAATGACTTAGTTTCTCTCAGCAATCCAATGATCCAAGACAACTCTAAAGAACTTATGATGAAGAACACTATCTAGCCATCCTCAGAGGAATAACTGATGGTGTCTGAATACATAAGAAAATACAAATTTTTTAAACTTTGCTTACTTTTCTTGAGTTCTTTTTTGTCTATATTTTCTTTCATAGCATGACTATTATGAATATGTTTGCATGACTACACATGTGTAACCTATATTGAATTTCTTTCCTTCTCAATGAAGATAGGGTATTGAGAGGGGAAGGGAGAGAATTTGGAATTGAAAGTTTTAAAAAGTGGGGGCAGAGTCAAGATGGCAGAGTAGAAACAGGATCTCCCAGTGGCTCCAGCTTCCACCTTCCCCAATCAATGTATAAATGGGACTCTGAACAAACTTTGGAGCTGCAGAACCTACAAAATGACAAAGAGAAGCTAACCTCCTGCTGAGGACAGCCTGGCAGGCCAACAGGAATCAGCCAGCGCAGCACCCTGGGAACCAAGCCCAGGCCTGTGTGAGCCGGAGGTTTTAGCCACAGGGCAGGCCTGACCTGCGACAGGCCAGAGGGACTCCAGATCAGCAGCAGCTGTGGCCATTTCCAGAACTATCAACACATAGATGAGAAGGACAAAGTGAGAGGTCAGTGCAGTTTGCACTTTGGGAAACAGTAAGTGGGAGTGTGTCGGCTTTTTCCCCCGGGGAGAGAAGCGGCTGAGACGCCTGACACAGCCAGCCAGTGCCACGTGGAAGCTTCAGCCCCTGGCCTGCAGAGTGTAGGGAGAACAAGAGACCAGTCTGAGGGGTATTCACTCTTGCTGTGACCTGCTTGGTCCTGGATTGCAGTCCAGTGTGGAGGTCCTGGGGTATGGGTCCAGCTTGCCAGAGCATGTGGAGGCCTCAGAGAGGGCACCCATCTAATACTTCCAGCATGTGAGAAAACCCCAGTCTTAGTGACAAAATCCCCCCTATCTGGTGGCAGAGTCCTACTGTGGCAAAAAGCGCAGGGGTCAAGTGACTGAGGGGCGACATGACCAGGAAAAGGAAACAAAGCAAAAAGAAGATTCCAACATTACACTACTATTTTTGGGACAAAAGGAGCAAAGCATGGAACAGGAGGAAGACAGTGAAGTCCGAACTCCTGTGCCAAAGCTTCAAGGGAAAATATGAGCTGGTTACAGGCCATAGAGGAACTTGAGATTCACATAAAGGAAGTGGAGGAAAAATTGGGAAGAGAAATGAGAGAACGATGCAAGAAAATTACTAAATAAGAGTCAAAAGCATGACTGAGGAAAATAACACCTTAAAAAACAGACTGACTCAAATGGCAAAAGAGGCTCAAAAAGGCAATGAGGAGAAGAATGCCTCAAAAAGCCGAATTTGCCAGATGGAAAAAGAATCTTAAAAGCTCACTGAGGAGAATCATTGCTTCAGAATTAGATTGCAGCAAATGGAACCTAATGACTATGAGAAATCAAGATGGTGTTAAACAGATCCAAAAAAATGAAAGAATAAAAGGAGATGTGAAATACTTCATGGGGGAAAAAAAAACCAAAACACTGATCTGGAAAATAGATCCAGGAGAGATAATTTAATACTTATTGTACTACGTGAAAGCCATGATCAAAGTAAGAACCTAGAAATCATACTCCAGGAAGTTCTCAAAGAAAACAGCCCTGATGTTTTACAACCAGAGGCCAAAATAGAAGTTGAAAGAACCCACTGTCCACCTCCTGAAAAGCATCCCAAAAAGAAAACTCTTATGAATATTATAGCCAGGTTCCAGAATTCCTGGATTAAAGAGAGAATATTACAAGCAGCCAGGAAGAAAAAAATTGAATATTGTGGAAACACAACCAGGATCTGTCAGCTTCTACAATGAGGGATCGAAGTGCTAGTAATATGATATTCCATAGGTCAAAGGAGGTGCGATTAAAACCAAGAATCACCTACCCTCGGGGCGGCCAGGTAGCACAGCGAGTAAGAGCACTGGCTCCAGTGTTGGGATGACATGGATCAAATCTGGGCTCAGATACTCAGCACCACACCCAGAAATAACTGGCCGTGTAACCTTGAGCAAGTTACTTAACCCCAATTGCTTAAAAAAAAAAGAATCACCTACCCAGTAAAACTGATTATAATGTTGCAGGGGAAAATATGGCCATTCAGTGGAATAGAGGAATTTCAAGCATTCTTGCTGAAAAAAAAAAAACAGAGTTGAATACAAAAACTGACATTCAGATACAAGAAGCAAGAGAAATATGAGAAGCTAAATAGGGAAAAAATAATCATAAAGAACTTATCAAAGTTGAACTATTAACATTCCTACATGGAAAACAATAATTGTAACTGATGAAACTTTTATCAGTATGAAAATAGTTGAAGGGAATAGAATTATATATATATATAGATATATAGATATATATGTAGATATAGATATATATGTAGATATAGATATATGTATATATATACATGTATAAGGTTATCTGGGCATATACATACATATGTGAATATGTGTATATATGTTTACAGTTATACATAGATAGAGGGCACAGGACCAATTTAATAGGAAGGGATGATACTTAAAAGGTGAATTTAAGAGGTGAGAGAGAGGAATATAATGAGAGGATATGGGGAGAGATAGTATGGGTTTAACTATCTCATATAGAAGAGGCAAAGAGAAATGGTTATAATGGAGGGAAGCATAGGAAGGCAAAAGGGAATGGGTCAACCTTATTCTCATTGAATTTGGCTTGGGGAGGGAATGAAATCCACACTTAATATGGTATCTCACCCTATAGTAGAGTAGGGGAGAAGGGGATGAGAGGGCGAATCATGGAAGGGAGGGCAAGCTGGGGTGGAGGGAAGTTGGAAGCACCCACTTTTGAAAAGGAATGGGATCAAAGTAGAGAATAGAACAAGTCGTAGTTGGGATAGGAGGGTGGGAAATACAGCCTTTTACAATATATCTACTATGTTATTGTCTTGCATTAGCTACACATGTACAACTTATAATGAACTGCTTATCTTCCCAGTAAGGGTGGGTGATAAGGGAAGAAGGAATGAATCTGTAATTCAAAGTTTTAAAATCAAATGTTTAAATATATATATATTATTAATACTATTTTACATGTAATTGGGAAATAACATATACAGGCACTGTAGCATAGAGATCCACTACGCCTTACTGGAAACGTCGAAAGGGGTATGGGAGAAAATATGGGAAAGAGCAGATTGGAGGAGGGGATATCCTGTGGGGCTGCTATTTTGGGGAGGTGGGTAGGGGCAAAACGGGGAAAAAATTTGTAACTCACAATCTGGCAGAAATGAATGATGTCAATACGAAGTTAATAAAGTGTTTGAAAAATGAAAAAAATGAAAGTTAAAAATTATTTTTACATACAACTGAGGAAAATAAAATGCAAAAATATTAAGAAAAAATGAAAAGAGGACTTATGATATATTATTTTATTTACTAATAAACTTCTAAAACATTTGGGTGGAGTCATGAGATAAATGGAGAAAGTTTCAAAATGCCTGTGAAGTTGAAGTCTGAGCACAGCTCTTTTTATGCTCAGGGTTGTTTTGGGCCACCAGTTTAACAATAATGATATAAAATCATTATTATAAAATCTCTTTTTCACTGACAAAAGTATAGCATTGAGACATCTATACTGTTTTAGAGCTTACTTTATAAACATTCACATATATGTACTTCCTTTGAATATTAAATAATTGAAATTTTACTGAACATCCTTAAAGAACAATTGGGGTTTATTTATACAACTAGGGCATCTCATATATTCCCTATAGGGATGCCATAAGGAATCAAGAGAATATGAAAGAGAGAATAGAACCAAATGCAAATAGGTCACCTGGCTTTTCAGTTAAAAAAATATTCTATAATGAAATATAGCAAGCACTAAATACCTGTCAAGTGTGGAAAGAAAATGCCCCATGGCTCTTTAAAGTTCTTTGGGAACCTGTCATCTGGGTAGAAAATAATTCTCCAGTAATGTCAAATCAAATTCTTTTCAAATTATTATACTGTGTGCTCACAAATCCTTCATATTCTGATTAATCAGACTAAAGGTAAGAACTATTCCCTTTCTCTCATACTCCCTAGTGAAGCATCTTTACCTTAACCAGACCAACGTCTACAACTTTCACTTGAGCAGACACTGCACTTTTCCATCTTCGTATCTATGGCAATAATTTCTTCATATAAAATGTACTCCTCCCTGAATTCCAGCTTGTCTAATTTTCCAATAATATTACAGAATATGTGTATGGGATAAATATATGGGATTTGTGAGGCCACCTTTTGTGACCCATTTAAAAAAAAATTTCCCAAATTACATTTATATCTACCTTACTGTTGTTTCACATTTCCTCTGGTCTATGTTCAATGGAATGGAATGGAATCTCATAAGGTAGAACCTAATTGATTTCAAGCAGTTAAATATGCACTATAATTATCGTAGCACAAGTCTAATAGAATGCATACGATAATGGTAATCAATTATTACCTGTCTCTTTTGTGTACTTAGAATACCATTAAGTCAGAAGATATTTGTTGATTACCTACTGTGAGTAAGTGGGCTGGTAATCATGAGTTCATCATAGGATGCAGAAAACTTCTCCACTTTTCCTCAGTGTCTTGGGCTATCTTCAATTTTCCTTTCAAAAGCCATCCATAGTCTTCAAGAAGAGTGATATCAGGGTGACACAGTGAATAGAGCACTGGCCCTGGAGTCAGGAGGACCTGAATTCAAATCTGGCCTCAGACACTTAACACTTACTAAATGTGTGACCATGGGCAAGTCACTTAACCCCAAATACCCTGCCTTCCTCTTCCAAAAAGAAAAAAAAATGGCATCAAAATAAAAGAAGAAAGAGGAGAACAAAACCATTTTAAAGGAACCTTGTAGGCTGCATATTGACTTATAAACCCACGTAGTAGCCTTATCTCTTTTTCTTTTTTTTTTTTGTAAAATATTTCCCCACTACATTTTAATCAGGTTTCTGCTTGACTCAGGAGAGCTGCAGGTAATGTGTTTGATATCTCTGTTTAAGAATGATTTGTAAAATTGTTTGCCCCTTTTCTCTCCCCATTTCTTTCCTTTGGACTTACAGTCTGAATTCTTGCAAGAGGTAGAAGAAAATTTTGGATGCTGTTGCCCACCCCCAAGATGGAGAAAGTAGTTAAGTAGAAGAGAAGATGCATTTGGCAAACAGTCAGTGCTTGCCCAGGTGAACAGGAAAGGAGAAGCACTACACCCCCTGTTCTTGCATTCATTTTGTCCTCAGCTTCTTTTTCTGACCACGTATCAAAGACTGACTGTTACCTTTTTGGTAAGGATGACTTTGAACATTCCTTAATCCTTGAATTCCCAAGAGATTAATGATTATTGTTTGAGAAATCAGGCAGCAGTTTCTCTGAAGGAAATTTCCTCAACCACTAACATTTTGGAGTATGAAGAGCATTGCAGTGGAACTCAAGATCTAAAACTATACCATGTGTGACAAGAAGATCCAGAAATTGCAGATCACCCAGGATATGTATTACAGGTGCTCAGGCAGTACAGATGGAAGGTTCATAAGAGGGCAGGTAACACAAAACATCTTTACTGGCAATGGAGAGTTAAAGGAATCTGAGGGGTTTATGAAGTCCTTTTTCCTGTGTTTAATCATAGGCTCTTGGGGGTTGTTTTTGGTTTTTCCTTTGTTGTTGTTTTTGTAGTAGAGGGGATTTTTAGTATTTCCATAATGGCTATGCATATCATTCATTGATAGTACTTGTGAGATCATAGACATACTATTTGGAGAAAAATCTAAAAATGAATGTACATTCCAGATAGAGTAAAAGAGTCAAAAAAAAAAGAAATTAACTCTTCATTACCAAAACACTCAGGTTCAGTGCATATGAACACAAAATTCCTGAAGGTGGAGAGACTAAGGTAAACTTGACATAAAATATCATGCTACAAATGCTGAGGAGAGAAAATAATTCACTAAGTCATACTTACTGTCCTCAAAGAGCTTAAAATAGAGTAGAGGATATAAGTTATATGTGTCAATATCTTTAATATGAAGCACTGTGTTATTAATTTTACAAGAGGATTGCAAGATATATTAGCCTAGTCAAATAAAACTATTCTTGGTAGGGAAATTAGGGAAGACATCCCACAAGAGGTAACCTTTGATTTGAAATATGAAATATTGTTGAGATGGACATATGAATAAAATTGTGGAAGGTGATTATAGGCATTAGAAATAACATTTTAAAAATAGAAGCAATAAGTGTAAGACATCTGATAAATGAAGAATAACTATTATTATTATTATTACTTCTGCTATTATTGATGTTATTTGTGTACTGCTACTACTAGTACTATCACTATGACTATCACTACTACTCCTACTAACACTATCACTGACACAACCATTACTACTACTACTACTACTATTACTACTACTACAAGAATGCCACACAATGAAGTAGGAAGTAATTATATTCTAAATTTACATAAAGACAGTAAAATTTAAAGGAAATCAGAGAAGGGAGACAGTTTTACAAGCTATCAATGACAAGAATAAAAAATTGATTTGAGGTAGGACCCATGAGGAATGTAGCTAAAGGCTACTTCAAGGCTTTAAAAATAGTTATTAAAAATAATTATAAAATTAATAGAAATTAAAAAATATCAGAAGGAAAACAGTTTATGCAGAAAATAATTCTGTTTTGAATATATTCACTTGGAAGTGCTAAGACATTCATTTGGGGATTTCTATTTGCACATCAGAAAAGATAAGAAATAACGATACAGAAATTCAGGGTCAAGAGAGTCATGTGGATTGCATGTGTGTGTGTATAAAAGAGCCAAAGATGGAATAATGGTGGAATGTCCACAAATAAGGGACAGAAGACAGAAGAATAGCTAATAGAACAGACATAGTAATATCAAAAGAAAGGAAGAGAAGCAGACTAGTGCAAAGTCATGGAAGCAAGTTATAAAAATTTTAAGGAAAGGGTTCTTATAATCAATTGTGATGCGTCTATAATTTTATTATCTGTCATGTTATTTCAATTATGTAAATAAATACTCATAATAATAGACATAACACATATGATATAGAGATCTTATTACTTAAAAATGTAAAGAAAGGGTCAGGATTCAAAATTCATGATAACATATGGCTTATTTAATATTTTTATTAAATAACAAGTTCCTACATTTTTGGAAAGGCACACAAGTTTAGAAACTGTCAAGTTCCTCAGTTTATAGTTGAGGAAAATAGTGCCTGAAGTGGTTAAGAGATTTCCCCAAGGTTACACAGGTAACCAGTGGCAGGATGGATCTGATCTTTATTTATTTGACTCCAAATCCAATGGTCTTTTCTCTGTGTCAGATCACAAGACATGCTGTATACTGGGAAACATCAAATTGCCTCAAATTACATGTTATTATGAGAATTCTGATATCTGTGTAATAATGCTTCTGAAATGTCTATTTCTCTATTTAAGTTTTTTATGTAGATATAATTCAAATAGCAGAATGACGTTGACTTTTCTCTTGCACTGCAATGCAGATCTGATTTGAAGAAAAACAAACTTCAGAGAATATATAAATATGTCATAAATTACCTGAATATTTCATCAGTCTTATTCAGAAAAAAGAAAGAAAGGAAAAATCAATCATTAGACAATTTCATAGATTTCTCTAACACTGAAAAAAAAAAACCAGTCTGGGTTAACGTTCAAAATGGATTACACTTGCATTCTCAATGAGGTTGGTGCATTCATTTGCATGTCAAATTTTCCCAGCATGAGATGACTTCTCTTTTTTAAACAAAAAAAAATGCTGGACTGTAACCTCTATTATTAAAAATGATTGACTATTACAGTGCCAGGGCTTTTAAGGCAAAATGCCACTGTACTCTATTTAGTCTTGGAGATTATTTCTTTGCTTGTCCCAAAATAATACTGAAACATAGGGCCAATTTAATTTTTTTTGTAGAATAGCAGACTCAGAAAAGACATTAGGATTCATCTCATACAACAACCTCATTGAGGAAACTGATGAGGAAAATGAGGCTCAAGGAGGTCAACTGAGATATACAATGTTATATAACAGTTCTCATATAATAAGAAAGGAAACGTAGTCAAGTTTAAATGTTTTCAGGAGGGGACAGGTAACATACATTTTCAGTAGACTGGCTAATGTATCTATCCTCAAGCTATATTTTATCTAGTCATTTTCAATGGAAAAATAAAAATTTATATTGATAAAGATTGACTAAATTGGCGAATTCTGATTTTTTTCCTCCAAATTATTGAAATATACATATGTTTATACTTATCATGAAGGAATATAGGAGGGTCATGTGAGAAAATGCCAAAACTTACTTAAATATTTTAAGAATTTATGATTTTTCCCAAAATAAGTATTTTCTCTAGAAATAGCATTCTTCACAATCAGTCTGTAAGGTATTAGATGATTCTTCGGAATTTATGGTGTTCAAAAAATATTTATCATCTTTCTGCCAAATCTGTTGATGAGAATATTAAACAGGCTGATCTTTGACAAAAAGAACTATTTTTCATTGGGCTTATGCTAGAAACCTTTCAAGCTTTCGAGGAAGACTGGAATTTGGGTTTGCATACTCTTTGACTGTCTAGCATCATCCCTATGCTATTGAAAATTGTAGGACTAGGACTTGGGTTAAAATCAATTCAACTATCACAGCCCATTTCAGAATATAATTAAATTGCATTCAGACATAAATGACCAGCCTATTTTCAGATTAGCACAGAGCCATGCCTTCAAAACATCGAAACAAAATTTGACATCAGGTTGTCAAATCAGGGATTGAAATATGATCATAAGGGGATGGAGCCAAGATGGCGGAGTAGAAGCACAACCTTCCCACAGCTCTGGCTTCCACCTTCCCCAATCCATGTAAAAAGGGGACTCTAAACAAACTTTGGAGCAGAAGAACCCACAAAATGACAGAGAGAAGCTAACAGTCTGGAAGCCAGCAGGAATCCAGCGCAGTGCTCTGGGCGTCTAGCCCAGCACCATGCTGAGGATTTAGCCCCAAGGTGGGCCTGAGCAGCTATGGCCAGAGGGATTCCAGAACAGCAGCAGTGGTGGCAGTTTCCATATTTATCAACACAGAGATGCGAAGGACCATGTGAGAGGCCAGTGCAGTCTGGACTGTGGGACCAATAAATGGGAGTGCATTGGCTTTTGCCCCCGGGGCGAGAAGCCACCGAAACTCCAGCACAGCCAGACAGCTCCACTTGGCGGCTTCTACTCCTGGCCTGCAGAGTGTAGGGGGACCAAGCACCAGTCTGAGGGGTACTTGCTCTTGCTTTAACCTGCTTGGATCTGGATTGCAGTCTAGGGTGGAGGGCCTGGGGTGTGTGTCCAGCTTGCCAGAGTGTGTGGAAACCTCAGAGAGCTCACCTATCTAATACCTCCAGCAGCTGAGAAAACCCCAGCATTTGGGATGAAAGTACCCCTGTCTGGTGGCAGAGTCCTATTGTGGCAAAAAGCCCAAAAGTCAAGTAATTGAGTGGCAAAATGAGCAGGCAAAGGAAACAAAGCAGACAGAAGATTCCAACATTACACTCCTATTTTGGGGACAAGAAGGAGCAAGGCATGGAATAGGATGAAAACAGTGAAGTCAGAACTCCTGCACTAAAAGCCTCAAAGGAAAATATGAGCTAGTTACAGGCCATAGAGGACCTTAAGATGCAGATGAGAGAAATGGAGGAAAAATTGGGAAGAGAAATGAGAACAATGCAAAAAAATTATGAAATGACAGTCAACAGCCTGACTGAGGAAAATAATACTTTAAAAAACAGACTGACTCAAATGGCAAAAGGAGGTTCAAAAAGGCAATGAGGAGAAGAATGCCTTAAAAAGTCAAATTTCCCAGATGGAAAAAGAATCTCAAAAGCTCAATGAGGAGAATCATGGCATCAGAATTAGACTGCAGCAAACAGAAGCTAATGATTTTATGAGAAATCAAAGATGCTGTTAAACAGCTCCAAAGAAATGAGAGAATAAAAGGAGATGTGAAATGTCTCATGGGAAAAACCACTGACCTGGAAAGTAGATTCAGGAGAGATAATTTAAAAATTATTGAACTACCTGAAAGCCATGACCAAAGTAAGAACCTAGAAAGCATCCTCCAGGAAGTTCTCAAAGAAAACTGCCCTGATGTTTTAGAATCAGAGGGCAAAATAGTGGTTGAAAGAATCCACTGATCACCTACTGAAAAAGATCGCGAAAAGAAAACTCCTAGGAATATTATAGCCAGGTTCCAGAATTCCCAGATTAAGGAGAGAATATTACAAGCAACCAGGAAGAAACAATTTGAATATTATGGAAACACAATCAGGATAACCCGGGATCTGGCAGCTTCTACACTGAGGGTTCAAAGGGCTTGGAATGTTATATTCCAGAGGTCAAGGGAGCTGGGATTAAAACCAAGAGTCACCTACCCAGCAAAACTGAGTGTCATGTTTCAGGGGAAAATATTGTCATTCAGTGGAATAGAGGACTTTCAAGCATTCTTGCTGAAAAAAACAGAGTTGAATAGAAAATTTGACATTCAGAGACAAGAAACATGGGAAGCATGAGAAGGTAACCAGGGAAAAGAAATCCTAAGGAACTTATCAAAGTTGAACTATTAACATTCCTACATGGAAAAACAATAATTGTAATTTATTAAAGTTTTCTCAGTAGTTGAAGGGACTAGAAACATATGTGTGTGTATTTATATATGAGGGTATATGGGCATATGGATACATATGTGAATGTGTATATATATGTTTACAGGTATACATAGATAGAGGGCACAGGACCAATTTAACAGAAGGGATGATACTTAAAAGGTGAAATTAAGAGGTGAGAGGAATATAATGAGAGGAGATGGGGAGAGACAGATTTGGGTAAACTATCTCATACAGAAAAGGCAAGGGAAAATGGTTACAATGGAGGGGAAGAATAAGAAGGCAAAATGAATGCGTCAACTTTATTCCCATTGAATCTGGCTTGAGGAGGGCTTGAAATATACACTAAATAGCGTGTCTCACCCTTCAGGAGAATGGGGGGGAGGGGATGAGAAGGGGGATGATGGAAGGGAGGGCAGGCTGGGGGGGAGATAAGTTGGAAGCACCCACATTTGAAAAGGGACGGGATCAAAGTAGAGAATAGAACAAGTGGGAAGTGGGATAGGAGAGAGGGAAATATAGTCAGTCTTTTAAATACTATTAAGGCGAGTAACCCAGTCCTTCAAGGAAATTTAACACATAATTATTTAGGATGACAATGAAATTGTTAGGCCATTTAAACTTGCCTGATTTATGTGAAATCATTCCAAATTAAAGTATAAAAAATTTATGCGCTTATATATGAGATTAGACAAATGTTGTAATGGATGAAAAGGCAATATAACAAACTTAATTATATGGAAGTAAGTAATAATAATTGATAGTTGAATTTATATCCATTGCTTTATATATTTACATATATTTTACATACATTATTTATATATTTAAAATAGTGCTTTATGTATAAAAATATAAACTTTCCATTTAGCACATTTTTTATTTCAAATGTTCTCTACAAAAACATATTAGAAATATTTTATAAGCTAATTTATTTTTGTTTAGTATTTAATATTCACTTTCATAAGTTTAAAACTTTGTCCCCGTTATACTCCTCCTCATTCCCCGGGATGACATACAATCTGATGTAGGTTCTACGTATACATTCCTGTTAAACATTTTCACATTAGCCATGTTGTACAAAAGAATTAGAATGCATGGGAGGAACCATGAGAAAGAAAACAAAACAAAACAGAAAAGAAAGTAGACTGCTGTGCTCTGCATTCAGACTCCACAGTTCTTTCTCTGGATGTGGATGGCATTTTCCATCATTAGTCCTTTGGAATTGTTTTAGAACCTTGCATTGCTGAGAAAGGCTGTCTATCAGAGTTAGTCATTACACACTGTGGTTGTTATAGTGGTTGTGCAGTGTTTTCCTAGTTCTGTTCACTTTATTCAACATTAGTTCATATATGTCTTTCCAGGTTTTTTTTTTCTGAAGTCTGCCTGTTCATCATTTCTTTTAGCACAATAGTATTCCATTCATATATGAACACTTGTTCTGCCATCCTCAAATGGATGAATATCCCCTCAATTTCCAGTTCTCCGCTAAGACAAAAAAAACAAAAACTGCTATACATATTTTTGTACATCTGGGCCCTTTCCCCCATTTATATGATCTCTTTTCCACCAAACGTGGTATCACTAGGTCAAAGGGTGTGTGTGTGTGTGTGTGTGTGTGTGTGTGTGTGT
>NW_027185713.1:0-10507 GCF_028583685.1 Petaurus breviceps papuanus
TGAAGGACAGTGCTGTTGTTGCAGGGGTCTGGGAACCTTTCTGTTGGTTCAGAAGCCCTGAAGAAGGATTTTCTTGTATGTTTACAGAAATCCTGGGAGAGGGTTTTGCTAATGTTCTCAGGGGTTCTAGGACTGTTCTACAGACAGAGGATGAATTAATGAAGGGACTGGCAATGTATCTTGTGGCCTTGCTAAGCCTTATCTCCCCAGGAACTAAGATTGCTGAGAACTTGCCTCCTGTCAAGATGAAGAAAAGACCTCCATTTGGGTATTAAGTGCTGTGCTTAAACTTGATGTAACTCTGGGGTAGATTCAATTGTGATCCAGGGGTGGGGAACTTTTGACCTTTTTGTGCTCTGTGATTGAACAAATGAAGGTACTTTACTTATATTTGGAAACTGATCTCCATTTGAGAAGAGGGGTTTTGTGGTGGACTAAATGAAGGTACAGCCTAGGGGTGGAGTAGTATTTAGAACAGGGACTTTGTAACTGATTGAATGATTGGAAGGTCCTGGGGTGGGGTAGTACTTGGAGATTATTTAATCACACTTAGTAAATGCTGTATTTTGAATGATGTCATGTTTTGACCTTCTCTGTTCTTAATTTGTCACAGAATAAAATGTAGAGCACCTATGCTGGTATTTTGAACCTTGGGAAGTTGCCTTTCCTTGGCATTACATTACAGAGGGGTAGAGATTTTCATTTGAATAGCCAATTTCACCTTACTGCTTTCAAACTTGGATTGTAGATAAAAGCATTAGTATCACCAGACTAAGTCTGCTTCTATATCTTACTGTACTTGAATTTCTGCTCTTTTGTTCTGATTTCTTTTTAGTTTCTCTCCCCTGTATAAATTTTAATCCAAAAGCAGTGATTCATTCTGCCTTGGTTTTTTGTTTGTTTGTTTAATGTTCCCAGATGACTAGTTGAAGTAAAACAACCAGCACTTCAAGTGAGCCGACATTCAACCTCTCATTCAATAAAACTGAATTAGGCAATAGAATTATTTTTTCTTTGAAAAACAGAGGTACATTATGGTCTGACATGTTCAGAACTAATTAAAATAACAACTAGTGGTCCCTGGAGAAATATCTATGTAGAGGTTTTCAGTGCTCAAAATACTTACTTTCCTACATGGATATCCTTTAAAACTCTTATGTTTGTTTGTTTGTTTTTCTGGAAAAGCAAATGTTCAAAAAGCAGGCACTATATTGCTGAGAATATTGGACCTTCAGTAAACTAACATTTTCTTAGATATTTCAAAGAATGGTGGAGAATAAATATAGAATAATGTAAACAGGTGAGAAAATTCACTCTTGGAGGGGTTTGGGAAGGGAAGCCAGTTAATTTACTGCTGATGTCCCAATACATTTGTTCATCTTTTATGGAAAATCATATGTAATTCATGATTTTTTTAAATCTAGAGAAAAGGGGCATGACAAAATAAGAATGGGGGAACAAAATATAGTTTATAGATATAATGGGATATTACTTTGCTATAAGGAATGACCATGATGAATTAAAATATGGGAAAACATATGAAGTAATTCAGAGTGAAGAAAGTTGCAACAGAACAATAAACACAACTAAAAAATACAAGTAGCTTGTATGTGTTAGTTAGTAAATGTTTAACAATTGGATTTCTGAGAAAAAATGTACATATGAAATACTTTTAAAAGTTTAATCAATATTACCATTTTCTCCACTTTCTTAAATCAAAATGATCAACAAAACAATAGCTTAAAACCTGATTTGTAGTGTTTGCTGGTCTCTAAGGTAAAATAAACTAAAATGCATAAATTGAAGATTTAACAATGCCCTTTCAAGAACTGTAATAACCTGGTTTCAATATACCCCTGAATTTAAGGGGAAATAAAATGAAAGAGATATAACACAAATCTGATCCAATAAAATGGTTAGAGTTGTCCCCATTTCTCAAAATTTGCATTCTTTTATTTTGTAAATTATCAGGAAACTAAGTCTTATGAGGAAATAAATTTTAAAAATCAGTTCCTTGGATGTGTGTTGGGAAGTATCTCCTTTCTCAAAACAAAAAGTATCATTGCATTTAGTGACAAAGAAAGAATACTGATGAAATATAAATGGAGACAATTTGCACAACATAATTTGGGAAGTTGTAAATCCTGCCCAGCTATCTAGGCCCAGTTCAGGTCATACCTCCTCTGTGATGCTCTTTCTTTCTGTGTTTTTTTTTTTTAAGCAATTGAGGTTAAGTAACTTGCTCAAGGTTACATGGCCAGTTATTTTTGGGTGTGATGCTGAGTGTCTGAGCCCAGGATTTGATCCCCAAGGCATCCCAACTCTGGGGCCGGTGCTCTTACTCCCTCTGCTACCTGGCCACCCCTGTGATGTTCTTTCTAACCATACTATCTTGAAGTAATGTTTTCCTTGCTCTGAACTCCTGTCATATATTTCACAGTCCTCATTTGGCACTTAAATATACTGCTTTACATAACTAGTTCTATCTTTCAGTGCACAGATATACTTGCCTAAGGTCAGCATTTGATTTTCTGAAAAAAATGTCTTTAACTGGATCAGCTTTGCAGGGGGGCACTTAACTCTGTAGCAGTGATGTTATAAATGGAAAATATGCTCCAGTGTAGTTAAAATGGAGAATCTAACAGCCTAACATTGGTCTTTTCAGAGACCTAGTAATATAATGGAGTATTGTGAGACCAAAAGAATTTTCTAACAGACCTGGAGTGTGTACACCTGAATGCTCAAATCATCTGACACCCCTGAGTTTTGCAGTTAGTAAATGTGAAGTAGAGAGCAAGAAATTTCATGCAAGAGAGGGCAGAGGATTATGGAGGTCTAAGGAAAAGAAATAAATGTGAATAGAATTTTCTGAAAGTCATGTAAAGAAAATGGACAAACTCAAGAATTTAGTGACTTCCTGAAAGGAGAAGGGAGGTAAAAGGGCTTTTTTTTTTTCCATATTAAAAATGTAATTTAAGATCTAGATTTTAAAATAATGAAAAGTCAGGGGTTGCCTTATCCTTAGACATTATCTGATCCAACCTAATTTAATTGAAAAGAGTATTAAAAACATTGGAAGTGATTTTTCCAAGATTACACTGTTGGTGAGTGGCAGAGTCTAAATTCATACCTAGGTCTTTTGAATCCTAGTCCATTGATCCTTTCCTATGAGGGTTTTCAAGCAATTTTGGACATCTTTGTCCATCTATCTCTATTCCACAAATGAGAAAGTACAATCTATACTCTCAGAGGAACATAACAAAGAAAAATGTTATAATTTATTTTTTTCTCTCTAATGTAACTACCGTGTTTCCCCGATAATAAGACCTATCCCGAAAATAAGCCCTCCCCTTACTGTGTAAGATTCCTCTAAAATAAGCCCTCCCCTGAAAATAAGCCCTATTGAGTTTGCTACTGTAGTGAAGGTGATCCCCTGCGCTACACGCTACATTACGATACCCTCTGTATGCACCGTCCCCCCCCCCGTGAAATTCACGCCGCGCTCTGAGCTGCATCCAATCAGAGCTGCAGCAGTGAGAGCGTCATCCTGTTCTTTATTGAATTCATTATTGAATAAAGGTACATTTTTTTGTTCACATTTACCTGTTTATTAAAATTGCTGTCAATGTTCACTAAAATAAGCCCTCCCCTGAAAATAAGCCCTCTGGTGGTTTTCTGTCCAAAAAAATTAATAAGACAGTGTCTTATTATCGAGGAAACACAGTACTAGAGGGGGAGGAGGGTAATTGATTTACAGTTAGATCCTTCAAGCAAACCAAAATTTAGGAACCACAATTTTCTCAGTGCGCATGAGAACTCTGCAGATTCTTGAAGACAGTTTTTCATGTCCCTCTATGAGTCCTCTCTCCTTCAAGTTGAATATCCTGAGTTGCTTCAAATACCTCTCTGATATGCACTAGAGACTCCTCAGGATACTTAATCATGTCTGTCAGGATGTTCCTTAACCTGTATGTATCCTTCCTTATATGTGGTACCTAGAACTGAGCCAAATAGTCCAAATTAAGTGACTTGCCCAAGGTCACATGGTTAGTTTTTAGTGTTAAGTGTCTGAGGCCAGATTTGAATTCATATCCTCCTGATTCCAGGGCCAGGGCTCTATTCACTGTGCCACCTAGCTGCCCCAGATAGTATGTTTCTTGATTCAGCCTAAGACCACATTAGGTTTTTCCTTCTGTTGAATTATTGATAATTATTGAGTTTGTGTGTCATTAAACTAGATTTTTTTCTAACTTCCTCTATGGTAAATAATATGACCTATAGTATTTATTTATGTGTGTGTGTGTGTGTGTGTGTGTGTTCTAGGAAAGAATACTGAACTATTTTCTCCTCTCTTTTGTGTCCTCCTTAGTGAACTCAAAGGAAAGCTATTGAAAACAAAAGGATGCTTTTGTAAAGTCAAGAAAAAATAAAAACAAACAAACCAAAATTTCTTCATTTGAAGTGGAAATATATTCCAGATTATATATTAACGACTCATGTTCTTGAGGTCAATAGAAATAGTAGTAGTCGGGGAAAATTTCTGCTTCCCTCATTTTAATGGTAATATGCCTATCAAATTCAAATTATATGAATAGAATTTATAAGGAGGAAGGAAGGAGTTGATGTAGGACTGACTCTCCATTGCTTTTCAAAGTCCATAGACAAATTTAGCATTACAAATTAGATTCAAGGAAAAAAATAATAGTTTCCCCAAATGTAATAATATATCCGTATACATTGTAAAATAATATAGTCATACATATTCTATCCCTTAAAAAGGAAATGAATATTGAAGTTAGGGGGGAATAGATTTGGGGCAACATGAAGAAAATAAAATGAAAAGACAGAGGCTGAAAGAAACTATACCATTTTTTCACAAGGAGATCTGGTTGGCTTCTTGGACTATAGTGATTCACAATAGAGAGCACATTAGCAGTAGAAATGTAATTTCCCTTTAGGTATAAGAGATTAGGAGACCTAGTTATGAACACTAACTTTGTAAATAGTTAGATGTATGAATTCAAGTCCTTCATTTAGTTTCTCTGGGCACTCTTCCACATCCATGAACTAATGGATTTATACTAGTCCATTAGTATCTAACACTATGACTACTAGGGAACCATTACATGATCCAAAGTGCTAAATAGTCAACCAGAAAGTAAGAAAATGGATCTTATTCCACCTTCCCAAGATTAGCCATCTGTGGCTTTATGATGAAAATAAGCATACTATCCCTAACTTCCATTGCTGTCTGATGTTCCCAGATTCTGCCCCCTCCCATGGCCAGGAAAGTTAACAAACTCTCACTTTGTATCCCATCATTGACCCCATCAGACTGTTATAATCTAAGTTTGACACAAAATTTTTTCAGCAGTAGTACAGGTGTCACTAAGAAAACTTTCCCACCACTATCATAACAAACACAACAACTATAACCACAACCACTCCCACAAGCACAACAACAGATAAATTGAATATAACAAATTATTGACAAAGCTTTTTTATGTATAAAATCATATTAGATCTGCACAATAGTTCTGTCAAGGAGGTGTCAATTTTGGATGACGTTATGCCCTTGGTTATGCTCCATAATACTTGAGTAAGAGCACCACACTTCCACTCCTTTCTGATTTCAGTGAGAAAGAGTGACACAGAATGAGCAGGTATTGATGGATTGCAATCTGAATGGTAGATTTCATTGTTATCTTTTACCCCAAACCAGCACTCTTCTAAACTTCTCTGTTCTAATTGAGGGTACCACCATCCTTCTAGGCATCCAGCTTTGTGACCTCATCCTTATTCATCCCACATATCCAATTAGCTGTCAAATATTTTTTTTTCATTTCAACCATGTAACATCTCTTTTATCTGTCCAATTCTTTCACTCACATCTATCACCCTAGTTCAGGCCCTCATTACCTCTCACCTAGACTATTGTAATTATCTCCTAATTGGTCTGCCTGCCTAAACTCTCTCCCTTCTCCAGTATCTTTTGCACAGTTGCCAAAGTGATTTTCTTAACATGTATATCTAACCATATTACTCTCTTAATAAACTCCAGTGACTTCTTATTTACTCCAATATTAAGTATTTTTTATCTTTATCTTAGTTCTCTATTTTTTGTTTTTACTTAAGTTTTATAATATACAAAATTAATAATACATTTATATAAATTATAAGAATAATTTTGGGGTATATGATCAAATATTTTTACTTATGGGATACATGATAAAAAATGTTTTGAAAATAATGTTCTAGATAATTTCTGTGATCCTTTGACCTTTGATTTCTTCGATTTAAGGGAATAAGAACATAGCTCCTCCTGTGGCCAAAAATGAAATACTATTAACCATGGACTAATCAGTTGTTTATTCAGTAAATACCAAATGAAATGGAAAGGAAAAATGAAGAATGTCCATAAAGTGATATGGAATTTTGTGTGATGAAGGAAAATCTGAGACTTGGAGGCAGAAGATCTATAATTCTAGTTATCAACTAAGCAACCTTAAACAAGTAACTTAATCTCTCTGTCCCCCATTTCCTTAATCTATAACAAGAGAGGGTTGGATTATGTGACAACTTAATGTCCTTTCCATGTGTAATGTTTTCTTGGCAAAGATACTGGAGTGGTTCTATATTTTCCTGTGATCTCCAAAGCATGCATGATTCTGTAAAATTTCAAGGGATAAGGACATGGTAAAATAGAGGTGTTTGGCCAGCCAAGTGAGCCCAATTAAATATAATAGGAAATGCGTAACAAAATAAGTAAGAATACAATAGGTCACAGCAAAAATTATCAATATTCAGTTTTCTAACTGTATGTGGTCTGCAGGGATCCTTTCTTTTGGTTTAATTACCCAGTTTTTATTTGAGTTAGTCACTACTGGTATAAAACTTTGAATAGGTCGTATTACATGAGTATTAGTTGGTTTGAAGAAAAAATGGGAAGTTGCCACTTAAATACTTTGAAAAGAAAAGAAAATCAGAATATTTTAAACTTGCAAGTGAATTTTAGATAGAATGTTAATGCTACAAGTACCTTTAGAACAGAATGTCAGAACTGAGAGGTACTTTAGAAAATAAAATCTGAATGTAGACCCCATAAAGGGCCATAGAGATTATCTCAACCAAAGCTGTCATTTGCAAATGATGAAACTGAAAACCAGAGAGAGAATTGTTTTGGGTCATGTGATTTCTATGCACTATAGAATCATGACCAATGGGGGTAAAAGTCTAGGATCACTGATTTACAACTGGAAGAGATATTAAAGGCAATCAATCCAAACCCTCTTATTTTACAGTTGAGTAAAATTAATTTGGGAGGATTCAAGTAACTTTCTGAGGGTCACATAGCTATTATGTAGTTGGGGCAGGATTCACACTGAGGTCTTGCTGATATTAAATTTGATATTCTGTTCCCTTTGCTAGTATACTGTTCCATTTCCATTTAACCAATAGTTAGGAGTTGGATGTATACTTAAGATGAATTCTATTTAAATGGGAGAAATAGCACATATCATGGTAGAGAAATTCATAATACCCCAACTAAGAAAAGCATAGGAAGCTTTAATTAGGTAAAAAAAAAAACCATGGATGACACTGAAATGGGATTAAATAGTATTTTTCTGGTCCTATAGTGATTTGGTAGGGAAACTTCTCACTGACTTTAAAGGGATTTTACCTAAATTAAAAACTAAAATAAACATTCCCCTAGAACATAAAGTTGAGCTATTTTGGTCTTAGAACTATCTCGAGGATAATCCATGACTCCTATTCATTCTTAAAGAAAATGGTATTATGGTAGCACAGAGAGATTTTAAACTACATAAACTGCATGTTAGAAGCTTCAAGACTGCTTCTAACTTTGTCCTTTACTTCTAGAACAAACTATCTGAATCAGCCTAAGGCACTGGTGTGAATAAAATCAGTACTGGAATTTAGCTAACAATAGAGTTATTTATGTGCAACAAGGTGGCACAATGGATAAGATGCAAACCTGGAGTCAGGAAGATACATTTTCCAGAGTTCAAATCTGGCCTCAAACACTTAGTGACTGTATGACCCTGGTTAAGTCACTTAACACTGCCTCAATTTCCTTATCTATAAAATAGGCTGGAGAATAAAATGGCAAACTACTCTAGTATCTCTACTCAAAGAAAACCCCAATGGGGCCATGAAGAATTGCACATGACTGAAAAATGACTGAACAATATAGTTATTTATTCAAATATCTTCTGGCTTGGTCCCTGATAGATTTCAGTCAAGGCCAATGCTTAGGACACTATATTCTGTTAATTTCCTCTATTGTAGCTTTTGTAGAATATTTTGTGAAGAAATGAGGATCCTGATAGCTCTAAATGCAGAAAACCTGGCTTCCCATGGTGGCCCCATTCTGAGAATTCAATTTCTTAATTTCAATTAGATTGTCATTCTAAGTTTAATTAGACTGTTCTTATGCATCCTGCCCATCTTTTCTTCTTTCTCTTCCCCTACTTTAAAATAATTTCAACTCAACTAACACTTCCTGAATGCCTTGTATAGGGTACACTGTTTGGCATAATATTATATACTTAACAGGTACCAAACACTGCTCTAAGTGGTCTCCAAATTAAGGTCACATTTAAAATTTGATGTAAAATGAAGGATTTCCTCCTGTGATTGTTGAAGTGAATTTTTACCAGTTTACTATGAGGCCTAATATTGTAAAGATATGGTTGATCATAATGTAATTATCATAATAAAGGGATGATATGACAGCCCAAAACTACACAAATAAAATAAGCTAATGCTTTATTAGCAACATGGCATAGTGGATAGAAGAATGGACTTGGAGTCAGGAAGACCAGATTTAATTGTTGCTTAAGTGTGATAAGTCATTTTACCTATTTGAATATCAGTTTCCTCATCTCTGAAATAGGGACAATAGAAGAGCCTACTTCAGAGGGTTGCTGAATGCCAATGAGTTAAATTGTGCAAGGGACTTTGCAAACATAAGTACTTCATTAATGCTAGGCATGATTATTATTACTATCTTTTATCCTAGTCTTCATTAATATGAAAATAATGTCCGAACCACACTGGACAGTCCCATTGTACTCTACCCTGGTAAGAGCATGTCTTGATTATTTTGTGCAATTCTAAGATCCATATTTTAGGAGGAATAAGCTGACGTGTATCTAGAAGACTGTGAGGAATATTGCATATTGTGACATATGAAAAATGCTCAAAAGAACCACATATTTCTAGAGAGTAAATACTTATGGGATTTTATACTTGCTAGGAGCACTTGAAGGACTTTTTAACAAAAAGAGGAATAATTCTCATTGACCCCCAAAAGTAGTAGGGAGAAGGTAGAAAGAGCCAGATTTCAATGTGATATAAGGAATATGTGTGTATACACTCCGATATACATATGTGTATTCACACATGCATATATATGTATACATTTGTGTGTGATACTACACATAAACACACATAGAAACATACTGTTAAAATTGAAATGAGCTGCCTTGGGAAGCAGTGGGTTCTCCCTCAATGGAAATTCTCATGTAAAGAATTGAATATTATCTTTTGAGAATATTGGTGAAGGTTCCTTCCACTTCTGAAATGTTGTTATTCTACAGAATCTAAGTTATCATGAGCCTAAAATAGAAACTTTGTGGAGTTTGGAAAGAATTACTGATTAGCTATCCAACAAAAAAAAGTATTAAAAGAAGTGATGATATTACCTGTTAAAGTCCTACTAAAATTGGTCAATCATGGAGTGATTTATATTGTACTGGATTCTTCATTTCCATTCTGTTCACTTATATATGTGAATCTATTGTAGGTTAGGGCTACAAATATGATTTTGCAAAATTCAAATAGCAGCATACTAAAATCACAATTACTGTGTGTGATAGTAATAGGAATATAAAGATTCCCCTGTATTGGCTTGGTTTTCAAACTGATTGTGTTAAAACCCAGAGCTTGTTAATCCCACCTGTGGGATGGACTTGTTGATGTGAAAAGAAAGTCCTGAACTGGGAGGAGCTGGTGACTTAGATTTGGAGAGACAGGAGAGAGGCAGAAGAACTTTTTTGGAAGCAGCAACTCGTGGAGGCAGAGAGAGACTGAGAGGATTGTTGGGGGCCACTTTGAATCTCCCTGGAATTTTGAGACCTGTCCCCAGAGTGCCAAGGACTGAGGAGACATGGCTGTTTTGCTGGTACATTGTCTGTCTGTTTTGATGTTGTTTTGCCAGATTTGTCCACTGGTGAAAGACAGTCCTGTTGTTGAAGAAGTCCTGGAACCTTTCTGTTGGTTAAGAGCTCCTGAGACTGTCCTGCAGACAGAGAGTGAATACTGTCCACTGGTGAAGGACAGTGCTGTTGTTGCAGGGGTCTGGGAACCTTTCTGTTGGTTCAGAGCTCTTGAGACTGTCCTGCAGACAGAGAGTGAATACTGTCCACTGGTGAAGGACAGTGCTGTTGTTGCAGGGGTCTGGGAACCTTTCTGTTGGTTCAGA
>NW_027185714.1:0-10410 GCF_028583685.1 Petaurus breviceps papuanus
TGAAGGACAGTGCTGTTGTTGCAGGGGTCTGGGAACCTTTCTGTTGGTTCAGAAGCCCTGAAGAAGGATTTTCTTGTTGTATGTTTACAGAAATCCTGGGAGAGGGTTTTGCTAATGTTCTCAGGGGTTCTAGGACTGTTCTACAGACAGAGGATGAATTAATGAAGGGACTGGCAATGTATCTTGTGGCCTTGCTAAGCCTTGTCTCCCCAGGAACTAAGATTGCTGAGAACTTGCCTCCTGTCAAGATGAAGAAAAGACCTCCATTTGGGTATTAAGTGCTGTGCTTAAACTTGATGTAACTCTGGGGTAGATTCAATTGTGATCCAGGGGTGGGGAACTTTTGACCTTTTTGTGCTCTGTGATTGAACAAATGAAGGTACTTTACTTATATTTGGAAACTGATCTCCATTTGAGAAGAGGGGTTTTGTGGTGGACTAAATGAAGGTACAGCCTAGGGGTGGAGTAGTATTTAGAACAGGGACTTTGTAACTGATTGAATGATTGGAAGGTCCTGGGGTGGGGTAGTACTTGGAGATTATTTAATCACACTTAGTAAATGCTGTATTTTGAATGATGTCATGTTTTGACCTTCTCTGTTCTTAATTTGTCACAGAATAAAATGTAGAGCACCTATGCTGGTATTTTGAACCTTGGAAGTTGCCTTTCCTTGGCATTACATTACAGAGGGGTAGAGATTTTCATTTGAATAGCCAATTTCACCTTACTGCTTTCAAACTTGGATTGTAAATAAAAGCATTAGTATCACCAGACTAAGTCTGCTTCTATATCTTACTGTACTTGAATTTCTGCTCTTTTGTTCTGATTTCTTTTTAGTTTCTCTCCCCTGTATAAATTTTAATCCAGAAGCAGTGATTCATTCTGCCTTGGTTTTTTGTTTGTTTGTTTGTTTTTGTTTAATGTTCCCAGATGACTAGTTGAAGTAAAACAACCAGCACTTCAAGTGAGCCGACATTCAACCTCTCATTCAATAAAACTGAATTAGGCAATAGAATTATTTTTTCTTTGAAAAACAGAGGTACATTATGGTCTGACATGTTCAGAACTAATTAAAATAACAACTAGTGGTCCCTGGAGAAATATCTATGTAGAGGTTTTCAGTGCTCAAAATACTTACTTTCCTACATGGATATCCTTTAAAACTCTTATGTTTGTTTGTTTGTTTTTCTGGAAAAGCAAATGTTCAAAAAGCAGGCACTATATTGCTGAGAATATTGGACCTTCAGTAAACTAACATTTTCTTAGATATTTCAAAGAATGGTGGAGAATAAATATAGAATAATGTAAACAGGTGAGAAAATTCACTCTTGGAGGGGTTTGGGAAGGGAGGCCAGTTAATTTACTGCTGATGTCCCAATACATTTGTTCATCTTTTATGGAAAATCATATGTAATTCATGATTTTTTTAAATCTAGAGAAAAGGGGCATGACAAAATAAGAATGGGGGAACAAAATATAGTTTATAGATATAATGGAATATTACTTTGCTATAAGGAATGACCATGATGAATTAAAATATGGGAAAACATATGAAGTAATTCAGAGTGAAGGAAGTTGCAACAGAACAATAAACACAACTAAAAAATACAAGTAGCTTGTATGTGTTAGTTAGTAAATGTTTAACAATTGGATTTCTGAGAAAAAATGTACATATGAAATACTTTTAAAAGTTTAATCAATATTACCATTTTCTCCACTTTCTTAAATCAAAATGATCAACAAAACAATAGCTTAAAACCTGATTTGTAGTGTTTGCTGGTCTCTAAGGTAAAATAAACTAAAAGGCATAAATTGAAGATTTAACAATGCCCTTTCAAGAACTGTAATAACCTGGTTTCAATATACCCCTGAATTTAAGGGGAAATAAAATGAAAGAGATATAACACAAATCTGATCCAATAAAATGGTTAGAGTTGTCCCCATTTCTCAAAATTTGCATTCTTTTATTTTGTAAATTATCAGGAAACTAAGTCTTATGAGGAAATAAATTTTAAAAATCAGTTCCTTGGATGTGTGTTGGGAAGTATCTCCTTTCTCAAAACAAAAAGTATCATTGCATTTAGTGACAAAGAAAGAATACTGATGAAATATAAATGGAGACAATTTGCACAACATAATTTGGGGAGTTGTAAATCCTGCCCAGCTATCTAGGCCCAGTTCAGGTCATACCTCCTCTGTGATGCTCTTTCTTTCTGTGTTTTTTTTTTTAAGCAATTGAGGTTAAGTAACTTGCTCAAGGTTACATGGCCAGTTATTTTTGGGTGTGATGCTGAGTGTCTGAGCCCAGGATTTGATCCCCAAGGCATCCCAACTCTGGGGCCGGTGCTCTTACTCCCTCTGCTACCTGGCCACCCCTGTGATGTTCTTTCTAACCATACTATCTTGAAGTAATGTTTTCCTTGCTCTGAACTCCTGTCATATATTTCACAGTCCTCATTTGGCACTTAAATATACTGCTTTACATAACTAGTTCTATCTTTCAGTGCACAGATATACTTGCCTAAGGTCAGCATTTGATTTTCTGAAAAAAAATGTCTTTAACTGGATCAGCTTTGCAGGGGGGCACTTAACTCTGTAGCAGTGATGTTATAAATGGAAAATATGCTCCAGTGTAGTTAAAATGGAGACTCTAACAGCCTAACATTGGTCTTTTCAGAGACCTAGTAATATAATGGAGTATTGTGAGACCAAAAGAATTTGCTAACAGACCTGGAGTGTGTACACCTGAATGCTCAAATCATCTGACACCCCTGAGTTTTGCAGTTAGTAAATGTGAAGTAGAGAGTAAGAAATTTCATGCAAGAGAGGGCAGAGGATTATGGAGGTCTAAGGAAAAGAAATAAATGTGAATAGAATTTTCTGAAAGTCATGTAAAGAAAATGGACAAACTCAAGAATTTAGTGACTTCCTGAAAGGAGAAGGGAGGTAAAAGGGCTTTTTTTTTCCATATTAAAAATGTAATTTAAGATCTAGATTTTAAAATAATGAAAAATCAGGGATTGCCTTATCCTTAGACATTATCTGATCCAACCTAATTTAATTGAAAAGAGTATTAAAAACATTGGAAGTGATTTTTCCAAGATGACACTGTTGGTGAGTGGCAGAGTCTAAATTCATACCTAGGTCTTTTGAATCCTAGTCCATTGATCCTTTCCTATGAGGGTTTTCAAGCAATTTTGGACATCTTTGTCCATCTATCTCTATTCCACAAATGAGAAAGTACAATCTATACTCTCAGAGGAACATAACAAAGAAAAATGTTATAATTTATTTTTTTCTCTCTAATGTAACTACCGTGTTTCCCCGATAATAAGACCTATCCCGAAAATAAGCCCTCCCCTTACTGTGTAAGATTCCTCTAAAATAAGCCCTCCCCTGAAAATAAGCCCTATTGAGTTTGCTACTGTAGTGAAGGTGATCCCCTGCGCTACACGCTACATTACGATACCCTCTGTATGCACCGTCCCCCCCCCCGTGAAATTCACGCCGCGCTCTGAGCTGCATCCAATCAGAGCTGCAGCAGTGAGAGCGTCATCCTGTTCTTTATTGAATTCATTATTGAATAAAGGTACATTTTTTTGTTCACATTTACCTGTTTATTAAAATTGCTGTCAATGTTCACTAAAATAAGCCCTCCCCTGAAAATAAGCCCTCTGGTGGTTTTCTGTCCAAAAAAATTAATAAGACAGTGTCTTATTATCGAGGAAACACAGTACTAGAGGGGGAGGAGGGTAATTGATTTACAGTTAGATCCTTCAAGCAAACCAAAATTTAGGAACCACAATTTTCTCAGTGCGCATGAGAACTCTGCAGATTCTTGAAGACAGTTTTTCATGTCCCTCTATGAGTCCTCTCTCCTTCAAGTTGAATATCCTGAGTTGCTTCAAATACCTCTCTGATATGCACTAGAGACTCCTCAGGATACTTAATCATGTCTGTCAGGATGTTCTTTAACCTGTATGTATCCTTCCTTATATGTGGTACCTAGAACTGAGCCAAATAGTCCAAATTAAGTGACTTGCCCAAGGTCACATGGTTAGTTTTTAGTGTTAAGTGTCTGAGGCCAGATTTGAATTCATATCCTCCTGATTCCAGGGCCAGGGCTCTATTCACTGTGCCACCTAGCTGCCCCAGATAGTATGTTTCTTGATTCAGCCTAAGACCACATTAGGTTTTTCCTTCTGTTGAATTATTGATAATTATTGAGTTTGTGTGTCATTAAACTAGATTTTTTTCTAACTTCCTCTATGGTAAATAATATGACCTATAGTATTTATTTATGTGTGTGTGTGTGTGTGTGTGTTCTAGGAAAGAATACTGAACTATTTTCTCCTCTCTTTTGTGTCCTCCTTAGTGAACTCAAAGGAAAGCTATTGAAAACAAAAGGATGCTTTTGTAAAGTCAAGAAAAAATAAAAACAAACAAACCAAAATTTCTTCATTTGAAGTGGAAATATATTCCAGATTATATATTAACGACTCATGTTCTTGAGGTCAATAGAAATAGTAGTAGTCGGGGAAAATTTCTGCTTCCCTCATTTTAATGGTAATATGCCTATCAAATTCAAATTATATGAATAGAATTTATAAGGAGGAAGGAAGGAGTTGATGTAGGACTGACTCTCCATTGCTTTTCAAAGTCCATAGACAAATTTAGCATTACAAATTAGATTCAAGGAAAAACATAATAGTTTCCCCAAATGTAATAATATATCCGTATACATTGTAAAATAATATAGTCATACATATTCTATCCCTTAAAAAGGAAATGAATATTGAAGTTAGGGGGGAATAGATTTGGGGCAACATGAAGAAAATAAAATGAAAAGACAGAGGCTGAAAGAAACTATACCATTTTTTCACAAGGAGATCTGGTTGGCTTCTTGGACTATAGTGATTCACAATAGAGAGCACATTAGCAGTAGAAATGTAATTTCCCTTTAGGTATAAGAGATTAGGAGACCTAGTTATGAACACTAACTCTGTAAATAGTTAGATGTATGAATTCAAGTCCTTCATTTAGTTTCTCTGGGCACTCTTCCACATCCATGAACTAATGGATTTATACTAGTCCATTAGTATCTAACACTATGACTACTAGGGAACCATTACATGATCCAAAGTGCTAAATAGTCAACCAGAAAGTAAGAAAATGGATCTTACTCCACCTTCCCAAGATTAGCCATCTGTGGCTTTATGATGAAAATAAGCATACTATCCCTAACTTCCATTGCTGTCTGATGTTCCCAGATTCTGCCCCCTCCCATGGCCAGGAAAGTTAACAAACTCTCACTTTGTATCCCATCATTGACCCCATCAGACTGTTATAATCTAAGTTTGACACAAAATTTTTTCAGCAGTAGTACAGGTGTCACTAAGCAAACTTTCCCACCACTATCATAACAAACACAACAGCTATAACCACAACCACTCCCACAAGCACAACAGATAAATTGAATACAACAAATTATTGACAAAGCTTTTTTATGTATAAAATCATATTAGATCTGCACAATATTTCTGTCAAGGAGGTGTCAATTTTGGATGACGTTATGCCCTTGGTTATGCTCCATAATACTTGAGTAAGAGCACCACACTTCCACTCCTTTCTGATTTCAGTGAGAAAGAGTGACACAGAATGAGCAGGTATTGATGGATTGCAATCTGAATGGTAGATTTCATTGTTATCTTTTACCCCAAACCAGCACTCTTCTAAACTTCTCTGTTCTAATTGAGGGTACCACCATCCTTCTAGGCATCCAGCTTTGTGACCTCATCCTCATTCATCCCACATATCCAATTAGCTGTCAAATATTTTTTTTTCATTTCAACCATGTAACATCTCTTTTATCTGTCCAATTCTTTCACTCACATCTATCACCCTAGTTCAGGCCCTCATTACCTCTCACCTAGACTATTGTAATTATCTCCTAATTGGTCTGCCTGCCTAAACTCTCTCCCTTCTCCAGTATCTTTTGCACAGTTGCCAAAGTGATTTTCTTAACGTGTATATCTAACCATATTACTCTCTTAATAAACTCCAGTGACTTCTTATTTACTCCAATATTAAGTATTTTTTATCTTTATCTTAGTTCTCTATTTTTTGTTTTTACTTAAGTTTTATAATATACAAAATTAATAATACATTTATATAAATTATAAGAATAATTTTGGGGTATATGATCAAATATTTTTACTTATGGGATACATGATAAAAAATGTTTTGAAAATAATGTTCTAGATAATTTCTGTGATCCTTTGACCTTTGATTTCTTCGATTTAAGGGAATAAGAACATAGCTCCTCCTGTGGCCAAAAATGAAATACTATTAACCATGGACTAATCAGTTGTTTATTCACTAAATACCAAATGAAATGGAAAGGAAAAATGAAGAATGTCCATAAAGTGATATGGAATTTTGTGTGATGAAGGAAAATCTGAGACTTGGAGGCAGAAGATCTGTAATTCTAGTTATCAACTAAGCAACCTTAAACAAGTAACTTAATCTCTCTGTCCCCCATTTCCTTAATCTATAACAAGAGAGGGTTGGATTATGTGACAACTTAATGTCCTTTCCATGTGTAATGTTTTCTTGGCAAAGATACTGGAGTGGTTCTATATTTTCCTGTGATCTCCAAAGCATGCATGATTCTGTAAAATTTCAAGGGATAAGGACATGGTAAAATAGAGGTGTTTGGCCAGCCAAGTGAGCCCAATTAAATATAATAGGAAATGGGTAACAAAATAAGTAAGAATACAATAGGTCACAGCAAAAATTATCAATATTCAGTTTTCTAACTGTATGTGGTCTGCAGGGATCCTTTCGTTTGGTTTAATTACCCAGTTTTTATTTGAGTTAGTCACTACTGGTATAAAACTTTGAATAGGTCGTATTACATGAGTATTAGTTGGTTTGAAGAAAAAATGGGAAGTTGCCACTTAAATACTTTGAAAAGAAAAGAAAATCAGAATATTTTAAACTTGCAAGTGAATTTTAGATAGAATGTTAATGCTACAAGTACCTTTAGAACAGAATGTCAGAACTGAGAGGTACTTTAGAAAATAAAATCTGAATGTAGACCCCATAAAGGGCCATAGAGATTATCTCAACCAAAGCTGTCATTTGCAAATGATGAAACTGAAAACCAGAGAGAGAATTGTTTTGGGTCATGTGATTTCTATGCACTATAGAATCATGACCAATGGGGGTAAAAGTCTAGGATCACTGATTTACAACTGGAAGAGATATTAAAGGCAATCAATCCAAACCCTCTTATTTTACAGTTGAGTAAAATTAATTTGGGAGGATTCAAGTAACTTTCTGAGGGTCACATAGCTATTATGTAGTTGGGGCAGGATTCACACTGAGGTCTTGCTGATATTAAATTTGATATTCTGTTCCCTTTGCTAGTATACTGTTCCATTTCCATTTAACCAATAGTTAGGAGTTGGATGTATACTTAAGATGAATTCTATTTAAATGGGAGAAATAGCACATAACATGGTAGAGAAATTCATAATACCCCAACTAAGAAAAGCATAGGAAGCTTTAATTAGGTAAAAAAAAAACCATGGATGACACCGAAATGGGATTAAATAGTATTTTTCTGGTCCTATAGTGATTTGGTAGGGAAACTTCTCACTGACTTTAAAGGGATTTTACCTAAATTAAAAACTAAAATAAACATTCCCCTAGAACATAAAGTTGAGCTATTTTGGTCTTAGAACTATCTCGAGGATAATCCATGACTCCTATTCATTCTCAAAGAAAATGGTATTATGGTAGCACAGAGAGATTTTAAACTACATAAACTGCATGTTAGAAGCTTCAAGACTGCTTCTAACTTTGTCCTTTACTTCTAGAACAAACTATCTGAATCAGCCTAAGGCACTGATGTGAATAAAATCAGTACTGGAATTTAGCTAACAATAGAGTTATTTATGTGCAACAAGGTGGCACAATGGATAAGATGCAAACCTGGAGTCAGGAAGATACATTTTCCGGAGTTCAAATCTGGCCTCAAACACTTAGTGACTGTATGACCCTGGTTAAGTCACTTAACACTGCCTCAATTTCCTTATCTATAAAATAGGCTGGAGAATAAAATGGCAAACTACTCTAGTATCTCTACTCAAAGAAAACCCCAATGGGGCCATGAAGAATTGCACATGACTGAAAAATGACTGAACAATATAGTTATTTATTCAAATATCTTCTGGCTTGGTCCCTGATAGATTTCAGTCAAGGCCAATGCTTAGGACACTATATTCTGTTAATTTCCTCTATTGTAGCTTTTGTAGAATATTTTGTGAAGAAATGAGGATCCTGATAGCTCTAAATGCAGAAAACCTGGCTTCCCATGGTGGCCCCATTCTGAGAATTCAATTTCTTAATTTCAATTAGATTGTCATTCTAAGTTTAATTAGACTGTTCTTATGCATCCTGCCCATCTTTTCTTCTTTCTCTTTCCCTACTTTAAAATAATTTCAACCCAACTAACACTTCCTGAATGCCTTGTATAGGGTACACTGTTTGGCATAATATTATATACTTAACAGGTACCAAACACTGCTCTAAGTGGTCTCCAAATTAAGGTCACATTTAAAATTTGATGTAAAATGAAGGATTTCCTCCTGTGATTGTTGAAGTGAATTTTTACCAGTTTACTAAGAGGCCTAATATTGTAAATATATGGTTGATCATAATGTAATTATCATAATAAAGGGATGATATGACAGCCCAAAACTACACAAATAAAATAAGCTAATGCTTTATTAGCAACATGGCATAGTGGATAGAAGAATGGACTTGGAGTCAGGAAGACCAGATTTAATTGTTGCTTAAGTGTGATAAGTCATTTTACCTATTTGAATATCAGTTTCCTCATCTCTGAAATAGGGACAATAGAAGAGCCTACTTCGGAGGGTTGCTGAATGCCAATGAGTTAAATTGTGCAAGGGACTTTGCAAACATAAGTACTTCATTAATGCTAGGCATGATTATTATTACTATCTTTTATCCTAGTCTTCATTAATATGAAAATAATGTCCGAACCACACTGGACAGTCCCATTGTACTCTACCCTGGTAAGAGCATGTCTTGATTATTTTGTGCAATTCTAAGATCCATATTTTAGGAGGAATAAGCTGACGTGTATCTAGAAGACTGTAAGGAATATTGCATATTGTGACATATGAAAAATGCTCAAAAGAACCACATATTTCTAGAGAGTAAATACTTATGGGATTTTATACTTGCTAGGAGCACTTGAAGGACTTTTTAACAAAAAGAGGAATAATTCTCATTGACCCCCAAAAGTAGTAGGGAGAAGGTAGAAAGAGCCAGATTTCAATGTGATATAAGGAATATGTGTGTATACACTCCGATATACATATGTGTATTCACACATGCATATATATGTATACATTTGTGTGTGATACTACACATAAACACACATAGAAACATACTGTTAAAATTGAAATGAGCTGCCTTGGGAAGCAGTGGGTTCTCCCTCAATGGAAATTCTCATGTAAAGAATTGAATATTATCTTTTGAGAATATTGGTGAAGGTTCCTTCCACTTCTGAAATGTTGTTATTCTACAGAATCTAAGTTATCATGAGCCTAAAATAGAAACTTTGTGGAGTTTGGAAAGAATTACTGATTAGCTATCCAACAAAAAAAAGTATTAAAAGAAGTGATGATATTACCTGTTAAAGTCCTACTAAAATTGGTCAATCATGGAGTGATTTATATTGTACTGGATTCTTCATTTCCATTCTGTTCACTTATATATGTGAATCTATTGTAGGTTAGGGCTACAAATATGATTTTGCAAAATTCAAATAGCAGCATACTAAAATCACAATTACTGTGTGTGATAGTAATAGGAATATAAAGATTCCCCTGTATTGGCTTGGTTTTCAAACTGATTGTGTTAAAACCCAGAGCTTGTTGATCCCACCTGTGGGATGGACTTGTTGATGTGAAAAGAAAGTCCTGAACTGGGAGGAGCTGGTGACTTAGATTTGGAGAGACAGGAGAGAGGCAGAAGAACTTTTTTGGAAGCAGCAACTCGTGGAGGCAGAGAGAGACTGAGAGGATTGTTGGGGGCCACTTTGAATCGTCCTGGAATTTTGAGACCTGTCCCCAGAGTGCCAAGGACTGAGGAGACATGGCTGTTTTGCTGGTACATTGTCTGTCTGTTTTGATGTTGTTTTGCCAGATTTGTCCACTGGTGAAAGACAGTCCTGTTGTTGAAGAAGTCCTGGAACCTGGCTTTTGGCTAAGAGCTCTTGAGACTGTCCTGCAGACAGAGAGTGAATACTGTCCACTGGTGAAGGACAGTGCTGTTGTTGCAGGGGTCTGGGAACCTTTCTGTTGGTTCAGA
>NW_027185715.1:0-1400 GCF_028583685.1 Petaurus breviceps papuanus
CTCTTGCCTATACATATATTCTGAATAAATATTCTAAAGAAATTTCTTGGGGTGCCAAGCATTCCGTTTACGTGAATCCTGAGCCTCCTTAATTGGACATTTCTGTAACATCCTTCCTCTCTTGTAAAGCCTAAGGTTTTAATTTAGATTGGGGAGAGTGTAGATGGGACCTGTGATCATTAGTATGGGGAAACTCCCTTACTTACCACTGCAGATCGACCAAGGCGCCCTCTGCAACTTGTAGTCTTAGAGAATTATCTGGGAGAGTGAGAGGTTAAGTGACTTGCTGAGAGTCACACAGCCAGTATCATATCTGAGACAAGATTCAAACTTGGGCCTTCCTGACTTCAAGACTAGTCCGCCATCCACTATGGCAACCTCCATGTTAATGTAAAGAGAAAACCTTAGAGGACTATAAGATACATACATATATGTATATATATAATTAGTTATTATGCATTAACAAATAATTTAGAGGTTATGATTTTAAGGATGCTCCTTTATTTTGGTTGTTTGAATTTTTGTTTTCAATAGTAGTTACTAAGTTTAGAACAAAAATCATTTTTGAAAAAAGGAAACTATGTGATTATTTCTCTGTGTTTAACTTGTTGCTTTTATACTTTATTGGATGTATTACTACAGGAGTCAGTCACTAAGCATTTATTAACCACCTACTATGTAGCTATGCCAAACCCTAGGGATACAAAGAAATGTAAAAAGCCACCCCTGATCCCAAGGAGCTCACAGTCTAATGAGGGTAGACAACATGCACAAATATGGCACATGTAGCACAAAAAGCTATATGCAGGATAACCAGCTGAGAGAAGGCATAAGAAATCAGGATCAGGAAAGGCTTCTTATAATAGTGGGGTTTTATCTGGAACATGAAGGAAGGCAGGGAAGCCAGGAGCAGAGGTGAGAAGGGAGACCCTTCTAGGCATGGAAGACAGTCAATGAAAATGTCTGGAGTCAGGATATGGAATGAATGCCTTGTTGGAGGAACAGCGAGAAGCCAAGTGTCACAATCAAAAACTGTGTGGCGACTGGAGAGAAGCAGGGTAAGATGTAAGAAGGTTGGGAAACGGGAGGGGGCAGAGGAAAGTTTGGAAGAACTTTGAGTGCCAGAGGATTTTATATTTGATCTGAGAAGTGATAGGGAGACACTGAAGTTTATTGTGTAAGTGGATGACATAGTCAGACATTTGCTTTAAGAAGATAAATGTGTGGGGCGGCTAGATGGTACAGTGAATAGAGCACCACCCCTGGAATTAGGAGGACCTGAGTTCAAATCCGGCCTCAGGCACTTAACACTTATTAGCCATGTGACCTTGAGCAAGTCATTTAACCCCAATTGCCCTGCCTTCCCCCTCCAAAAAGCAAAAAAAAAAAAAAAAAAAAGA
>NW_027185715.1:1500-7222 GCF_028583685.1 Petaurus breviceps papuanus
AAAAAAAAAAAAAAAAAAAAAAAAAAAAGACAAAGAAGAAGATAAATGTAGTTTCTCCACCAGTAAAGATCACAATTGATCACCAGTTCAGGTCATAGATCCATAGACCCAATATCCCTAATAATCACACTACTTTTAGACTGACCATAAATATTAATTTAATTATTGATGCTGTTAATGTAAAAGCCTTGTCCCATGACCAATGAATTTATATGCTCCTGAAGGAACCAAACTGATGGGGCTTGTGCTTGGACCCCAATTCCAAGATCACATTTCTCCCTAGCCTCAAAACAACATCCCTGGCAGTTTTCTCCCCAGCCCAAGGACACTATGCCTAGCAATAACTCATTGTAATGCCAAGCAAAGGCAACTTCCCAAGGTTCAAAATACCAGCATAGCTGCTCTCCATTTTATTCAATGACAAATTAAGAACAGAGAAAATCAAAATATAGCATAATTCAAAATACAGCATTCACCAAGTATAATTCAATCAAGTACTACTCCACCCCTGGACATTACATTCATTTAGTCAATCACAAAGTCCCTCTTCTCAAATGGAGATTAGTTTCCAATCATTAGTAAAGTACATTCATTTGTTCAATCACAGAGCACAAAAAAGTCAAAAGTTCCCCACCCTTGGATCACAACTGAATCTACCCCAGAGTTATAACAAGCTTAAGCACAGCATGTAATACCCAAAGAGAGGTCTTTTCTTCATCTTGACCCGAGGCAAGTTCTCAGCAATCTTTGTTCCTGGGGAGACAAAGCTTAGAAAGGCCACAAGATACATTGCCAGTGTCTTCTTTAATTCATTCTCTGTCTGCAGAACAGTCCTAGGATCCCTGAAAACATTAGCAAAACCCTCTTCCAGGATTTCTGTAAACATACAACAAGAAAATCCTTCTTCAGGGTTTCTGAACCAACAGCTATGTTCCAGGACCTCTGCAACAACAGCACTGTCCTTCACCAGTGGACAGAATTCACTCTCTGTCTGCAGAACAGTCTCAGGAGCTCTGAACCAACAGCAAGGTTCCAGGACCTCTGAAACAACAGGACTGTCTTTCACCAGTGGACAAATCTGGCAAAACAACATCAAAACATACAGACATAGTACCAGTATAACAGCCATGTCTCCTCAGTCCTTGGCAGCTCTGGGTGGCAGCTCTCAAAAGTCCTGGGCAATTCAAACTGGCCCTCAGCAATCTTCTCCGTCTCTCTCTGCCTCCAAGATGCTACTTCCAAAAAAAATTCTTCTGCCTCTCTCTTTGCTTGTGTTATTTACACAAGCAAATTTACATTATGTTTTGTCTTCATTTATAATTATTACAATAATATTACAATAATTATTACAAAATTACATTCTCTAAATTTACATCACCAGCTCCTCCCAGTTCAGCACTCTCTTTTCACATCAACAAGTCCATCCCACAAGTGGGATTCACAAGCTCTGGGTTGTAACACAATCAATCCGAAAACCAAGTCAATACAGGGGGATCTTGAAATTCCATTACTATTATACTCATGAGTGGGCCCCAGTAAGACAAACTCTCTTTCTACATCACAAGAACAAGCTGACCTCTAAAGAAATTCTCTTATAAAAACAGGACTATCTTGTAACCACAGAATTAACATGTATTTATTCCTAAAGTTGTCGTATACAATCCAGAGGTCAAACTATAGTCATCAACTCTCAAAGCTATCTTGCTACAGATGTAACAGACCAAAAATACACCCCTGAGAAGCCCTTTCCCCTGGTTTCCAGTTGTGAATGATGCCTGTGACCAAGGTTCTAAATTATCACCTAGTTAGCATATCTGCCACATGATCCACTACTTTTCCTGTATAAACTTTCATATCATTCCTGTTAAGTGGTAAGTTCCTTAAGGAACTCTGCCAGCCATATTGGCATTACTATAAACTTTTGCTACCTTGATTTAAAAAATGCTTGAGTCACTAAATTCATTCCAGATGACCCTTTCCTGTACTTCAGTCCTTGAGGGGTCCCTGAACCTCTTAAACTACATCAGAATCACAATCATACTAACAGTCTTGCTATAAATGAAGACAAAACATAAGAAGTTACAGCTAAATGGAAAAAAGGTGAAATGTTTTGTAAGCAGGGCCCTTCCTACATTCATGAATAAGGGTAAAAGATCTATGGTTTTCATAGAGAAATCTATGGAACAGAGCCTGGAAACTAAGTCAATAAGGACTTTGATACCAGGTGACTTCAATCCTAAGAAGGTGTGTCCAGGGAAAAATGCCAAAAGAAAGAAAGGAAATATGGTTTGGGACTAAAAGAGAGACTACAAAGGCTGCATCAGGGTATGTATACATGTATATTTGAAAGAAGAGTAGGATAGTGATGAAAGCATCAAAAACCATCATTTTTTAATGAAATTGATTCTATCTTAATCAACAGGAAATGACTGATTATTGCCACAGAAACCATTTCAAAATCAATTGTTTGTGTATAACCAAACCATTGACTAAGTAAAGCAAAGGTTATTTCCTAAAAACAAGAAGGACCAGAATGATTACAGCTCCAACCCAATGTATTTATACGCAACAAATAATAGGAAATGAATAAAATTAAAGACTGCCTGGCACACAGTGATTAATGAATGCTTGTTAATTGATTGCTGGATTACCATTTCTTATAAAGATCAAGCTTCAATTGAGCTCTCACTCACAGTATCATAGATTTAAAGGCTGCAAACTATCCTGAAGATAATCTAACGCAACCCTTTCCATTGGTTTTACCCATTACCTTTTCTTTTTTAATTTATTCTTATTCTGAAATTAACAAACACCAAATAAAATGGGCATTTCCATAATCTCTTCATTTTAAAGATGGAGTAACTGTGGCCAAGAGAGGTTAAGTAACTTTTCCAAGGTCACATAGTTAGCAACTGGTAGAACAGGAATTCAAATCCATATTTTCTGACTCCTTATTCTTTCCTGATTAACTCTTGCACAATCCTCAATGGCTATTCCAAGCATTCTCCTTTCTCCTCAAATCCCTGTTACCGCTCACATATCTCTCAGTAGACTACTTTGTCTTCAACTTTTATGTTACTGCTACTACTCACTTCTGTCTTCCTTTCCTCTTTTCATCTAATCCCTGAGGAAAAGGTCGCCTTTCTTCTCATCAAAACTAATAACTCTATGCCCTTGATGCCACCCCCTTCTTGTCTTCCCTGGAAGCTTGCCCCTTCCACAGTTATCATTCTCTTTCTCTTTCATCTTCAATTTCTAAATATCTTCTCTTACACATATGCTCAGGTGTCCCTATCCATATGTAATACTGTAAAAAGTATCCCCTTCTGGTTTGTTCTAGCTAAAGCCCACACCCTGGAATTCCCTTGATCCCTGACTCCATGGAAATATGCTTCTCAACCCTGAAATGCTTCTTACTCTGGATTTTTGATTCCTCACATCATGAAGGCTGGAGGATGGGAGGAGGCTATGTCAAAAATTTCTCTCTTGGAGGCTTTCCTTAGATAGTTATGTGAGGAGCTCACGCCCTTCCCCTCTATAATAACAGTATGTTAACTGCAAGTACATGCCAACTAAAGCACATGTCCTACCTAAGCAAACCAGAACCTAGGTCTTGAGTCACTTTTCTTGTTTTGTTTCTTTCCTAAGTATAGGTGACTGAGTGGAAATATTGATATGGACTTTTCTAGTCTTGACAGCCACCTTATGAATTAAAGAGGTTGGGAGCCCATGGGTCCTCAGTCAGTACTGGCTGCCCTTTGGAAGGAGACCATGGTTCTTCTTAGTTAAGATGACTACTGACAAAATGAGATCAACCCTGATCTGGCTTACTAGAACACATAGATCTATAGGGATTTGTTTAGACAGTGCAAATTCAAGTTGAAGGTGAAATGTTGATTCAGCAGTCACACAAAATGCTTCATGTTTTGGTGTTTTAAGTATCTACTTCCTCAGAGAATGTAACAGTAGTTATAAGTTATTATTACTGTTTATTTAAGTATCCTACACCTATAGGAGTATTGCTCACTTATTCAGGAGCTCATAAACTATCCCCTAATTAATTTTCTTAAAGCATCACCCTTAGTTACTCTCAGATTCTTGAAAGATGGCAATTTAAACAACTCAAGTCACAAGAAAAGCATAAATCCAATAGCAAAAGTTTCCCATTACAAAAAGAGCTACTTTAAATATTTTTTGTACAAATAAGTTCAAGAAAGATGAAAAGGAACCATAGGTACAATAATATATACATCAGCTCTTTTTGTAGTGCCAAAGAACTGAAACTAAAGGGGTGAGGGGCGGCCAGGTAGCACAGTGAGTAAGAGCACTGGCTCCAGTGTTGAGAAGACCTGGAGATCGAATCCCGGGCTCAGACACTTAGCACCCACCCAGAAACACCTGGCCATGTAACCTTGAGCAACTTAACCCCAATTGCTTAGGAGTGGCCAGGTGGCTCAGCGAGTAAGAGCACCAGCCCCAGAGTCAGAATGACCTGGATCAAATCCAGGCTCAGATACTCAGCACCACACCCAGAAATATCTGGCCGTGTAACCTTGAGCAAGTTACTTAACCCTGATTGCTTTAAAAAAAAAAAAAACTAAGGGGGTACCTATCACTTGGGGAGTGACTGAACTCTGATCAATGAAATGGCCATCCATGATTCCATGCACTTAACCACAACCACATCCATCTAGTCTCAGAAAGGACCATAGCATTCAGCCAATCAGAAAGTAACACCACCAAGATGCCCAAGCAGGATGTGGACCCCAAAACAATAGAAGGGACTTTCCCTAAGTAGACACTTGAGCAGTGATAGCAAAAGCTGTCCTTCAGGTGAATTTGTGATATAGAGAGGCTTATTATAATATTATTATCATACATATATACATACCCCCCCAGTGGGTTTTTCTGTGGGTATTGCATTAGCTATGATTGGGACTCCTCACCTATTAATCCTTTAACAAATTCCTCCTGCCTTTTTGATATTCATAATTTCTGTTATGGAATTGTATCTTTACCCTATAAAAATACATCTTACTTTCTATGAAGTTGCTGGTCTCTCTCTTGGAACTTAGCCCACTTCATGAGAGGCATCAGTCTCAATAAATGCCTATACTTGGATTAGAGGTGGTCTGACTCTGAATTCTTAAAGATAATTCTGCCACTACACATCATGAAACCACAATGGTTTTTGGCATCCCTGGGTGGGCAGAGTCTCTGATTTGGACACCCTCTAATCCAAACTTAAGCCTATCTTTTTCCCTTCTCTTAGCTGGGAGGTCCTTCAAGCAGCTAGGAAGGGTTGACAAGATTGCTTGGGCCCTAGTGCCCAAGATCCTTGGGGCCAGCAAATTCCCTCTAGACAGTGGACACTCTGTTTGGAAATTTCAAGTGGAGTTCATTCTGAATTCAAATTTTTTTCTTCATCCTTCAATGGGACACCACTGAAGAGATGAATGTCACTATAGGGGGAATTTCTTTAGGCTTACTGACATTCAGTCCCAACTCCCATCCCATGGAATGATTAAACTCTAATAGAACTCTGTAAAATCTGGAGGACCAAGAAAAGTTATCGTTTTTCATGCTTTTCTGTTTGCATTTGTCTAACTCTGTGTCTGTGTAAAAATCTCTGAATCTGCCACCTCATAAGATTTAAAATGCAGCCAGTCAGAAAAGAAAAAACTGTACCTGAGCTGGAAACTCTCTCTCTCTCTCTCTCTCT
>NW_027185715.1:7322-27797 GCF_028583685.1 Petaurus breviceps papuanus
CTCTCTCTCTCTCTCTCTCTCTCTCTGTCTCTCTGTCTCTCTCTCTCCTTTCTTGGACTCTGGAGGTGGAGGGACAGACAGAAAAAAGAGGAAGGGAGAAACTTCTCCCTTCAGATCTATCTAAGAGAAAAAGGGTCACTTCACTGATCAAAGACAGGCAGGTTTCAAGGCTTCACTTTGGAATAGGACTAGAACTTAAACCTTTCCTGGGTCACAGAAAAAGAAAAAGTTTGTGTGAATCCAAGGGTGGGGAGGGAGGGGTGACTAGGTAGGGGCAGTGGGTCTGCTGTTCAGTGAGGCCTATAAGGAAGTTATAATACTAGAGTTGGCAGTAGCTTTATTAAGATTCCATCACTGTTATTATCCCAATGTTGCAGTTGGGGAAACTGAGGCAAAAGGCAAAAAGAGATTAAGTGACTTGCCCAAGGTCACAATGTCATTAAAGCTAGTGTGAATCTAGATTTGAACTCAAGTCTTCTTGCCTCCAAACCCAGCATTCTATCCACTGCACCAACTAGCTGCCTCTGAGACCAGGAAAGTTTCCAATGCTCTGGGTAGATCCCCTACAGAAAATGGATGGGGAAATGTAGAGAAGAATTCCACAGGATAAAGAAGTTTCAGGTTTAAAGGACAGATCTAAAGTACTATATTCTAAAACTTTCAAGTCTAGGCTATGAATGAACTACTGGGGGGGGGGGGGGGGTAATGTGCCCTGTGGAATCACTCTACAAATGAGAACATAAGTAAACTACCCAGCACACCCAGGCTAGCACAAGTGTGAAATTGACGTTGGACCCATCTAGTTTTAATTACTTCAATTCTCCAGGGACAGGGAGAGAGCTGAAGCCAGAATTTGAGAAAAGGGTACAATTTCCATACTTAAAAATGAAGCCATCAGCTCTGAGCACTGAGCCACTTGAAGAACTGACTACTGACTTTCAAGCTTAGAGATGGCTAAAATACATAGAAAAAAAATTAACTGAGTCCCTCTTAGACTAAGGCAATTACTTGACACAAAGAAAATAAGTTTCATGTAAGTATCAGCCATAGCTACACCCAAGGAGTGTGATAGACTACGAACCCACCTATAAAGGGGTCAGATGATAGAGCCGCGAGTGTGAGAGACACTGAGGCAGTCACAAGATGTCAGAGGGGGTGCACATGACCTCTGAGAGGCAGGAGCTTGGAGATGTGGAGGCCTTCCTGTTCTCTGCCGGGCTGTAAAGGCCAACATGGCATTGAGCGCAGGGCCATGGCAGCCGACTCTGGTGGGTTGGGAAAGGCCGATGTGGCACTGAGCGTGCCCCATAAACACGGACTCCTCTTAAAACATACTCCTTTGCCCTGCACTCAGGAGAGTGCACAATTGGCTCCCACAAGTCGTGTGGCGGGGTGGCGGCCCCAGGGGGTGCACGTGGCTTTCTGAGGGACGTTGTTGGGACAGCTTTGCCTGGGAGTTAACAAACCAAGGACAAGGAAGTTTCGGGCACAGTGACACAAGAGTGATACTCTGCGTGGCAGTGCCTAAAGGACTTCCGGGAAGGACTTTGCTCCTTTGCCTTATACGACATACTTGGGGAAAGAACATGATTGGCCCTGCAAGGCATGCCCCAGCAAGGTTTATAAATAGGGGAGATAGAGGAAGTTAGTTAGTTCCGCTTCCTGTTTGCTTGTCGTGCAGTTAAGATGTAACCGAATAAACAGCTTCGCATCATACTTTCCATGTCCTGGGTGTTCTGTGGGGGTAAGTTCTTCTTGGAGACAAGAAGCCGGAGACGTCCGAAGACCGGGTATAAGGTAAGACATGGCCAGAATTGGGAGCAAGAACCCAACAGTCAGAGGTAAGAATGGGGTATAGAAATAGAGCCAACAATTAACAAAAGACTAACTTTGTAATAGAAATAATTCTATGCTCCTGGACCATATTTTGCCTTTTCCCATATTTTCCTATTGTGACCTTATTGTGTTTTTTCTTTGTTTTCAAAGAGGACCATGGCATCAGGGAAATAATGACATGACTTGCAGTTGACTTTGATTTGAGTGAGGGAGGGCTATGCCAGGTCATCAGCCTCACTTTCTCCTCCAGGGTGACTACCAATAATCAGTTTCCATATGTGACATTAGCATATGAGGTAAATTCACGGATGCAAGAATAGTGAATGCCTGTGATGTTGTATTCTCTTGCATGGATTTTTTTTTTTAAAAGGTCAACAGGTTTGAATTAGCTCAAAGTACTATATCTGAGTGATTCACCAAGTGGAACTCTACTCAAACTGTTCCGCCAGGCCTGCCATGCTTACAACAGTCTTGTTGGCTTACAACACTTGTTGGCAGGCTAAAAACCTGAACAAGCCCAGAAGACTTTCCTCGTTCACAATATGGCATCACCCTGGCATTCCCACCCCACCCCCGTCCCCAGGTTCCACTGTAATCTAAGAGATGAAATGTTGATTAAATATTAAAATATGACACCTGCTATTTCTGGTTTAGGCTCATTGTCTCCAACCTTTAAGGATATTTTACTCTCTCTGCTCTCTTCTTTCACCACCCACAGACTCAGACACTCAGGATGTTGTAATCACATTGTTTTTAATAAAATGGAATTGAAATGCAAAAGACAATATAAACTCTTCCTTTCACATTTTGTCCGTTTTAGGTCTTTGGTGTGGATGGAAAATTCCCCAATCACTCATACCTGGCTCATAAAGAGGAAAGATTAGAGAAATATTCACACTACTATTTTAGGTTCACAGATTAAAAGAAAAGGAAGAAAGATGAAATCCCTCATTCCTAGTTCATCAACAACAAAATATGTACAACTATAAGATATGTCATATCTGTGGGTCCTTAGCCAATCTTGGGCAATTCTGGTTCTGCTAATCAAAAGAATTAAGATTTGTAAAGCACTTAATAACTGCCTGGCACACAGTAGACATTAGATAAATGCTCATTCCCTACACTCCTTCCTTGCTGCATGATGTACTCCCCCTGCTCTCACTAACAGTTCAGCTTCTGGCTGTTGTAACATTCCTCACCAGGCTTGCCACTTCTACTTGTCTCCCAAACCCTGGCCACTCCTCTACAGGAGTCTGAATCAGAATGACAAAAGGAAAAAAGAGAAATGTGAAAGAGAGAACATGTGATGGATTGATTAGTGTTGTTCAACCACTCCTCTTTGCCCCACACCTAACTGCTTTTTTTTTTTAAAGCAATCGGGGTTAAGTAACTTGCTCAAGGTTACACGGCCAGTTACTATTTCTGGGTGTGGTGCTGAGTATCTGAGCCCGGATTTGATCCAGGTCATCCCGACACTGGAGCCGGTGCTCTTACTCGCTGAGCCACCTGGCCGCCCCTAAGCAATTGGGGTTAAGTAACTTGCTCAAGGTTACCTGGCCAGGTGTTTCTGGGTGGGTGCTAAGTGTCTGAACCCCGGGATTCGATCTCCAGGTCTTCTCAACACTGGAGCCGGTGCTCTTACTTGCTGTGCTACCTGGCCGCCCCACCTAACTGCTTTTTAAAATTTTTTTTTTCACTTAAGAATCACTCATTTTGGGACAGCTAGGTGGTGCAGTGAACAGAGCACTGGCCCTGGACTTAGGAGGACCTGAGTTCAAATCCAACCTCAGACACTTGACACACTAGCTGTATGACCTTGGCCAAGTCACTTAACCCCAATTGCCCTGCCTTCCCCCCTCCCAAAAAAAATCACTCATTTTTTCTCCTTTCCACCTCCCATTCAGCCTTGAAAAAAGAAAATCTTATAACAAACAACAAAACAAATTCCCCCATTGTCATTGTTGAGTTGTTTCAGTTACATCTGACTCTTCATGGCCCCATTAGGGGTATTCTTGGCCAAGATAGTGGAGTGGTTTGCCATTTCCTTATCCAGTTCATTTGACAGATGAGGAAACTGAGGCAAACAGGGTTAAGTGATTTGCCCAGGGTCACCTAGTTATGAAATATCTGAAGACAGATTTGAACTCAGGTCTTCCCGACTCCAGGCTTGGTGCTCTACCCACTACACAACCTAGCTGCTCCATAATGAATTTTACTGAATTTTTACTAAAATTTTAACAACTGGTTCCAGCACACTCCTGATGCTAAATATCTGTACAACATCAGGCCACTGAGCAGTATTCAAGGTCTCAGACCAGGCCCCCTTCCCCCAATGTGCAAAAGTATTCTTTTTAAAAGGTGAGAGGCGGAGCCTATTGCCTCCTGAAAGAATTACAACTGTCCTCCACCTCTTTCCCCATCTCCCTCCCACAGTCCATTTAGCACAGCTCTGTAAGGAATAAGTCCCCATAAACAGAGAGTAAAGTTCAAACTATAAACAAACAGTGTGTGAAAGGAGAGATGAGGATTTAGGAGTCTCAACAGTGCCACGCAGAAAGCAGAAATCCAGTCACAGTGACAGAGAACTCATCCAGGGAGGACCCCACCATGGATATCCTGGTTTTTGTTCTCCAAGTGATCCTGTGTCTCCTGACTCTGCCCCTTCACCTGCTTGCCCTGTTCGGCTGCTGGCAACCCCTCTGGAGTAAGTACTTTCCTTATCTCATGGCAGCACTGACTTCCAGGAATAACAAGAAAATAGAGGGTAAGAAACGGGAGCTCTTTAGTCAGATCAAGAAGCTGGCCGGAGCCTCTGGGAAGGTGACTTTGCTAGAACTTGGCTGCGGTACGGGTGCCAACTTTGAATTCTACCCGGACGGCTGCAAGGTCACCTGCATAGATCCCAACCCCCACTTTAAGAAGTTCTTGAAAGAGAGTATGGCCAAAAACAAGCACCTTCAGTATGAAGAATTTTTAGTGGCTCCAGGGGAGGACATGAGTCAAGTGGCTGATGGCTCCATGGATGTGGTGGTCTGCACTCTGGTCCTGTGCTCAGTCAAGAGCCCAAAGAAGGTCCTACAGGAAGTCCAGAGGGTGCTAAGGCCGGTGAGTAGGATAGCTATGGCTATGGGTTTGAGGGCCATTGAGTGAGATAACAGAGGTACAGGGGAATGAGGTCAATGCTAAGAAAGGCATTATTTCTAGAGGGAATGGAATCAAAAGAGCAGAGCCATATCTGGGTAATTATCCAGACCTGTGCTACATGGGATCCTGGTGTTTTGGGGACCAGAAATTACAAAAATTGGGGTAGGGAGTCCTTACTTGGTATTTTGAAAGACCCAAAATATCTGTATGAAAACAATTTTCCAGGAGTGGTGAGGAAAGATCCTGAGGACTAGACTGGATGCCCTGATATCAACTCTTAGAAAATATTGGGAATGGGGCACACAGTTGGGTGTGCTTAGCACATAAGATATTAGAACTAAAGTTGGAATGGGTCTTACAGGTTCTCAGATCCAACTCCCTCATTTTACAGAAGAGAAAACTGATACAGAGAGATTAAGGGACTTGCTCTTTGTCAAGCCATGCCACTCACTGTCTCTCATTAGATCAGCAGACACAAAGGAGGGGGTAAGCCTGAATGGAAGGAAAACTTTCATCCTATGGCCATCCCCACTGCCCATCAAGTGTTCCTATAACCTCCTCTTCCCAGCCACAATAGTCCAAATCCCAACTACAAAGGGACCAAACAGCTTCACTGCTGAAAAGGACTGAGTGTCACTCTGGGTATTATCATAAGATGAAAGATTTAGAGTTGGAAAAATACCTTACTGTTGAGTATCAATCCCCTCATTTTATAGAGAATCAAAGTGACTTGCATTTAATAATAATAATTCCTATTAAGACAGAGCTTTAAAATTGTCAGTGTTTTCCATTCAACAATCCCATAAAATAGATTTACGAATACCATGGAGCCCATTTTAGAGACAAGGAAACAGTTTCAGAGAGGGTGATTTGTTCCGTCCCACAGGTAATGTGTCAGAGTCCGGACTCAAACACAGGTCTCCTGACTCCAGGTGCGGAATTCTTTCCATATACTGGTAAACCCATGAGGAATTAGAGGAATGCCAATGTGGGTCCCAGGGACCAGACTCCCACTGAAAACTGGAGGGACTGTCACTCAATTACAGTGAGAGGTGGGGGCAGAGGAAAGAAAGAGGACATCTGCTCCAAGGGTCTAGATGGAAGAAGGAACATCTCAACAAACATAACTATAACTAAAAAACATGGCACCTCTCTGAGAAGCTCTTGGCTTTTGTATAGCTCGTAACTTTCCAAAGTACTTTCTAAATTATGATCTGATTTGGCCTTCCCAACAGCCCTCAAAGCAGGTAGGGCAGAAGTTACAATCACAAAATCTCAGCACTAGAAGGGACCTGAGTGTTTCAGGATCTCTACCAATCCTGGCTCCTTAGGTGTTCATTAAACATGACATCTCGAGGAAATAACCAAATGCCCCCTCCCCACCCAAGGCATGAATAACTAAAATATCCTCAAGGGGGCAGCTAGGTGGCACAATGAATAGAGCACCGGCCCTGGAGTCAGGAGGACCTGAGGTCAAATCTGGCCTCAGACACTTGACACTTAACTAACTGTGTGACCTTGGGCAATATATATATATATATATATATCCTCAAGAATTAGTCATCCAGTTTCTATTTGAATACTTCCAGTGATGAGAAACTCAGTAACTCTCAAGGCAATCCAAGTATTTGGGAGAATTCTAGTTTATTAGCAAGTTTTTCCTTTCACCTATTGATATTAGTTTAGTCTTCTGGAGCCACACAAATTAAGCCTCATAATATTAATCCCATGTTCATGAAGCTTTGTGAGGCTTGCAAGGTCTGTTCCTTCACAATAACCCTATGAGGAGATATTATAAGCGCTTTGATTTCTCTTACACATAAAATGAGGCCTTGAGAAGTATCTTGCCCACAGTCACATAAGCGATTAAATTTCTGAGGCAGTATTTGAACCTACTAGGTGGCGTAGTGGATAGAGTTTGAACTTCCCAAGTTCAAATCTGGCCCCAGATACTTAGTTGTATGACCCTGGGCAAGTCACTTAACCCTGTTTGCCTCAGTTTCCTCATCTGTCAAATGAGCTGGAGAAGGAAATGGCACCACTCCAGTATCTTTGCCAAGAAAACCCCAAATGGGGTCACAAAAGAGTCCGACGTGCCTGAAAAACGACTGACAACAAATAATTTGAACCAAGATATCCTGACCCCAACTCCAACTGTCTGTCTCTACCTCTCTGATGCCTTTTAGAGAAGATGGACTTTCAAATATTTGAAAACAGCTATCTCACCTCCCACCCACACCCCACAAGTATCTCCTCCAGGTTAAGTATCCCTCTGGCCCAGTTCCTTCAACTGATCTTCAAATGACAAGATTTTAAATCCTTCCTAAAATGTGGAGCTCTAAAACAAACATAATCTGCCAGATAAGGCTGAACCATTATCCCAGCTCTCCTACCAAACCCAACATACCATCTCCAGCCTCTGAGTAACCCTTCCTTTCCCCACCATGCTTTGACTTTGTTCTCTCCTTCTCTTCCAAATCCTTATGGGTCTTTGAGAATGTTAATACTCTCAGTTCATGGGCTGCCATTTCCACAGTCTCCTATGATTCCCCCTCCCCATTCCTGCCACTCTCTTCTCTCTCAGACTTTCCTAGAGCTCTTTGTCAGATCTATCCTTTGATCCCATCACCCTCCCCCCTCGTACTTGCTCATCTGTCAACATATTGTATGGGGCTGTTTTCATCAGTTCCTACCACTACAGTACCTTGTACATGGTAAGCACTTAGTAAATATTTGAAAAATCTAAATTCTTGGATGAAAAAACTAAGACACCAAGTGGTTAAGAAATTTACTCAAGCGAATTCAAGGAAGAACCAAGATTATAAACTAAGACTTCTGACTGGTCAGAGGCAGGGGCCTTCCCACTAAGTCCTCAGATGTACTCACCATTCAAATATTTGTAAGTCGAAAAGAGCAAGGACTTTGACTGGGGGGAGGAAAGGTGGGGGGAAGAGGAGAAAGACTAGAAAGGATTAAGGGAAAGTATCTGACTTAACTCTACCTTTCCCAAAGGTTATAGCCCTCAGTTTAAAAAAAAAAAACACCTGGGGTTGGGGAGAATGAGGGGAGTTAAAAAAGGCCCACCCCTGAATGACTGTAACTCTTCCCCTCCCCAATAAAGGGAGGCATTTTCTTTTTTTGGGAGCATGTGGCTGAGCCCCCTGGAAGTTGGGCCTTGATGTGGCAGCAGGTGGCCGAGCCCACTTGGAAACACATTGGTGATGGCTGCTATCTCACCAGGGAGACCTGGAAAGAGCTGGAGAGAGCCAAGTTTTCTGAACTACAAATGGAATGGCAACCCCCTCCCATCAAGTGGCTACCAGTCGGCCCCCACATCATGGGACTGGCTGTGAAGTGATCTGGTGGCACCACAAAATCATCTGGACTATTCTGTCCCTCTCTTTTCCCACCCTGACCTGTTCTCTCTCTGGGAGCACCCCACAAAATGAGAAGCCCCTGACCTTCTATCCTCTGCTCTCACTTCCTGCTTTTCCTTCCTTAGCTGGGCCTCCTCCCTTTTCTTACCCTCTCTGCTATCTCACTGGGCCCCCTCTTCCTCTTCAGCACCCCCTCCTTATTATCCCTCTCATGGCTCTACCATGAGACCCCTTCTCGTCTTCATCTGATTGCTCTTCAGGTCCCTATACTGATTCTTATAATGAACTATACATATCTCTCTCCTTTCTTCTTCTCTCCTCTCTCTCCCTACCTCCCCAGGATGCTATTTCAGTCTTCCTTCCTCCCACCCAGGTTTCCTCTCCTCTCCCCAGCCCCAATCTTACTCAAGTCATCTCTCCCCTCTCTCCTTAATAAAACCTGTATTCAGAAATCACTGGATTGATCTGTCAATCCCACCCCACACCCAAGGTGGTATGGAAAATATAGGAATAAAGAACTGGGCCAACAACATTGAGGGGCATGGAACAAGTAAAGGGGCCCTTTGTGTAGTACTTAAATACTTTTTAATAAATAGACAAAAGCCACTGAGACAGCCCAGAAAAGTGGGGTCTAGGGTTTAGGGGGAGTTCCAGGGGCAGCCTCTCCCCCTCCTTCCTGCCAGGGCTAAGGCACTTTCAGGGAGGCACTAGGGATTTTGTTTTTCAAGAATTATCAGAAGTAAAGAGAACCACGATTCTCTCTCTCTCCCCTTCTAAGTCAATCCATCCTTAACGGTGGTCCTGCTTCCTCTCTCCTGGATACTGCCTCCATAAGCTCCCAGACCAAGGAGAATAGGATTGGGAAGGAGAGAGGGGAGACAGAGTAGGAAGGCAGGGGGAGAAACAGGGATCCCGGACCCTTTTGGTAAGCCGACGCCTTGGACAGCCACTCTCTCTGCACCCACACTCTCCCGCTAAGAAGGCATCTCTAGGAAGATGGGGGGAGGCAGACTGGCTTTAGGAGCAGAGAGAAGATAAGAATCAGAGCCATGTCAGGAAGAAGTGAAGAGCTGAGCTAGGCACTTCCCAGCTCTGGATGGCCACTGGTTCTCAGTTCTGTGTGTCCATCAGGACCCAGGATAGGATGTCCATCAGTATTCTCTCTCTGGGGGGTACTCCAATTGTTTCTCAAGATGGTGCCTGTCTTCTCCTCCTTGAATAACTGCCGGTCCTCACGGGGTATCTTTACCGCGTGGTATTGGGGTACTGTGGCCTCGGGGTACCGCGCCCGCTTGAAGAATCCCACCTAAAAGAACATCCCCAGAAGTGAAGGGTTAGGAAAGCCATGGCCCCAGAGGCAGAGACACCCAGTTCCAGTCAGTGGCTCCCCCTCTCCTTCCTCAGGATGGAAGAAAGGTACATGTTTCAATTATAACAGGAGCAAGAGAGGACAGATCAAAACCAACACAGAACTCCAAACACTAACTGGCAAGGAAGGTGGGTATTATCTGGCCTGAGTACACATGGGCCAAGGAAGCATTCCCTCATAGTCCTTACATCTCTAGGGGTCAAAGGAATCTGAAGTCAAGGTGAGGAGCCAGAGGTAGAGAAACAAAGGTGAGATTGAGGAAATTCCTTTAATATAGCCATAGAAATCTAAGTAGCAGAGTGGACAAAGCACCAGGACTAGAGCCAGGAAGAGGTAAGTTCAAATCCAGCCTCAGACATTGACTATGTGACCCTGGACAAGCCATTTCACTGCTATTTGCCTTTTTTCCCATCTGTAAAATGGGTATGATTATAGCAGCTACCTCCCAGGATTGTTGCTAAGGATAAAATGAAAGAACATTGACAAACTTTAAAGTGTTACATGACTGCTAGCTATTATTCTCATTCCTGGATCCCCATGATGAGGCCTCATGGTCCTCCTACCTCTGCCTCCTGCCAGAGTAGCCTACTCAGGAATTTCCATCCCTCTGTGCCCCCATAGACGCCTACTGAGGTGGGGCCCAATATACCCGCACTTATATGTCCCTGACTGGCCCCACTGGACCCCTTCTCAGGTTCACAGTACACTCATACTTCTATTTCACATTAAGGTTACAAGGTAATTTTCTCGCCACCAACCAGTGAAGAAGGGAGTGCCAATCTTGTCCCATTTTGAGATGCAAAAAGATACAGTGGTCACACTGGTCTTAAAACCAGACACGATGCCAAGCCTAACACTGTCCACTATACCACACCACATGGGCTGGTACACAGTACATTTGTAGACCCTACACCTTCTCAGCTTTGCAAACGGACTGTCCAGAAACTGTCCAGAGTCTTGACCTTTGTATACAGTAGGCTGGCACCAAACCACATGCTCAAACTCCCACAATTCTGTGCCACCCCTCCACAGGCTAGGTCATACTCAACCTTAAACTCATGCCTCCTAGAACATACATGCATGATATCTCCCAAATCTCCCACATGCTCACACTTTCCAGGTCTATGCACACACATTCCACCAACCCCAAAGCTGTATATACTCACCCTTCCACACTCAGGCATGGTCCTTCCCTCCCAACTCCTGCAGGCTCACACACACTCCTGCCTCCTCATTTCCCTTTGCACACTCATGGCCCCTGAATGCTGAAGGGACTAACCCCCCAGGGGCATGTGCACACATACACACAAAGTTCTATTACCCCACAGTGCCTGGGCCCCCTTGGTCTGCAGCCGAGGGTTGCACAGCCAGATGGGCCCGGTGATAATTGGTGGTAAATTGTAGACCTTGGCTGCTCCGATGAAAGAAACCACACTGGAGTATTAGAGGAGGAGAGGGTCAAAAGAGAAAGGGAATGGGAAGACCCAACGACAAGGGGATGGAGGGAGCAAGGGGGCTGGTATTTCTACAATCCCTGGAATATTCTGTTTGTCTGAGAGAGTTCCATAGTTCCATAGGATTCCTGTAAGTATTAATGGGAACAGGGGGAAGAAGTCCCAGGGCTGATTTTATGAGGGGATCACCCTCATCAGATGAGTTTTATCTTCTTCAAAAAGTTCCAGCCCACTCCAAAAGCACATCAAAGCTTTAGTGGGGATGAGGGTAGACATGCATGTGTCTCCTTTCCCTCCATATGTGTGATTCTGTGTACAGTCCTTCCTACAGAGGATTCTCTGTCCATCCCATGACTTGGGGGGGAAGGGAAGTTCTAAACTCATTTTCCACATAAGCCTCATGTGTTTCTAAGTACCCTCAGACTCCATCAGGTCTGGGGCCACCAGCCTTGCTGACCTGCCCCCAGCCTCATTCTCACCTTCCACATGAGAAGAACAAGCAAAGCCAGCACCAGGATCCCAGCCAGTACAGCCAGTAAGATGACCCACCAAGGGACCCCACCAGCCACCACAGCCATGGGGTCTAGGTACACAGCCACAGGGATCTGCAAAGGGAAAGTTAACAAAACGGTAGGGAGAAGGAGGGAAGAGGCAAAGATAGGAAAGAATAAATTGTTTTTCCTCTCATTTTCAAGCCCTGGGAATCACCTGTGTAGAGAAATCTCTGAACTTCAGATTCTGTATAGATGACTTCACAGTGATATTGGCTCGGACGATCAGATCCAAGGACTTCACATCAGTGTATTCCTGGGGTTGGAAGAGAGAGAGGACAGAACCCAGTGGCACCTCTTCCTAAAACACATACACACACACACACACCATATCTAAACTCCCAAGCCTCTCTCAGGTCCCATCTCCTAATATCCCAAAAGCTCCATACAATTCAATAATGACAGTTATTAAAACACTTACTATGTTCAAGGTAGAATGCTAGGCACACAGATAAAAAATAAACAGTTTTCAGAGGTTTAATTAATCCACAGTTCAGGTGAAAGCCAGCACAGTGAAACCAACCATCTGAGTTTCTGACAAGGGAGGAGAAAATGAGGGGGTAGCAAGGTGGCACAGTGAATAGAGCACTGGCCCTGGAGTCAGGAGGACCTGAGTTCAAATCTAGCCTCAGACACTTGACACACTTACTCACTGTGTGACTTTAGGCAAGTCACTTAACCCCAATTACCCTCCAAAAAGCAAAAAAGAAAAAAGAAAATGAGGTAGCCTCTGGGAGAGAAAAGTAGATTTGCTGCTCTGAGGTCACCTGTTCCTACCCCTGCCCTCATTCTGAGCCATAGTAATGTTTGGGGCCAAGGTAGAGGTGGAAGGCCCAGAGGTTCAGAAGTACCAAACTACTTGGGAGATTTGAAGAGGTCACAGAGAGAGAGGAAGCTCAAAGTCTTGACACCCACCCAGTACCCTTTACCTCCAGGAAAGTGCTGTTCCATAGGCGGCCCCAGACATGGAGCACAGCCTCCCGGTCAAAGCTGTAGAGTGGGCAGCTGTAGACAAGGCATCTGGCAGTGCCACTCCTACAGTCCTAGAGACAGACAGGGAAAGGCTCCATAGTCTGACCTCACTCCACACCCAGATATCCAAAGCCCCCAGACTGTCCTCTTCTCACCACATTATTTACTCCAGGCTTAGTTTCCCATAGGCCACCCCCACACACCCCACTGCTGTTTCCAACACTCCATATTTTTCCTTTTCCTCTGTGCAGGGAAGGAAAGACTGTTCTCAGGTGTAACAGATCACTGATGAAGCCCATGGACCCCTTATCATGAATAGTGTTTTTAAATGCACAAAATAAAATAGAAAGAATTATAAAAAGACAAGTAAATTTAAATATAGCTATCAAAATGTTTTTTAGAAACAAATTCATAGGCCCCAGATTAAGACCCCCCAAAAAAAATCCAAAGTAATATTAGACTTGCTGTGTTTGGCCCCAAAGAACAAAACCAAGAGAAATATGGGTGAAAGTTGCAAGGTTTGATGTCATCAAAAAAAAGAAAAGAAAACCCTTCCTAACAATTTATAAGCAGGTGGTGGGAGGCTTCAAAAGTAGTGGGTTTGGAGAAGTCTGTCTACCAAGACAAACCTAGGAACTATATGAACACAATGACAAAACACTTCACACAAATAAAATCATATCTAAACAGTTAGAGAATTATTAATTGCTCATGGGTAGGCTGAGTCAATATAATAAAAATGCCAATTCTACATAAATTAATGTACTTATTCAGTGCCATACCAATCAAACTACCAAAAAATATTTTATGGAGCTAGAAAAAAATAATAATAATAAAATTTGCCTGGAAGAACAAAGGTCAAAGAATATCATGGGAGTAAATGAAAAAAATGGGAAGGCAGCCTAGTAGTACCAGATCTCAAATTGTATTAGAAAAAAAATAATCATCAAAACCACCTGGTACTGGCTCAGAAAGAGAGTGGAGATCAGTGGAACAGATTAGGCACACAATACACAGTAGTAAATGAACATGGTAATCCAGCATTTAACAAACACAAAGATCCAAGCTTTGGGGACAAGACCTCACTATCTGATAAAAACTGCTGGGCAAACTGGAAAGCAATATGCCAGAAACCAGGTACAGATAAACATTTTACATCATATACCAAGATAAGGTTAAAAATGGGTCCATAATTTAGATGTAAAAGGAGATATCATAAGCAAAATAGAGGAGTATGGAAAATTTTACCTGTCAGATCTATGGATAAGGGAAGAATTTTTGATCAAACAAGAGATAGAGAAGACCATGGGAAGTAAAATGGATCATTTTGATTACATTAAATTGAAAGAGAGGTTGCACAAACAAAACTAATGCAGGGGAAATTTTATTCCAAGTTTCTTCAATAAAGGCTTCATTTCTCAACTATATAGAGAACTTAGTCAAATTTATAAGAATATAAATTATTCCCCAGTTGATAAATGCTCAAAGGATATGAACAGGCAGTTTTCAGAAAAAGAAATCAAAGCTATCTCTAGTCATGTTAAAAAATGTTCTAAATCACTATTGGTTAGAGAAATGCAAATCAAAACAACTCTGTGGCACCATATCATACCTATCAGATTGTCTAATAGGACAGAAAAAGAAAATGATAAATGTTGGGAGAGATGTGGAAAAATTAGGAAACTAATGCACTGTTTGTTGGTGGAGTTGTGAGCTGATCCAACCATTCTGAAGAGCAATTTGGTACTATGCCCAAAGGGCTATAAAAATGTGCTTATTCTTTGACCCAACAATACCAGTGCCAAGTCCATATCCCAAAGAGGTCAAAGAAAGAGAAAAAGGATCTATATGCACCAAAATATTTGTATTTTATGTATTTATCTTTCTGTGATGGCAAAGAATTGGAAATTGAGGGCATGCCCATCAACTGGGGAATGGCTGAATAAGTTGGGGTATATGATTATGATGGAACACTATTGTGCTTTAAGAAGTGACAAGCATGGGGCAGCTAGGTGGCACAGTGAGTAAGAGCACCAGCCCCAGAGTTGGGAGGACCCAAAATCGGTTCCAGTCTCAGATAATTAACACCCACACAAAATAACTGGCCATATGACCTTGGGAAAGTTGCTTAACCCCAACTGCTTAAAAAAAAAAAGTGACAAGCAGGGGGCAGGCAGTTAGGTGGCACAGTGGATAGAGCACCAGACCTGGAGTCAAGAGGACCCGGGTTCAAATCCAGCTTCAGATACTTATTAGCTGTGTTTGGCCCCAAAGAACAAAACCAAGAGAAATATGGGTGAAAGTTGCAAGGTTTGATGTCATCAAAAAAAAGAAAAGAAAACCCTTCCTAACAATTTATGAACAAGTCATTTAATCCTGGCTTACTCCATAAGAAAAAAAAAATGATGAGAAAGATGCTTTAAGAAAAATCTGGGAAGGCTTCTATGAACCCATATAAAATGAAGTGAGTAGAACCAGAACATCCTACATAGTAACAGTAATATTATATGATGATTGATTATAAATGACATAGCTATTCTGAACAATACAATGATTCAAGACAATTCCAAAGGATCCATGATGAAAAATGCTATCCAGTTCTAGAGAAAGAGCTGATGGAATCTGAATACAGACTGGGGCATTATTTTTTTTGCTTTATTTTTCTTGTGGGTTTTTTGTTTTGTTTTTTGGTCTGTGCTTTCTTTTGCAACATGGCTAATATGGAAATAGGTTTTGCATGATTTCACATGTATATTCTATATCAAATTGCTTGTCTTCTCAAGTAGGGGGAAAGGGAGGGAGAGAAGGAGAAAATTTGGAACTCAAAAACAAATGTTAATTTTTTTTTACTGTAATTGAGAAAAAATAAAATAAGAGGAGGAAAATATGGGGAAAGTGGGATTTCCTTCATTGGAGGTCCTCAAACAGAGGCTGGTTACCCACTTGTTGGACATGTTATAGTAGGGATTCCTTTTCTGATGTGCATTGAACGATATGTCCACTCAAAGTCCCTTCCAACTCTTAACATTTTGTGGTTCTGTGACCCCCAACATCATCCAGCCTTCACTGGAAGTCCTCTAATTGGTGAAAACCTACTTCTCTTGAGTCAGTTTATTCCATCCTGGATCAAGCGTTCTTAATCTGAAGTCTGTGATCTTTTTTTAGAAAAATATTTTGATAACTATATATATATATATAATTTATTTCCCTCATAATATGAAGTATTTTATGGTATATATTTAAAACCACAATTCTGAGAAGGGTTTTCCCAGACTGCCAAAGGGGTCCAAGACACAAAAAATATTAAGAACCCCTGATCTGTATCATCGATGTGCTGTCCAAAATGGAAAAAAATTTAGGCAATTAGAACTGTAATCAGGAAGACCTAAGTTCAAATCCAAGCCACTGACGCTCACTAGCAGTCTAACCCTAGGTAGTAATAATTAATAATAATAACAATAACTATAATAAATAACATTTATATAGCACTATTGGGCTAAGAACTTTATATTCTTTCATTTAATCCTCACGAAAATGCTGGGAGGGAGCTTCTATTATAATCTCCAGAAGAAACTGAGGCAAACAGAGTTTAAGTGTCTTGCCCAGGTCTTAAGGCTGGATTTGAACTCAATCTTCCTGACTACAAGCATCACATTCTATCCCTGCACCACCTAGCTGCCTTACCCTCCTAATCACTCTCCATATCTGTAAAATGAGAAATAATAATAACCCTTACAGGGTTGCTGCAAGGATCAAATGAGGTATTTGTAAAGTTCTTTGCAGACCAAAGCATTCCATCAAAGCTAGCTGTCATTATCATTGGAGGTCGCTAGATGGCGCAGTGGAGAAAGCACCATGCCTGGAGTCGGGAAGTCCTGAATTCAGACACCAAGTGTTCAAACAAGAAAACGTCTTAGATATTTACTAGCTGTGTGACTCTGGGAAAGTCACTTAACCCCTATTTGGCTCCATTTCATCATCTGCAAAATGGGTTGTTGTGAGTAACAAATGATAGAGTAAGCACTATATAAATGTTAGCTATTATCCTTATGACGACATAATTGGGACTTGTGAGCAAGGTGCGAATTCAGATCCCTCAGAGGCTGAAGAATTATTGCAAAGTCTCTACAGAGGCATATCCACACCAAGCATGGTTATTCTGATCTTTCTTTAGTACCAGCAAAATATGCAGCATTACTCAATATAACAAGTGAGTAAACACGTCCTCTGTGCACAGGATAATTAATACCTCTCAAACAATCATCTATTTTTCAAATGTATATGTAGTGGTGAAGAAAATACACATTTTTTTAAAAGCATTATTGAACTAATGAATTTTCTCAATCAACAAATACTAATAGCCCAAATGCTATCATGTAGGGACCCTGGATTTTTTTTTACATTAAAAAGAATTCTTCATTGTTCCAAACACTGAACTTCTACCAATGGACCCTAAGATTCCATCAGCAATTTTGACCACCATGTCACAATGATGACTCTTATTGAGTGTGAAGTCTACTAAAGCCCACCAGGTCTGTTCTCATAATTAACTACTGTCTAGTTGCATCTTCCCCATCCCGTACTGGAGTAGTTGATTTTGCTTTGACCTAAATGCAGGATTTTGTATTTGTTCCTACTAAATTTCATCTTGTTTCCTCAGGCCAATGGTCCAGCAAAAAAAAAAAAAAAAGTGCATGCCATTATTGCCCACATCGAAATCACTGTCAAAAATTAAAGAGAAAGAGACAGAAAGAGAATGAATGACAAAGAGAGACAGAGACAGAGCACCAAGGACAGAGTCTGCTAGAGACATCCATCCCAATCGACACTGATCCATTAATCATTACTCTAGATCCAAATATTTAGCTGGCAGTCCCACCTAACTGTACTATAAAACCCAGCCTACAATCCGGCCTCAGACACTTAATACTTTACTAGCCTTATAACTTTGGGCAAGTCATTTAACCCCAACTGCCCTGCCTTACCCCTCCAAAAAGAGCAAAAAAAAATTTTTTTAATCCAGCCTACAATACTCCATCTTGTCTACATCCCTCTAACACTTATATACAGTTGATCTTCAATTATCTAGAACAAAAGAAGGAAAAATCTGGGCCACTGTATATGATTTTTTTTTAATGTGTATTGACCTTCCTAATTCAGGCAACTATTAAATGAGTCTGCAGTCTCTGAGATCAAAATGATAGGGTCATGAGAAGTTGCCTAGGATAATAAGGAGGCTAGAGAAAAGTCAGCTCAAATTAAAACCTTACTCACACAAATAACCAAGAACTAGCTACTCAGCTATCATCAAAAACATTTTCAGTTGTCCGTGCATGCTAAGTAAGCCGCACTGAAACATTTTGTGGGAATATGTTGCTTCCTCTAATTCTAACACCCATCCTCCTGGGAGCTTTCCCAGGACAAGAACCCTGTCATTCCCTGCTCTGGAGATCCTCCCCATCTCTACCCACCACCCCATCCACAACACAAGACTCTGTCCACAATTCATGGTGCTGATTTTCACTGCCAAGTTATGCTAGGCACCTTCCCACTATAGGCTCATAGGCTCATTGTATTTAGAGCTAGAAGAGATCTTAGGAATTATCCATCCCAACCATCTTGCTTTACAGATGAGAAAACTGAAAACCAGAGAGGTAAAATAATTTGCCCAAGGTCATGCCTGTAAAAAGTGCTAAAGGCAGCCTTGAACCAAGATCCTGTGATTCATAATTCAGAACTCTTTGCCTATTGTAATCACCCAGTCCTTGCATCTTTCCTGCATTGTCCTTACCAGGGTGATCTTCTTCTTCTTCTCTGCAGAGGCCACAGTCCACCCAAGGCCTGAGCTGCTGGACTGGGGCTCTGGCTGTCCCAACTCCCGCCGCTTCCGATCTCCACTCTCCCAGTCCTAGAGAGGGAACACAAGAAGCCCCAAACTCAGGGCCTCAGGGGAATGCCCACTCTTCTTCCTTCCCCAGGCTAGATGAACACTGGGAGGGACTAGGATTAAAAGTGCTGTCCTCTCCACCCCTACACCTATAAGATATCTCCCCGCCCCCCAAGAATTTGAATTCCATTTACATAGCTACCAATATGTAGCTACCAACAATCCCAGACCTTTTCCCTCAATCCTAGCCCCAACTATACCAGTCCAAGGATATTGGCTTTGGGGATACAGTTCCCCTGCTGCCCAGGTCCTCGACCGCCCTCCAATTCCACTCGCATTGGATATAGGAGCCACTTCCCATTGGCAATCTCGTGTGGCCACATGATATTTAGGAAAGCTGAGCCTAGAGTATTCAGTGACTGGCCCTGGTTAGAGACCTGTGGGTACAAAGTAGAATATGAAAGAGGGATTCAGTGACTGTGCAGGACCTGGTATTCCCTGTAGAGTTTACAAATATGTGTGATTGTACAAAGGTAGAGAACTGGGAGGAGAGGCCCAAGGTGAATGGGGAGATGGAGTGAGAGACAGGCCAAGAAGGGGAAGAAGGGGGCAGGGTGGAGATTCTATTGAAGACTCAACAACCAAGTCTTTGTAACAAGGAAAGGCTGGAGATCACAGCTGGACAGGAAGAGAGATCCAATCCTGATAAGGATACAAGTTTGGAAGGTAAAACAAACATCCCTTCCTCCCCCTCCAGTCCCATATCTAAGAGATTAGGGGAAAGGCATATCTCTGTCTTCACTGCTCAAGGGCCACCATTCCTATAGATCAGGGATTCTTAACCTAAGGCCTGTGAATCTGGCTTTCTAAATATCTACTTTTTATAACTATTTCAATAAAAATTGGTTTCCTGTAATTTGATGTTACTGTGTTTTATGTCTTTAAAATCACATTTCTGAGAAGGTGCCTCTAGGCTTTATCACACCATGGCCAAAGGGGTCTAGGATGCCCACAAATAGGTTAAGAATCCCTGAGGGGTAAGATCAATTCAATCCAACCAAATGAATATTTATCAAGTACTTGCCCCATACAAAGTACTATGCTAGGCCCTAGTCTAAGCCACCTCAATCATCCCTTCCATCACATGGACATATGGGCCCTTTTCCTGGAGACAGTCTCCTCCCTTTACAAGTGTGGAAATGGAAAGCCCAGACCAGTAGAGTGATGTGCACAAGGTATACAGGTGATTAAGAGGCAGAGTCAAGATTCAAACCCAGGTCCTCCAACTCTACTGCATCACACCCCTTACAAGGAGCCTGGGGTAAGTGAAGCAGCCCTGGGCCCAGCCTTGGCTCTACTGAGTTAATGAATAGAAATGGACAGAGTTGGGGGGGGGGGTGTCTGAGGATCACTCACCGTGATCTCATATTTGACCTTGCTGCCCACATCCCTCTCCGACTGCATGGCGCTCTCGCCCCTCACCACACCAGAGAAGAAGAGTTTCTCAGGAATTACCTTCCTAGGGAGAGAGGTGGGAGGTGGATGTAGGAAAGGGAAGGGAGAAATAAGCACAGAAATTAGGGGGAGTTAAGTATGGATGTGAGGGAGAGGTGAGGACGTGGCTAAAGTCCCACGTGGCTAAGGTTGAGAGCCCAAGAAGAGTCAGAACCTGGAGCAAGTAGAGGGTACCCCACCCCCTCATGCTTCCCACTCACCAAGACACCCTCAGAGAATACTGGAAGTACTCACCCTACTATAGACAGTGGCAACTCAATGACAACTCGGGCCAGGGCAGTGACTGGATGCAGCTCCTGCTCGCTGATTCTAGGGGGTGGCATTGGGGACAGGGTTGCTGGAGGTGAAAGTATAAACAACAGAGGCTTCC
>NW_027185715.1:28197-43661 GCF_028583685.1 Petaurus breviceps papuanus
AGACAGACAAAGGGGCTTTTCCTAAGAGGTAGATGGAGTCAGGTTAGGCAATCGGACATCCCAGTGCCTCTATTCCTTCCCGGTGTCTATCATGGCGCCCTTACCGCAGGCTCCAGAGCCCGCACCCCCACATAGTGCAGAGACGGGGGGAGGGAAATGAGGAGCTGGGCTTCATGAGCATCATCCCCATCAGCCTCGGGCTGGGCTGGGTCTGAGGGCAGATTGGTGACGGCCAGCTCCAGACCAATGACTGGCTGACCACTCAGGGCAAACTCAGCTGTGATTCCATCTTCGTCCCTGGAAGAGTTAGAGAGACATTTGCTACAGGAGTCATTCTCATATCTCTGTCTGTCTCTGGTTTCGACCCACCCAACCCCAGTATTTCTCTGGTCTCCTCCCTTCAGGGTCCTATTTCTTTCTGCCTCCTTTTCTTCCACCCTATCTCTGTTCCCTCAATTCTCCACATACTCCCTGCTACAAACTCACATCCCAGACTCAAAACACAGGATCAGTATTTGTTCTGGAGGAAAGCCCATCAGTTCCCTTCACTCTGCCTATGGTACTCACCCTACTATAGACAGTGGCAACTCAATGCCAACCTATGGGTTCATCCTACGATCAAGAACTTCCCTGAGGTTAACCTCTCCTTTCTGCTGCTGTCTTAGTCCCTCTCATCTCAGTCTGTCTTCTTTGGGAAAAAGAATGGTAGGTCTTCCTACTTCAAAGACTTTACATGTAACCCTACCACCTTCTATTCTGTGACTCAGACACCCATCCCCTCCCTCTCCCACCTCCTCACATTGGCAGTGGCTGGAACTCTGTGTCTCCAACCCGGGCACAGAATCGGGCACGGGCAAGCTGCAAGTTGCTCTGGCAGATCTTATCTTCTCCACAGCCTTGCTTGAGGAAGTGGACCTAAGGATGATAAAGTGGAGAGGGAAGGAAAATCACTGGAAAACCCTCCCTCTAGCCATGGGTCTTCCTACCCAAACACACCAAGCCCCATTTGGGGCAATGATCTCACATACACACACACACATACATACATACCTCTGCCCTGTGGGTATTGGGCTGGTGGGCATTAAGGATGGGTGCCAGTGGAAGCAACTCTTGTCCAGAGACCTGACGCTGGACTCGAGAAGGCTGGAGGCTGTAGGACAGGGTCACTATGACAGCCCGAAGTTTGTCCTTAACATTCTCCTGGGAAGGTAGATGACATCAGGGAAGAAACCATGTTTAAATAGGGCATACATGCAGTCCCCATATCTTCAGTCCTCCTCAAGTCCCAACCAAAGGCCCAGTTCTGATTTAGCTTGGGCTAAAGGAAGTTGAGGGACACAAGCATGAGGCAGGACAAAGTTAGAGAATGTCCAGTCTACAGAAGGGAAGCCTGGAATGCTCCAGACATTGCCCTGGAAAAGATTCTAAAAAAAAAGTGTTTCTGAGAAACTGTGTATAACAAAAGTTCATAATTGCAGATATGTCCCTTTTCTGTTTTTCTTTGCATATTGCCAAGTTCATAATATAACAAAAGAATGAGTCTATGGAGGAGTAGAGCCTATCAATCCCCTGGACAAAGATCAAGAAACAATTTTCCAAATTTCCAAGAGGTCCATGGATAAAGATACCACTACCAGTAACATTTATAGAATTATATATAGTATTAATAAGAGTAATAAAATTAGGATATATCAAGAAATAAATATAACTAGGATAGTCTTTCAAGTTTAGCAAAGTACCTTCCTCACAATAACCTGACAAGGTAGGCATTGCAAGTATTATCTATCCCCCATTTTACAGCTGAAGAGACTGAGGCTCAGAGGTTAAATTTATAGCGGAAAATGATACTCAAGTCTTCTGACTACACTGACACCTATAGGCCTCTATAGGGGAGAAAGAGAAAAAAGAGAGAGAAAGGGAAGGGAGTTAGCATTTATATAGTATCTACAATGTTCCAAGCACTGTGTACTAAGCACTTTTTGCAAATTGTATCTCATTTGATCTTCACAACGACTCTGCAAGATAGGTGCTATTATTAACCCCACTTTACAGTTGAGAAAACTGAGGCAAACGGAAGTTAAGTGACTTGCTCAGGGTAATATAGCTAGTAAGTGTCTGAGACTGGATTTGAACTTGGGCACTCGTAAGGGAGTCTGGAGATCTTCCCTGCCCCTCGGTGAGCCTCATTGGAGCCCAACAAGAGAAGTTTGCTTAGGGGAGGTTTGTTTTCAGAAAGGTTCACCTTTTGTTACTTTGTAATTAGGCAGTGGGTCACAGAGGTTGTGATGTTCTCTGACTCTGGAGAAGGTGATAGATATATAGACAGACAGACAGACAGACAGACAGACAGACAGACAGACAGACAGACAGACAGACAGACAGACAGACAGACAGACAGATAGATAGATAGATAGATAGATAGATAGATAGATAGATAGATAGATAGATAGATAGATAGGGATAGACTCCTAGGCTGAGATTTTGCTTTGGGGGATCACTTATGGGAAGATTTGTGTGATTTGGCCAGATGAGATGATTCTGGGCAACAGTTGAGCCCCCCGGCTTTGAAAACCCAGATGTTGGTGCTTCTCTCTTTGGTAACTATGTATGTATGTAATGGTCAGACAGCTAGAAGCTCTGTCTGTTGGTCTGTTGAATTGTGTTTTTTTCTCTGTCTGTATTTTCTGAAATTCTGGGTGCTTTTTCCCCTGAACTAAGTGAATGATATTGTGTGTGTGTGTGTGTGTGTGTGTATGTTTGATTAAAGTAAGATTGTTAACTGCTTCTGAGTTGCTTTCCTTTAGAAAAGCAGATCAGGGAACCTGTGTTAGCAGCCATCCTGGGTATGCTGGGGTGCTGGCTGCTACAGTACTCCAGGCCCAGCACTCTAGGTGCTCTACCACTAGGCCTCCAGGTGCCAAGAAAGAGGAGTGTCTCCATATCTCCTGGCATGGGATAAAATCCCATCCATGTGGACCTGGGCACAGACAAAGAAGGAAAATAGGATGAACCTAGGAGAGGATTTGGAGACATTTTCTGAGTACTGGATAATAAACAGAGAGATAGGAATGACTGGAAGAGGGGGGAGCTGAAGTAGAAACAGGAGGGAGGGATGGCCAAGGGCCTGCTCACCTGCAGCTGGAATGTGGCATTCCCACAGGCTCGATCATTCTGGTGCCTAAGCCACACAGTGCCTGAGCTCTGGTGTTTAGAATCAGCAGGGCTTCGATTCAGGAAAGACACCCGGGGAACCTGACCCCGAAGCCGCCGATCTGTGTCCCCATCCAATATATAATGCAAGCCTAGTAGATGGGGAGAAAGGGCTGAGAAACAATCCCAGCCTGCCCTTGGCCACCTCCCTGCCTCAGCACCCTCACCCATACTGACCAACCCAAAAAAAAAAATCAATGGTCTTCACTCACCAACACTAGGATTGTAGCTGCTGGGATTGGCAACATAGCTGAAGCAGACTCTGAGGTCCACACTATGGGCAGAGGGAAAAGTTCCCCAGGTCAAGTATTGTGAGGACTCAGAGATCCAGATCCTGCCCAGCTCCTGTCCTAAGGATGTGTTGGCCATGTACTTGATGCACCAAGTCAAGGTGAGAGAAACCACATTTGGGAAGCAGAGTTAAGAGGGAAGAACTAAAACTCAGAGTGTCCAGAGCCACTGGCCTCAGGACCTAACACTCTTAGGACTTACAGCCAAATGGATTAGAGATTATCTCTTTCAACCTCCTCATTTTAAATATGAGCAAAGTAAGGTTCACAGAGGTGAAGAGGGAAAGGTCTCTCAGTTGGTAAACATCAGACAGGGTCTAGACTCACACCTAGATCTTCTGACTTCCACACCCAGTGCTATTGCTCTGACACCAGCTGTCTCCCTCAGTTGAGCCTCTCCCTCCCAACTTCCCCAGGGGCCCTGCCTCACCAGACCATGTGGCCATCAGCACAGTTAGGCAGCTCTAGATCGATGGCTCGAGGTGAGATAGTGATGTCATGGGAGACGTGGAGAACTGGGTGGGACCTAGGGATTGACATGATGGTGCAAGGTGGAGAAGGATTACATAGTTAAAAAGCAGAGAGATCATCAGGAATGCAATATTACTATAAGAAATGAAGAAAGAAACTATCACCTTTTGCGGATGATATGATTTTATACATTGAGAATCAACTAAAAAACTATTTGAAACAATTAACAACTTTAGCAAAGTTTCAGGAAATAATATAAACCTACATAAGTCATCAGCATTTCTATATACTACCGACAAAACCCAGCAACAAGCAATAGAAAGAGAAATTCTATTTAAAGTAATTGCAGATAACATAAAATACTTCTGAGTCTACCTGCCAAGTATAATGGGAATGGGAATTTGAAGATCTTCCCTGCCCCTTAACAGACCTAGGGAGGAGTTTAAAGACCTCCCCTGCTTTGAAAGTAAACTCTGTCCCCAATAGGCTGAATGTGAAGCCTGTGGTGGAAGGAGTTTGCTGAAGGGAAGCAGAGCTCGCAGGAACTGGTTTAGAGCTAGCCAGACATTGGGGGAGAGGGAGGATGCTCATTAAGGAGATAGAGGGGTTTATGAGTAAATATTGATCTTGTATTGGTTTGTGGGAAGGCTGAAGGATGCTGTGGCTCTCAGTGTTATTATGGCTTCTGAATATCTTAGGTACTATGGTGGAATCCGCTTACTGGTCTTGGGATTCAGTTATCTGGTGTCTAAATAAATGCTTCCATTCTATTCTTTACCTGGAGAATCTGGTATATTCTGTGATTGAACATCATGCGATACTTATAATCATGGTCTTTATCATAATCATGGGCACTGTAAATATTGCATGGGAGCTACACCAAGACTACATGAACACAATTACAAAACACTTTTCACATCACAAAAGACAGGTCTAAACAATTGGAGAAATATTAATTGCTTATGGGTAGGCTGAGCCAATATATTAAAAATGACAATTCTACCTTAAATAATTTACTTATTCAGTGTCATACCAATCAAACTACCAGAAAAAGTTTTATAGAGCTAAAAAAATTATAATGTGATTCACTTGAAAGAATAAAAGGTCAAGAATATCAAGGGTATCAATGAAAAAAATGTGAAGGAAGGTGGCCTAGCAGTACCAGACCTCAAACTGTATTATAAAGCAATAATCATTAAAATAATCTGGTACTGGATCGGAAATAGAGTAGAGATCAGTGGAATAGATTAGATAAATGAATATAGTCATCTAGTGTTTGAAAAACACAAAGATCCAAGCTTTTGGGACAAGAACTCACTATTCAACAAAAACTGCCAGAGACTGGAAAGCAGTTTGGCAGAAACTAGGTATAGATCAATATCTCACACCATATGCCAAGAAAAAGTCAAAATGGGCACATGATTTAGACATAAAGGGTAATATCAATAGCAAATTAGGGAGGGAGGCGTGGAAATTTTTCCCTGTCAGATCTGTGGATAAAAGAAACACTTGTGACCAAAGAAGAGATAAAGAAGATCTCAGGGGGTGGCCAGGTAGCACAGTGAGTAAGAGCACTGGCTCCAGTATCGGGATGACCTGGAGATCAAATCCTGGGCTCAGACACTTAGCACCCACCCAGAAACACCTGGCCATGTAACCTTGAGCAAGTTACTTAACCCTGATTGCTTTAAAAAAAAATATCTCAGGAAGTAAAATGGATTATTGTGATAACATTAAATTAAATAGGGGTCTGTATAAACAAAACCAATGAAGCCAATATTAGAAAGAAAGCAGGAAACTGGGGAAACATTTATACAGCAAGTTTCTCTAATAAAGACCTCATTCTTTAACTATATAGAGAACTGAGTCAAATTTATAAGAAAGTAAGTCATTCCCCAATTGATAAATTCTCAAAGGATATGAACAGGCAGTTTTCAGAAGAAATCAAAGCTATCTATCCAATCATGAAAAAATGCTCTAAATCACTATTGATTAGAAAAATGCAAATTAAAACAACTCTAAGGTACCACTTCATACCTATCAGATTGGCTAATAGGATAGAAAAGGAAAATGAGGGGCGGCCAGGTAGCACAGCGAGTAAGAGCACCGGCTCCAGTCGAGACGACCTGGGGATCAAATCCAGGCTCCAACACTTAGCACCCACCCAGAAACACCTGGCCATGTAACCTTGAGCAAGTTACTTAACCCCAATTGCTTAGGGGCAGCCAGGTGGCTCAGCGAGTAAGTGAGTAAGAGCACCCACTCCAGTGTCGGGATGACCTGGGGATCAAATCTGGGTGCAGATACTTGGCACCACACCCAGAAATAACTGGCCATGTAACCTTGAACAAGTTACTTAACCCTGATTGAAAAGGAAAGGAAAATGACAAATATTGGTGGGAATGTGGGAAAATTGGGACACTAATATGCTGTTGGTAGAGCTGTGAATTGATCCATTCTGTAGAACAATTTGGAACTATGCCCAAAGAGCTATAAAACTGTGCATACCAGGGGCGTCCAGGTGGCGCAGTGAGTAAGAGCATCGGCCCCAGAGTCAGGAGACCTGGGATCAGTTCCAGCCTCAGATACTCAGCACCCACACAAAAATAACTGGCCGTATAAATTTGAGCAAGTTACTTAACCTCGATTGCTTAAAAAAAAAAACACTGTGCATACCCTTTTGACCCAGCAATACTACTACTCAGTCTGTATCCCTCAAAGAAATTTTAAAAAAGGAAAAAGGACTTATATGTACAAAAATATTTATGGCATTTTTTTGTGGTAGCAAAGAACAGGAAACTGAGGGGATGCCCATCAACTGGGGAATGGCTGAATAAGTTGCGGTATATGATTGTGATGGAATATTATTGTGCTATATGAAATGACAAGCAGAATTGTTTCAGAAAAATCCAGGAAGACATATATGAACTTATGGAAAGTGAAGAGAGCAGAACCAAGAGAACATTCTACGCAGTAACAGCATTATAAGGATGACCAACTGTGAATGACTTAGCTACTCTGACCAAGACAATAATCCAAGAAAATTCCAAAGAATCCCCCCGAAAAAAAAAAGAAAAAGAAAAATGGAGGCAGCCAGGTGGTGCAGTGAATAGAGCACCAGCTCTAGAGTCAAGAGGATCTGAGTTCAAATGTGGCCTCAAACACCTGATACTTAACTAGCTGTGTGACCTTGGGCAAGTCAACCCCAATTGCATTACCTTCCCCCCTCAAAAAAAAAAGATAATTCCAAAGGACCCATGATGGGTCTAACTCCAGAGAGAGAATTGATAAATTCTGAACGCAGATTGAAGTATACTTTTTTACTTTCTTTATTTTTCTTATTTTTTCATATGTTTTCTTTTTGCAACATGGCCAATATGGAAATGTGTTTTACATGACTTCACATCTATAATCTATATCAAATTGCTTGCCTTCTCAAGGAAGGGGTAGAGATGGGTGGGAGGAAGAGAATCTGGACCTCAAAAAAAATTTAAATGGATCTTTACATGTTAAAGATCTTTACATGTAATTGGAAATATTTAAAGAAATAAATAAAAATAAATATTTTTTTAAATGATGAAATAAAGGGGCAGCTAGGTGGCGCACTGAATAGAGCACCAACCCTGGAGTCAGGAGGACCTCAGCTCAAATCCAGCCTCAGAAACTTAACACAAAAACTAGCCATGTGACCTTGTGCAAGTCACTTAAGGCCCAATTGCGCTCCAAATAGCAACAAAAAAAAAAAAGATGAAATAAGTGGTTTCAGAGAAATTTGAGTAGATTTCTATGGATGAAAGTGAAAAGAACCAGGAAAACAATTTATACTATACTATCAACATTATAACAACCTATAATTTTGAAAACCTTAAGAATTCTAGTCGACATAATAAGCAATAGTGATTCCAGAGAATCAATGATGCATGATACCAACCTCTTGACAAGAGTGGCAATGGACGATGCCAAAATGGGGATCTATTTTATTTAACTCTTATTGGTTACAAGAGTTTTCTTTTTCTTTTTCTTTCCCCAGTGGGGAAAAGAGGTAGGAAGAAGAAAAAATAAATTACTGATAATTGAAAAAAAGTAATTTAAAAAAAAGAGAGCATGAGAGGTGGGGAGGGAGATAGTGGGATCGGGGCCCAAGTCAGGAATCAGAGATATAATCAGACCCTTACCTGAAGAGTGCAACAGTGTCAGCCAGTGACCCCACCAATAGGTCAGGATAAGCATTCCCATCCACATCCAGGCCCCCAGAGAGTGAATAACCAAAGCTCTCTATGCCCACAGCCTCACCCTCCAGAACCTGGGAACCAGAGGTAGAATACCACTTTTGCTTCAGCCTCCCATCTTTTCAAAACTCCTCCAGTCACCTTTTCCCACCCCTTTCAGGCCCCCATGCACCTTCAACCTCCCCCTGGTGCTTGATCCTCATTCCTCTGGTCAACCCCAGTCTTACCTGAGCAGGTTTGGGGACAACCCCCAGGCTGCTCCCATGATAGATGAAGACCTTCCCTTGTCCATCAAAGGGGGCACCTACAGCTATATCTGAAAGGAACAAGCAGGGATGGGGAGGCTCAAGCAGAAAAGACAGCCTAGGCCCCCAACCTGCCCTGACCCAGACAGAATCTCTCTCATCCCCTGACCCCAGCCCCTCCCATCCCATCCTCCATCCCTCTAGCCTCTTTATTCTATTATGTCACTCTCTGCTCACTCATGGACCTACCTGGAAAGCCGTCCTGGTTGAGGTCCCCCAAGGTGACCACACTGACCCCAAACATAGAGCCAGGAGATCCAAAGAGCCGAAGGGGAGAAACTCCTGCCCAGCGCCCAGCCTGGTTCACATACACATACACAGCACCCCCCAGCTCCTCCTGGCGCTCAAAGAAATAGGGCGCACCCACCACCAAATCTGCCCAACTGGGAAAGGACAGAGAAGAGAGAGTCAAGTTTGGAAAACCCTGCCCAGAACCTTCCCCAGTCTAGAAGGGAATAGCCAGAGCAAAGAAACTACCTACCACCACCCACAATAACCAAAACCGAGGGAATGGCACTCAGAGTAGAGGCCTGTGTCCTGAACCCTTTCCAGTTAGGTCTTAAACCCTCCCTGCCCTTAAGCTATTACCAGCTAACTAAAATCCTCGAGCCCGCCTTCCTAGTGCCAGCTGTGGGATGTGGGTCCTTGAAGCCCTTCAGGCTAACTCTGGCAATGCCCCTTATATGCCTGACCCCTCGACTACCCCATCTTACCCATCATTGTTGAGGTCAGTCACAGCTAGTGAATACCCAAAACCAGATGTCAGGCGATCCCCGGGCAGCACAGCCTCAGGCACCAGACGACTGGCACTGTCCCTTCGAAGAATCACCACTGCACCTGTGTGGTTGGCCCTCGGGGCCCCTGCCACAAAGCTCAGCTCCTCTGCCCTCATCAGGCCCTTCCCCGAGTCAATGGAAAAGCCTGGGGGGAGGGATCAGAAGCAGGAGAAAGCTGACAGATAAGCACCTCCACAATCCCCCAGCCTCCACGCACTTCTCAGGGCAGGAGTCAGGAAACACCAGAGGAGCAGTGGCCCACCCACCGATCCCAGGCTTCTGTCCTACATCTGTCTCCCCATCCCTCCTCCAAATGCAAGAACACGGTCACACACTGTCTCCCCCCCAACTCTTAAACAGCAGGAGAATTGGGACTTAGGGCTGCCTCCAGTTGTATCATGGGAGAAAGCATTATAGTGCATGGGATGGGGACAGCCCCAGGCTTCCAAAAAACCCAGGTTCCACTAGGCCAGAGTGGGCAATAGAAAAGGTGCACGGGGTGAGGGTCAGAGGAATCAGTACCACCCCAATTTTTACATGGGTAGGGCAAGAAGATCCCTCTCCCCATTCCATACAATGCCCCAGACTCCATGCAGCCCCAAGTATCACTCAGTGCTTTGTCTTTCCTGACACCCCCCAGTTCTTCCTTCTATCACCCTGAGCAGAAAGCCCTCCAGAGGGTGAAAGGCCATTAGGCAGATCTCCCTCCACTCCCACAGCTCCCAAGCTCATTCCCTCCCCACCAAAAGAAGTATGGAGCTAAAGCAGGAAGAATAACTTACCAAAACCCAGGGTAATTTGACCACATATTTTCCTTCCTTTCTCCCTTTGCCCCCTTCCCATGGGGTTGAGGAACTTTCCTGTGACCTCTAAGGAATGAGCTACCCCACCCCCTCTCACTACATCTTTGAGTCTCCCAGATCAACAGAGAGTCCCCTGGGAGGGCTAACCTTCCCCCAGCCTGTGATAATCACGGCCTTTGCTCTGTTCGTAGCAGGGATGGGGAATGGCAGTTCACCCTTTGTGGACATGCCTAGAGAGTTCCTGAGTCTCCATTCCCCCTCTGCCTTGTCTTCTCCAAATGCTCCCACACCCCCAAACAGCAGCTTCATTTCTGTCTCAGAACCCAAACCTGGCATCATCTTAATACATGGGCAGAAAGGAGAGAAGACCAATGTCACCCAGAAGGAAGAGGGCATCCTACGGGTGAAGGCCCCAACAGACCAACAGATGGGTGGGGTGAGGGGCTTACAAACCTAAGTAGCTATTGAGGGCCAAGTCTCCAGCTGATCCCGTGAGCCGGTCAGCGGGTTCCAGGGTTTTATACACCAGCTGGTCAGGATCTGAGCTATCAATGTTGGTCATAAAGAGTAACCCTGTGGGGGGAGGAGTGAGGGGGAGAACACCAGGGAAAGGAGGAAAGGAGATATCCAGAGGTGGGGGGAGGGACATCAATATGGGTATGAGGGATGGAGAGATAGACAGACCAAGAGGCGAGGTAAAGGAAGATAGAAAATGAGAGAAAAGGGGTAACAGAAAGAGAAATATAAAATCCAGGACAGGAAAAGACAAAAGAGAGACCAGTACAGAGACAGAGGGAAGGGAGCACAGAGGGGAGGAAGAGAAAGGAAAGCAAAGGGTTAGAGTAGCCCTGGGCTGGAGCCCCCATACCAAAGTAGCTGTTGGCAGGGACAGGGATGAGGCGGGGGTCCTGCTCCTTTTCTCCCCCCGCCTCGTAGGGCCCGTCGTCCAAGTGGGCCAGGTCCATGGAGCCCTGGGCACAGACTTCCACCCGGGCAGTGCCTGTAACAACATTCCTATTTAGTGCCAGGGGGAGGAGCCACTCAGTCTGAACTCTGAGTAGACCAAACAACTCCCCTCAGTCCGCCCGACCACCCTCACCCTTACTTCAGCCCCAAGCCTCCTGAAACCCTACAGACTCAGCATTGCACTCACCAGGTGTCAGCTCAGCCAGGAGAAGCGTGCAGAGGTGTGGGCTGGTATGGGAGAGCATGGGCTGCAGTGTTCATGCATTTCGGATGCTGCCATGTGCATGTGTCTGACCGTAAGTGGGCCTATCCATGCATTCAGGTACTCATGCTGGGATATTTGTTCATGTGTGTGCTTGTAGGTCTGGGCCTATTTGGCCAGAGGAGAGCATATCACATGTGCACACCTGTGCTGGCCTAGTAGGGCACATGTGCACACACATGTGGCCCAGAACACACGATTGTGCACATAGTGGGCTGTCTGGCCATGGACTGGCCTTTGGCTCTATCACAGGGGCAGTGAGGGGTGCAGGCATCCCAAGATCCCAAGGGTAGGAGAAATGGTTAGAAGAGGGAAGTCGGGGACAGCTTGGGTCCCCTTCTGCCCCCATCCATAAGAAGAGACTCACCCTTCCAATTGTAGGTGCCAGGTGCCCCAAAGAGGAGGTAATGGTTGTCAGGGGAGAAAGCAGCTGAGGTCCCCTGCTGACAGAACCCAAACTGGTCGTGGCCCTGGGGGCGCCCCTCACAGAACTTCCACTCCCCTCCATCCAGCTCATCCCGAATTGTCAGGTCCTCACTCAGCACAAAGCATCGGCCAATCACATCCCGAGTCTCCAGAGTCTGGGCCACGCGCTGCCTTGCCTCATACAAGTGGGCACAGGTCTGCAGGATGTAGGGAGTCAAAGGTGTCAAGGCTCCTCACACCCCAGCACTGCCAAGGGTACATGGAGACAGACAAGACCTCCTCATAACAACATACACTGAAGTGCCGACCAAAAACTGGTCACAAGCTACATCCTTACCACATGCCCTGGCCCACCTTGTGACACATGGCCAAGCATCATATGTTTGCACGCACACATGGCTGCATTACATGTTTCAGACGCCCCAGGTGTCATGCACCAAAAAAACACACATAATCAACTGCCTAGGTACACACACATGCAGCTTTATTATTAACTTATTAATTTTAATTAATTCAATAAATTAATGAAAGTATTATTAATTTATTAATAACCACATTTGCTCATGCTATCAATAATCATATAGAAGTCAGAGATTCAGAGCTGGGAGGGAAGTCATCTAATTCAACTGATTGATAAGCTGTTTAAAAAGTGTTTGCTAATGGTAGATTCTGTGCTGGACATACAAATACAAAAGGGAGACAGTACCTGCCCTCAGGGAGCTCACCTCTTACTAGGCTACATGTTTACTACATGTTTACAGATAAATAAATACAGTTTACTTACAAAATAAATATGCAGTGATTGGGGGTGAGGGTGGATTAGGAAAAACACCTTGAAGGAGGTAGCACTTGAACTAAGCCTTGAAAGGAGCCAAGGGTTCCAAGACAGAGGCAGAGGTGAAGGAGGCATGGAAGATAGATAGACTGTACAAAGGCATGGAGGTGGGAAATGACTTGCACAAGGGAAGAATAAATGGGTTACCCTGTCTATTGCATAGAGTAATGTAATTTATATGTAATCATATGTAATCAGCCTGAAAAAAATGGGATTTTTTTTGTAAATTGTAAAATTTAAATTTTTTTAGATTTTAAAAAGGCTTAGATTGTAAAAAGGCTTAAAATGCCAGGAGTGTGTACTTTATTCCAAAGGCAACAGAGATGTACTAAGGCTTTTTGAGCATTAGAATAACATACACTTGTGCTTTAGGAAAATCGATGGGGAAGTCTTTGGAGGATGTACTGTATAGGGGAGAGAATGAATGAGTGAATGCAGGCAGACCTGTCACCCCCTCTTCTCTGCTTTTGTAAATCACACCCATCCTTCAAGGCCCCTTTCATGTTCTGCAGTCTCCTTTATGAAACCTCCCAGGACAAAACCAGCCTGCCCTTTCCTGTCCTTCTCTAGTAATTTACTGTCCCTTATTCATCCATTAGCCATACTCTACCTGATGGTGCTAACACTATTTCCCAGAAAACAAAGTGGGATCCTTGAGGGCAGCACCCCTTAAAGCCCCAGAATCCAGTACAGGACCTTGCATACACTAGATGGTGGGTAAATACTTGTTGTAAGTAACTGCAAATAAATGATCTGGTACCACGACATAATTTTGGTACTGTTACTTAACTTTTCCCACCCCTCCTCCACTACAGTCCAACTTCATTGCTTCCCCCTGGCATGGATATGACCCTTGGAGTGGAGTCTCTGCCAGGTCCCCCAAGCTGGAAGGATTCACAATGCAATCCTCAGGGCAGGCTATCTGTCAACAGAGCACCAGCCTAGCTAAGTTTGGAGAGGCTCAACATAAGAAAGTAGGCCAGGAGGTTAGGATTCTTTTTCCCATCTTGACAACTCACAAAAAACAACTGTCTAAAATGCCAATGGTGGAACAGTGGAGGAAACTCCCACATCCAATCATGTATTCTTTACAAACTCAGCTAGATGATACAGTGGATAGGGTGCTGGGTTTGGAGCCAGGGAGGCAAAAGTTCAAATATTGCCTTAGGAGACTTACTAGCTAGTGACCCTGGGCAAGTCATTTAACCTCTTATCCAGGCTCATCACTTAGACTCAGTTTCCTCTTCTATAAAGTGAGGATCATCACAGCACCTCCCTCACAGAATTGCAGTAAAGTTTTCAATATAAATGGTAGCCCTTTAACTACGACTATTATCAAAATTTCAAAGTATTCCAGTGTTTCTCCTGTTTTATCTCTTGCATTGACCCTGTATCCAAAAAGAAGAAAGCAATAACCTTCAGGGCAAGGGTCTTTGTATCTCCAGCACCTAAGATAGTACTTTACTATACTGAACACTTAATAAATATCCCACCAGTAGATTATCCATTTCTTAAGCACCAAGAGACTTCTTTGTAGAAGTAGCCCAATACAGTGTTAAGTCAAAGCTCAGAAAACACTTGCAGAATGAATGAACCACACTCACATGCAGCAAACACTCACCACAACCTTGCCCCCAGGGCCCTGGCTCCGGAGGCTAACACCCAGCCACTGGTTTTCTTTGCTCTCCTTCTGTACTTCAGCTGTAGACAAGACAGCAGGGAGTCAGGGGAAGAGAAGCCAAGCTCAATATTCCCACTCTCCTCCCTTCTCCCTCCAACCCAGGTGCCCTCCCAGGCTCAAACCTCCTTGGTCAATGTTCACTCGGTAGCAATCATTCTCATCACGGGTCAGAGGGCAGGCATAAAGGCCTCCAGTGCGGTTGGCTGCCTGGCCTGGGAGGGCTACTGCTTGGGGGGCACCTACCAGAAGCCTGCAAAATGGGAGGAAGGAAGGGGGGTGGTTAGAAGAGTCTCAATCTCCTCCAAGACTTATTTACCTGCCCGATAACTCTCTACGAAATGAATGTCCAGGCTGGCAGGCCCTTGGACCCCAGGTGGCATCCATACATGGAGCACAGCTGAGGTCCTGGATCTAGAGTCAAAGGACCTGGATTCAAATCCCTTCTCAGACACTCCTACCTGTGGGACCTCAGAAAAGTCCTTGGCGCCTTCATTTCCCTCCATGTAATCATAACAGTAACAACAGTTATCATCTATTGAGCACTTTAAGTTTTACATAGACATTTGAATCCTTACCATAACACTAAGAGGTAGGTGCCATTTTACAAATGAGGAACCAGAAGAAGGCAGAGGTTAAGTGACTGGCCCAAGGACACAATTAGCAAGTGTAGGAGTCTGGATTCACTTCACTCCTAATCGCCTCTAGACCTACAGATGTGCCCAAAAACACCAGAGGTGTCTGCAAGAAGCCCCATACACCCTGACCCAACTCTTAGCACAGCAACTTCACCCACAAATCTCTCCACTCAAAGGCCACAGAACACGTGTTCCCTCTCCGCTCAATATTGTCAGTTTGAAAGAACCGCCTGTTCCCAGCACCTGTTCCTAAATGCTCCACCCCCTCCACAGTCCAGGGCTCCTTTGCCAAGTTTGCCCCCTCTCCTCTGACCTAATTTGTTCCCTACCAGATGCCAAGAATGCTGGGGGTGAAGGCAACAGGTGACCACAGCTGGCATGGAGAGGCAGTCCGGATGCCCCATTCCAGGAGATTCGTTCTGGTCCTGCTAAGCTCCCTGTTGGTCATGACAGCAGTAACCACCATCCCCCAATTCCCCAGGATTCTACCAGTCATTTCTGCTGTTTAGAGTTTGACTCGGGGTGAAGGAAGGAAAGAAGCAGAACGGTTTCTCTGTCTCTCTGCAAAGTCCATT
>NW_027185715.1:43671-69586 GCF_028583685.1 Petaurus breviceps papuanus
CTCCGCCTCCCCTACCAGTAGTAATCATTAACCACCCACTCACTCCCTCTTTCCAGGAGCAAGGCCAGAGGCAACGGTGAGCTGTGTGACAGACATTTGGAGAGAGGGCACTGTCACTTCAGGGGTGCAGGAGAAAAGGGTAGATAACTCCGGAGCTGTCAACCTGCCGAAGCCTATACCTTTAAGACCCCTGGACCGGGAAGTAAAACTTTCAAGGGAACTGAGGACCAAGAAAAGGGGCCCAGTCTGACACTTCTCTCCAACGGGGCCCTGGGAACATGCCTGAAGGGCAGTGTGGCTTTGTGTCAGGGGTACAGATCCACTCTAGTAAACAGGAACACCAAGACTGAAAGCCTCTCCAGCATTCAGAATACTAACATAAAAATGATAATTAGCATTTATATAGTGCTTTATGGCTTACAAAACACTTCACATAAAAGGCTGTCTTTGTTTTACCTGCAGCATTAAGCACAGTACTCTTTGCACACAGCAAGTGCTCAATACACATTTGTGGAATGGATGGGTGGATAGACACGTGGTCAAGTCAATATAGATGAAAGTCTCAACAGCCTCAGGACAGTGTATGTATGAATGCACTCACTAAACACCCAGGAGACCATCAGCTGCACACACTTGAGCCCTTAGCTCCACTAAGGGTTGGATTTGCGCAGGGCCAGGGTTATATGGAGAGGACTGGAAAAAGTATGTCCCTCCAGCTCCTCTGGGGACAGAAAAACTAAGTGTACAGATGGGCCCAGCCCTAGGGGAGAAGGGGGAAAGGGAGGAGTCTGAGTAATGGAGAAGAGACTCTTCCAAGGACACAGGCATAGACAGATGCAAACTCGGTCTCAACATTCTCTCACCTTCCCTGGCAACCCTCCACCCCTTACTCCCCAATCTTGACTCAGGCTTTCTGGGCTCTTGTCTTCTCCTAGCTCACAAATTCCCCAGCCCCTGGCTCGCTCCAAACTCTGGATGGGACAGTAGCTGCAGTGGCAGCCACTGCCAGGACGAAAAAAAGAAAGACATTTTCTCAGCATTTGGGAAGGATAGGAAGGTCAGGGGCAGCATGAACTTGGGAACATTTGTCCATGTCACCCTTCGTGCCTCCTGGACAACACCACAGAGGAGCCTGGATTGACAGGTCCCGCTGTACCCAGGTCTCTCCCTGGGGGAGAGGAGGGGAAAAGAGAAGTGTCTTTCTGTGTATTCTCATGCTTAGGGCACCTCCTATATAGGAGCCTCTCAATCTGAAGGAAGGAGTCTCTCACTCTGAAGGGAGCTTCTCCTGGGGCCTCCTCTAGGGGATTCTGCTGGAGGAAACACTAGGAGATCTCTCCAGCTGGTGAGGACTTCCTTCTTTGGGGGTTCCTCTATCTCTCAATCCAGGGGGCCCTTCTTTTTTGGATCTCCTCTGTGGATTTTCTCACTATCAGGGATTTCTTCTGTGAAGTCTCCTCTGTAGGATCTCCCAAGCTAAAGGTTTCATCAGTCTGGGAGCTTCCCTTTATGGGGTCTCTCAATCTAAAGGCATTCTTGGTCTGGGAGGTTTCCCTCTGTGGGGTCTTCTCCATAAGTTCTCTCAATCCAAGGATTCTTTTGGCCTGGAGGGCTCCCCTCTATAAGGTCTCTTCTGTGGGTTTCCTCTATAAAGTCTCCTCTGTAAGATGGAATTCCATCTGTCTGGGGGCTCCCTTCTGTGGGTATCTCTGTAGGTTCTCTTAGACTTGGAGTGCTTCCGTCTATGGGGGGTCTTCCCTCTGATTCTCACAATCTAAGAACGATCTTGTCTTAGACTTGGAGTGCTTCCCTCTATGGGGGGTATTCTCTCTGATTCTCACAATCTAAGAACTATCTTGGTCTGGGGGGTGCCTCTGTGGGTAAGGGGGTGTTCTAGTCCAAGAGCTCCAGTCTAGAGCATCTCCATTCCTCTGAGCATCTCTCAGATTTGAGAGGAGTCCAGGCACCCCTCTAAAGTGCTGGGCAGCTTTTTCTCCTAATTTAGGGGGAGAGTGATATAGATGATATTTGGGGTGCAGAGAGAAGAACAGCAATACTGAAACTACAACAAGAAGAATTTTTGGTGTCTTCCTATCTTGCCACTCAACAATAGTTGTCTAGAAACCTCCCCTGCACAGATTTTTTGTCATTCTAGAATGAGGAAGGAGCCCTGCAGCTTAAGCAGAAGAATAGTAAAAATGACCCTGGCAGTGTCTGTCCATCCACCAAATTCCCCCCATCACGGCCCAGCATAGTCTAGGAGAGAGGAAGGATCAAGCTCTACCTTCTAAATCAGTCCTCAGAATGGCAATGGAAGGGGAGGGGGCTAGGAAAATTGGGATGGGGTGGGGGGAAATTAAGCTGGTAAAAATAACTTAGAATTTCCCTCGAAATAACAGTGCTCATCATGTCCTAAAAAGGCCTCCAAGTCTGGAAGACTTGGGAATCTGGCAGACAGAGGGCTCCATTCGGGAGAATGGGAGGGACTCCAAAAGAGGACAGCCACTCCTCACACACACACCCTTACAAGAGCTTTAAGGACCCCTGGGTCCATAATCTACTCTCATGTGACAGGGAGCAAAGAGATAGAACCCAGTTCTCTTTCTTTGAAAGAGAGAGAGAGAGAGAGAGAGAGAGAGAGAGAGAGAGAGAGAGAGATGGCAGCATCTTCTCGTACTATTGCCCCAGCCCCTTCCAGATTGATTGACATGGGGGAGGAGGTCCCAGGGGATCTGATCATGGTAATGGCCTCAATATGACTTGGGGGAGGCTCTGGAATGGTGAGTTGGGGTAAGCTAAGACCCCAGGTCTGGAGTAATCAGAGTAACAAGCTGCGTGAAAGAGGAAGGAAGGACGATGCAAGGTAGATTTTTTTCCCTTCTTATCTGTATCCCTCATGAAACAATCCCTACTCACACAAGTAGCTAAAGAAATGCCCTTAGTACACACAAATTACACAGGAATTCACACTGCACCCAATGGAGGTATTCTATTTGGTCCTACGGGATCCAAAACTAACCCTGTTCCCACCCCCAATCTTCCTACACATTAAGATTCTATAATGCTAAGAGTTCGAAGTGAGAGGAGGGAGGAACAGCCATGAGCATCCTTCCTGGGGTCGAAAGGGAAGCTGAGGCTCAAATTACTTAGAGCCTTTTTTATAGCTTCTTCTTTTGAGACCCTGTTTGCCTGGACTACTGCCCACCCCCCGCCAGAACAGTGAATCATAGCTTCCAAAGCCCATTCCATCCCTCTGCCTGCCCTACCCTGGCCAACAGAGGTGCCAGGTCTCTATCTCATTTTTTAAAAATTAAAAAAAAAAAAAACCTCCTGGAAAGGAGCCTCCACCAGTCTTCCTCCCCTCCAGACAGGCTATCTCTCACCACTCTGACTGCTGGGAAGTTATTTCTGGTGTCTAACCTCCATACCTTACACTGTAGTCTCAGCCCCTTCCCCCTCCCCTGAACAGCCTGAGAATGGTATGTCTCCTCCTTCTATGGAACCTTTTCTGGTGAGGACTGGGTACTCTCAGTTACTGAGTCAACCCAAATAACACGTCCTAATGCTATTAAGGTTGCTACTAGAATAACATCTACTCTCAGGGCTGAGGGAGGCAGACTGGGACAAGAGGCTAATCAGCATGTCATAGGAAGACTCAAGACTCCAGATTCCCAGTCCTCACATAACGAAGAAGTTGGGTATCGTAGGGATATAGGGGAGGGTGGGGCTCTGTGCAGAATGCAGGAGCTAAGGTATGAGAGAGAGATCAGGAACAGATGAAGATAGGGAGCAGGGCAGGGGGCAACCTAAGACCCCTAGAACCGAGTGACTCACCAGCTCTGGGGACGCGGCCGAAGCTGCTGATGCAGGGCCACCGAGAAGCCGAACAGACTGCCAGGGTCGCCCTCCTTGCGCAGCGCACCCATCACGTCTAAGTTGAAGGCACCGGTCCCTGAAAGCAGCCACCCCAAGAACAGGGAGCCCCAGAAGCAGCAGAACCGCTGGGAACGAGCTCCGGCCATGAGGACCGTGGACAGCCGAGCGCCTCTCCAAGGACCCCGAAGATCCGTGCTCTCCCCTCTCGTTTCCCGAATCTCCCCTGAATTCTCTTCCGATCACCCTCTCCTATGCTTAAGTCCACCTCTCGCACTCTCTGTCCCTCATTCCTTTATACTCCGGCTCCTTCTCCAACAGCCCTGGGTCCTCAGCCCAGACTGCTGACCTGCTGAGCTCTGCCTCGGGCTCCCACTCCTGTCCCATCCCCCGGGGCACCGCCCCTGGCCCCTCCCCTGGCTCCTCCCTCAGTCCTAGCAGGTGGAAGAAGCCGGTAAGCAGTCGGAGTAAGAGGGTACCCTCTTAGCTCCCCTTCAGGACTCAGCCACGCTGCCCCACCCCACCCCATCCCACCCCCGCACAAAGCATCAGCGGCCCCAGCCTCCCCGTAACCCTCCCTCTGGTGAGAGCTGTGCAGTGGCTGCCGGCCTGGGGCGGAGGCGGCGCGCAAGAACCCGCGGGAAAGAGAGGAAATCAGAGGGGAAGGAGGGAAGGAGAAATAGAGAGGAAGAAAGAAGAATGAAAGGAAAGAGAGAGTTGGGGAGAGGAGGAGCGAAGAGGATGGAAGTCAGACTCAGGGAAAAACCAGAGAGAAGACAGACACAGAGTGAGACAGGCAAAAGGCTGCGGAGCCTCTGTGCCTGAACATAATTCGGGTTAATACGTTGACTTGTGAACGGATTCCTCAGTATCCTCCCCTCTCCCCTCTCACGCATACTACCCACACCCCACAAGAACCCAACCCGGGGCAAAGGCTCCATTGGCTACAATTTCTGCCTCCTAGTTTTCGGGGAATTGGAAAAGAAAAAGAAAGACGAAGGGAAGAAATAAGGACATGGGCGGGCTGGAAAAACAAAGAATAAAGAAAATAGGAAGGAAAAGGAAATGTGGAGAAAGAAAGGGAGAAAACTGAGCAAACAGAAGGAGGAAAAGTCACTGGGTGAAAGAAGGGAGATTTTTTTTTAAGGGTACTAAGAGTGTGGAGAGAATGAGCACAGAAGGAGGCAGAAGGTTAAAAGAAGGGGGAGGACTGGGGTCTGTGCCCTTCATGCTCTACCCCCTCTTCAATGCCTAATTCTATCCATGTGGATTCAAGGGCAGAGGGAGGAAAGGTGGAGAGTGGTAGGCTAACTCCAGGCAGGCTCCTGGGTGGGGCTGACTAGGAATTCCAAATGGGACCAGCATGTCTGTCCTTCCACACACTTTTACACTATTGGGACAAAGGCCCAGGCACACACTCCTGGAAAAGGCCAGGAGAAGAAAGGGGGTGGGGAAGAGAGACCAGAGAACATTTTCCAACTTCCATGCTATTTATAACTCCAGCTAAGCACCAGCCAGGATAAGAGATAGGAAACAATTTAGAAGGCACCAAACCTCCCCCCTCCCCTTTTGGGGTTCCCTCTTTCTCATCTGTTTCCTTGTGTTGCCTTTTCCCTTTCCTTTGTCTTTCTGATTGTCCCTGTCTCCTCTTTCTCAGCCTCTGTCCCTTGTCTCTGTAACTGCTATGATCTTTCTTGTGTTTTCATCTATTTCCTCTCTTTGTCTCTCACTCTTCTTTCATCATTCTTGCCTGTTCCCACCTCTTCTCCTAAGGTTCCACCTCAATCCTGTTTCTTCTCTGACTCTAACTGCCACCACCGCCACCCCCCCTTCTATGTCATCAGAAACCATGTTTTAACTTCTTCATCACTGAAACCAAGAGAATGGGTTAACTGCTCTAAGGACAGGTTTTCAGGTCTCCTGAATCTCAGGCCAGACCTCTAGCTAGGAGCTAGAGCACGGGACCACCATCCTTCCTGCACCACCAGTCACTCCCCTAATCTGCACCTTCATGATTTCTATTTACTCTCATTCCTACTCCACCCGGCTGGTTTCACCAAATCCCAGGGTTCAAGCAGATGCCAAGAATCTTCTGACTTCCCAAGTTCAAATATTTGGGAAGTCACCTCACCCAGCAGAGTAGGACTAAGACAGTGAGAAGAGAGAAGCCTCCCATAATTAGTCTGACTATAAATAACCTTCAGACAGTCAAAGAAGGGAAGGCAAGGGGTGGAGGAGAGAATGGGGGGAAGGGGGCAAAACAGTGTCATCAGAGCAAGCTAGATATAAAATTAGACCCATAAATCTGTGCCTCCAAAGGGAAGTAAAGGGCCCTTAAACATGGGCTAGGAAGAGTCACTGGCAAAGTAGTAAAAGAAGAGGAGAGACTAAAGGGAAGCTGGGAACAGTGGAGGTTCATTTGGACAAATGAATACCATCAAGTTGCTTAGGTTTGAGTAAAGAGCATAGCACTTTGTAGAACAGTGAGCCAGTGCTGACCCAACCAGTTCCATACAGAGACTCTGGCCCTTGTTGAGGTGAGTGGGGAAAGGGAGAGAGGGGAAATGTGAATGGGGGTTTTCTCAAATCCACCTCCTACCTTTCCAGCCTTCATGCACCCCCCCACCCCATGTTGGACTCTCTATTATTCTCTTCCAGATAATCTTATTCTGCCCCAAACCATCTTGAAATAAAAGCTAAAGAATTACATCACCTGAGAAGACAGTCTTGGAATCTTTGTCCTAGAAGTCATCCTTCCTTCTGAGCTCCCAACATATAAAATACATTCTCATCTCAAGTACCACCCCAGAACTGGAGTCCCTTTACCTCTGGCTCCTAGTCAAAACTAAGGCCCGAACCATAACTGGGAATGAGAGTAAAGGTAGCCAATGGAGAGCCAGTTTGGCCATTCTGAGGACTCCTTCAAAGATGAAGGAGACTTTGAACTTTGGAGAGAAGGCTCATACTTTAGGAGAGAGGTTAAATCTCAAGATTTGCTTCTTTTTGAGATCTGGTCATCTTGAACTTAACTAGTCTATTCCCCACTATACTCTCTAGCAAACACTAGGTTATTTCCCTCCACTTTGGTCTTCCTGTTTGTAAGGTGCTTCTCTATGCCTCTATGCTCTGCCTGAGCTCCCAAAATCTCATGCCCTCCTAATCTCTCCATCCTTACAAGCTAAACACCTTTCAATCTAGCTCAAAGCATTTATTCGGTCACTTTGGAGCCTAATAATTCAGTCTGGGACTCTATACTTAAGGAGAGGTAGGATGAATCCCAGAAAGAAAAAGAAATAAATGAAACGAAGGGGATTAGAGTAAGGGTCTTTCTTTTATCCTTAAAAAGAAAGGCTGGGGACAGGGGGAATGAGGAGTGGTGAAGATGATTAATGATAGGCTAGAAGTATCATTCTACAGAAAGTGATAATGGACTTGTCTCCACCTCTCCCAAGGACTGAACAAAAGAAAATTGGGCTTTGACTACAGCAGGAGAATTTAGATTAGACGGAATGGAAAGTCAAGACAGAGAGGAAGGTATAAGTATTTGTAAGATGACCTGGGGGAGAACAGGGAGATATCAGAAGTAGCCCACCTCCTCTGCCCTTTTCTCAACCAGAGGAGAGCCTGTGTGTATCTGAGAACAAAATACAGTTCTTGGACCCAGGGGAGTTTGCTTACCCAATTGTGAAACTGACAGAGTCATGCCAAGTAGGGATAAGGAGGTTAAAATTAAAAAATGAGCCTGGCACTTATCCCTGTCATGTGCCACTGGACCCTCTCCTCTGAAAGTACATAAACCCATGTAAAAATATTGGTCCCTCCCCCCTGCCCTCTGCCTCCCTCTCTCTTGACCCTCCGCGCCATCCCCACTCCCACTCTTGTCTGTGGAATACCTGGCCCTACCCATCCTACCCAACATTTTGCTGGCTCATTGTAGATGAGAGCCCAGAGTGGGGGAGGGAAGGCTGAGTAAGGCTGCTGTAAAATCATCATCTCTGTGATGCTCTCACACTTCCCGCTTCTATTGATCATCCCCTCTCTGGAACTGAGCCCCAGGCTGATCCTTTTCCCAAATGCTACTCTCCTGACAAGATCTCCTTGTGGCTACTGTCCAACAAGTTAAAGGGGTAGATTCATGAGTGACAGAAACATAAAACCTCAAAGCTGCCCTCTCCCAGACTCCTTTAGCATTTGGATCTGGGGAAGTTTCCCCTGTGGTCACAGCTGTCCAGGATGGAAGAGTCCACAGCTTGGGCACACAGAAACACTTTAGCGCTTAACTCTCTTTATCACTTTACCTGACACATAATATATTGCCTTACATTTTTACCCAACTTTTTCAAGGTAGGTGAGTCAGTAGGGTAATTGAAATGCCTTGGATTTTAGAGTCAGGACAATGCACTTTCAAATCCTGCCTCTGACACCTCACTTCATTCGCTCTGTGACTATGGGTCAATATATACCAAATTTTCCTGATCCTCTTTCCTCATGTGTAAAATGAGGGGGAGAACCATTTATATGGGGAAGGACATGAACAAGTCACAGGGTAACCAAGATGTTGAAGAGATTCAAGTCCATACCACGAGATAAGCTGAAGAAAGCAGAGATGTTTAGGCTGGAGAAGAGAAAATATAATAATAACTGGCTTCCAGTAACTTTAAGAGCTATTTTTTTCTGTCTTGTATATTTTTTGTTATAAAGGATGGCTCTTTGGGTAGGAAAGAGAAACATGCTTGGAAATGAAGGTCATGCAAAAAGCACAAAATATAGCAATAAAAAATTAAAATAATTTATAAAAATATCTCTCAATATTCACAATGCATACTCAGTTCTCTCCCTTGCTCTGTCTCTGTCTCTCTCTGTCTCTCTCTGTCTCTTTCTGTCTCTCTGTCTCTCTGTCTCTGTCTCTGTCTCTGTCTCTCTCTCTCTGTCTGTGTGTGTGTGTGTGTGTCTCTTCCCCCTCCCCAAGATCTAACTTCAATCTATTGCGGTCACCCCATTTCTCCTTTTGTTCTATATGTATAACAGAGTCAATTTTCAATCACCCACGCTAGGGGAGAGGAGAGCAGTAGCATGTTATCTAGAAGAGCTAAGAATGAAATAAATAGTAGACAGTGCAAAAAAAAATCTCTTTAGTTTGGAGACACACCATCCTTTTGGCAGTAGTTACTTATATTTTGCTTCTGCTAAAACTGAAATGAGTTTGCATTCCATGAACACCAATCTATCTGGTGGGGAGAGGAGGGAAAGTCCATATTTTTAGTTCCTACACATAGTTTATCAAATTAACATACCACCTCTAGATAATCAAGAGGTCTATTAATTATTTACATTATCAAGGGCAAGGAGATGGACCAGTATATTTGGTGCTAAAGTAAGAGGAAGTAGAGGAAGAAAGGGAAAACTTCCTGACATTATGAGGTTGTTTGCAGAACATGGATAGAGAGTGCAAAGCCAAGAATCAATCTGGGAATATGCCAGCAACTAGGAAGGGAAGGAAAGGGAAGGGAGAGAATTTCAATGAGACCAGAGCGCCTCTAATCCCCCAAATGCCCCAGAAAGAGGGAGCTATCATGGATAGTCTAATGACCTCAACTGTCTCAGAAGCCTCAGACTCAAAGAAAAACAGAACCTTTCAGAGATCTGCAGGAAGGGAAATCAGTCAGCTAATAAACATTTATTAAGTACCTACTATGTGCCACACACTGTGTTAAGCACTGGGAATACAAAAAAAGGGGGGGGGGGCAAAAACCAGTCCCTGATCTCAGAGTTCCTAGTTTAATGGAGGAAACAACAATGTCCAAACAAGCTATATACTGGATACACTGGAAGTAATCAACAGAGTGAAGGAACTAGAATAAAGGATTGGTAAAGGCTTCCTGAAGAAGGCAAGATTTTGGCTGGGATATAAAGAAAGCCAGGGAAGTCAAGAGATAGAAATGAGGAGGTAATGCATTCCAGGCACGGGGGACAATCACAGACAGTGCCCAGAGTGGGGAGATGAAATATCTCATTCAAAGAACAGCAATGAACCTGCGTCACTGCATCACCAAGTACAAAGGGTATAGAAGGTGGTTGGGGGATAGGGAGTCTGGATACAAAGGGAGGTGAGTCTTTTCTCCACACTTTCCAAAAACTTATCTCCAAATTAAGTTCATAATGGTCACAAACACTCCCTCCTGGATCTACTTTCTCCAATAATTCTCTCCTCCTCTCTCAAAATACCACCAATGTCTCCATTTCCCCTCTACTCCCTTTTTCTCCCCCATACTTCCACATTTTCCCCAATGTCCCCATCATCTCCCCTTCCCACCCACTCCTCCTCTCCCCAAATACCCCTAATGAACTCCTTTCTCTTCTCCTATCTCCTTCATATCTGAATCCTTCCCTAATTATAGCAATCATCTAGAACCCTTCCCATTCTCCCAGGCTCCAATGCTACTCAATATCTTCCTCTTCCAATCTTCCCACTTCCCATCTCCCTTCTTCCCAGATACCCTTCACGAACTTTCCCACCCTTCTTCCAATTCTCATACTTCCTCATCTCCCATCCCAATGTCCCTGCCATCTCTCTTATCTGTCCTCCCCCCCCAATGTCTCCTATTTCTTCTTTTCCTTTCTCCACCATCCTTTTTCCCTTCCCCTTCTCCAAAATCTCCACCATCCTCCACTACCCTCTCCCTTGCATCTCACAGAATCACAGAATTCAGAGTTAGAAGAGATTTCATCAGTCATCTAGTCTAATCCATACCCCAAAATAATTTGTACTGCAAGATTTTTAATAGGTCATCATCCAGCCTCTGCTGGAAGAAGGAGGAGAAACCCACCCCCTCCAGAGGTAGTACATTCCACTTTTGGACAGCTCTAATTGTTGAGTTTTTCCTGACATCCAGCCTAAATCTGCCTCTTTGGAACTTCCACCCACTGTTCCTGGCCCCTCTAACTGGAGTCAAACAGAAAAGATTTAATTCTTCTTCCTAAGAGCCCTTCAAAATCCTTGAAAATCCTTTTGTTTCTTATTCCCCATGAATCCTGTATCTAGGATAAGAATTCCCAGTTCCTTCACCTTCTCATATAACATGAAATAAAGGCCTTTCATCCTGGTTCCTCTCCTCTGGACTCTCTCCAGCCTATCAATATCCTTCTTAAACTACAGCACCTAGAACTGAGCCCAATATTTTAGATGTGACCTGAGGAGGGCAGAGTGCAGCCTTATTCCTGTAAGCCTTGCTTCTCCTAATGCAACCCAAGCGCATGTTAGCATTTTGGCCTCTTACAGCATACTGCTGACTCATGATGAGCCTGCACGCCACTAAGACCCCCATATATGTTCATACAAACTGCAATCTGGCCATGTCTCCCACCATCCTGTGCTGCTGGAGTTAACTTTATACTTATCCCTTGTGAGCATTTTTATTAGATTCAGTCAAATTATATAACCTTTTGGGATCCTGCCTGTCACCCAGTGTGCTGGTTCTCCCTCCAAGTTATCACCTACAAATCTGGTGAGCTTGCCATCCGTTCCTTTATCCATGCCATTGGTGATTAATCAATCAATAAATATTTAAGTGCCTGCTGGATGTCAAGCTAGGGATACAAGGAAATAACCCCTCTGCTCACTGAACTTAATTCTTTGCAGGAGGGATGGCTAGGTGGCACAGTGAATAGAGCACCTGCCCTGGAGTCAGGAGGACCTGAGTTCAAATCCAGCCTCAGACACTTAACACAAAAACTAGCCTTGTGACCTTGGGCAAGTCACTTAATCCCAATTGCCCTACCTTCCCCCCTTCAAAATACAAACAAAAAAATAATAATTCTATCCAGGAGACTGGATAGATAGATAGATAGATAGATAGATAGATAGATAGATAGATAGATAGATAGATAGATAGATGTTAATAATTACCATCGTCATTCTTATTATTATATCACTTAGCATGAGCCTGCCACTGTGCTAAGTGCTTTACAATTTGATCCTCACAACCCTTGGGAGGTAGGTGCTATTATTATCGCCATTTTACAGATGAGGAAACAGAAGCAGATATAGCTCTTATGTGAGTTCATATTAGATCTCAGGTCTTTCCTGACTCCAGGCCCACTGCCGTATTCATTGTGTCACCTAGCTGCCCAAAATATATAATATATACATATACATACACATGCACACACATACACATACACATATACACATACACACAACATTTATATATATATATATACAAAGTAATTTTTTAGGGGAAACACTAGCAGTCTGGGGACCTGGAAGGCACCGAGCTGAGCTTTGAAGGAAACTCCTTTCTATGTACACATAAACTATAGCCAGGATAAACTGAATATAATCTCAGCAGGAAAGCACCACATTCAGGACCACAAAGGCTTTTTGCAAAAGGTGGGAGGTCAGCTGAGATCTGATGGGAAAAGATAAAGTATGCTTAAGTCACCGCGCCAAATGGGGTCCCTGGGCACATTAAGGGTTACTCTGGGAAGTGCCCCTCCCTCTCCCCTTCCTCTCCCCCGCCCTCCCTCTAGTCCCCCATACCCCTCCTCCCTTTTCTCCACCCCAACCCCGCCCTTCCCCGAGGGGCGGGGCCGGGACTCCGCGTGACGTTAGGTCACGTGACGCGGATGCCGCAAAGGCCGAGGCCGTAGCTGCGGAAGCCGAAGAGACCCCGGCGAGCCCCAACCCCGGCCTGGCCATGCTGTCCCGCCTGCTGAAGGAGCACCAAGCGAAGCAGAACGAGCGCAAGGAGCTGCAGGGTGAGCCCGGAGCCCGCCCCGAGCGCCGCTCGCTCCGAAGGCCAGCGGCTCGGCCCTGCAGCCCCGGGCGGGAGGGCGGGACGCACCGGGCTCGCGGACCCCAGCTCTGGTCCCCATGGCGACGTCCTTCCCCCTGCTCCCGCCTCCCAGCCTGGCCCCGCCTCGAGCCTGGCTCCGCCCCTGACGGAGGAGAGCGCCTCCCATTGGCCCTGGGTGATGGCGCCCCTGGAGTGGGAGGGGCTTGGGCGAGGGGCGCGGGAACTGCGGGGGAGGAAATCCCTCTTAGAGATCGACCTCAGAATTTCCCGACCTTTGGGGAGTAGAAGGAGCTCGGTTGTCATTGTGTCCCCAGCTCCTGGCACTGTGCCCGGCCCTGAGTACATGAAGCGTGGTAGAGCCAGGGACTTGGAATCAGAAAGATCAGAGTTCAAGGCCTCCCCGGCTGTAACTGACAGTGTGTCGCTAGGCGAGTCACTCACTGGCCACTCTTCAAGACGGGGGCAACTGGGTGGCTCAATGGGTAGAGCGCGGGGCCTAGAGCCAGGAAGATCCGAGTTCAAATTTAGCCTAGACACTAGCCGAGTGACCCTGAGCAAGTCACTTAACCTGCTTCTGCTCAGTTTGGCCAACTGTAACATGAGGCCAGCAATGGCACCCACCTCCCCAGCTGCTGTGAGGGTCAGATGAGACGATGATTGTAAAGCATTAAGCTCGGTGCCTGCCACTCTCCAAGACACCTGTTCTCAATATTATTAAGACTGGAGGTGTCTCGTCCTCATGGGTAAAAGCATTCCTCACCCAGGACCTCGAATGCCTGTGAGATCATGTCCAGGCCCAGTCTTTTTTTTTTGCTTTTTGGAGGACACTTGGGGTTAAGTGACTTGCCCAAGGTCACACGGGTAGTTTTTGTGTTAAGTGTCAGGCCAGATTTGACCTCAGGTCCTGCTGACGCCAAGGCTGGTGTTCTATTCACTGTACCATGCGCCACCTACCCGCCCCCAAGGCCCAGTCTTACTGGGTGGTTTGGAGAGGCAGGTGTGATAACAGGCAAACTGATTTTTCAGGCCTTAAAGCACCGAATAGGTGATAGCTATCATCCTCATCATCATTACTTTCATTGGACACAGAATGAGGGGAATGGGAAGGGGGACCCTAAGCTCCACTCTGGCCAAAAGTTCCTCCCACTAAACTCTTCCTCTGTGAGAAGAACCTTGGATTTAGAATACTGGGGACCAAGTTTGAATCCCACAGACTCTGCCACTCCCAGCTGGGTATCCTTGGCCAAGTCACATAACTTCTCCAGGCCTCAGTTTCCTCATCAATAATAATAATAGGGTTGCAAATCTAAGGTCTTTTCCAACCCTAAATCTCTGATCTTCCCATCCCCAGAGAAGAGGAGGAGAGAAGCCATCGCTGCTGCCACCTGCCTGACAGAAGCGTTAGTGGACCACCTCAATGTTGGGTATGCCCCCTTCCCTGGGCCCCTCAGTCTGGGTTGGGCTCAATTTACCACCACCACCCCCCCATTCTCCCTCTTCATCCCAAGCTAAGCCTTCATTATGAAGCCTGAGGAGGGGGTCTGCTGGGGAAACCAGATTGTCCACATCTTTGTGGCCTGGCGTCAGTGATGCCACCTGCCCACCTTCTGTTTCCCCCTTACCACGTCCAGCTGTCTTTTCAGTGGGAAGACAACATCTCTCTCCTTACCACAACTCCCCCTCCCCGACCTTCTGGCAGGCCCAGAGCACAGCTAACCTGACAGGCACAGCTGAGCATATGGCAGGCCTGTGCCAGGGGGTGGCACGGGGCCAGGCTTCTTCTTTCTTTTCTCTCTCTCTCCCTCTGGGTCCTTAACCCTCCACATTCCTCAGAGATGGCCATTTGGAACCAGGGGATGGAAAGGGGGCACAAGGTTGGATGCAGAGCCTAGGCCTGACCTTCAGCCCTTTTTGGCTAAAGCAGAAAGCCAGCACTTTCTCCCTGGGCAGAGAAGAGAATAGTGTGATCCTTTCTACGCAAGGGCAGGGGCTGTGGGAACAGCTTGGATATGGTTGTGAGGCCTGAGTCACCTAAGTGTCAGCCGTTTGTGCTCTGGGGTCAGATTTAGCTCAAATTAGCTCATTTCCCTTAAGTGGAGAGAGCTCCTGATTGGGGGATGGGAAGGCCCCTGGAGGGAAAGACAAGTGAGTGGTCCTTAGTTTGGGGGCTTGGAGCGGATTGTGGGTATCAGCTCAAATCCCAAACCTGGAGGCTCCACTTTGGAAGGAAGTGAGGGGAGCTCTCCCTTCTCGCTTCTTGACCCTGTCTTTCTGCTACTCTGGCCTCCCCCACCCCAGCTGCGGCTCAGCTGTCTCCCAAAAAGCAGGAGCTGTCTGCCCCGATTTTTTTTCCCTCCTACATTGGCGCCTTCTGGGCTGCCAGTGCCCACAGCCTGTGAGACTCAACTAGCTTCTTCCCCTCTGCCATCCCCCCCTCTCCTGGGCACTGGTGGGGAGGGGGTGAGGAGGGGGGCAGCTGCCCCACTTCCCAATGCACAGGGCAGTTTAACTAGAGCTGGATTTGAAAGGGTTTTGTGTGGCTGCCCACAGCCCCTCTCACTCCCCGGAAGAGAGAACAAAGACTCAGTCTGTCCTAGCCCTGGTCAGGTGTCCTGCCCACTCTCCCAACCCTTCCCCCCTTCAACCTCCCTGATCCCCTGACTCCTTCAGCCCCCGCAGATTCCACCCTTGGAGGCCCAGAAGGGTACTGCCAATAGGGAAGTGGGAACTCACTGTGAGGTCTCCAGCACTGACTGTGGGGCAGGGAAGAGGAACACAAGTACCCCAATTTGTGGGAGGGGGTTAGGGGGCCAGATGTGTCCACCCCTCTGCACACACACAGCCACCTTGTTTGGGACGGGTGCTTCATAGAGGTGAAAAGAAAAACTGGCCTGCTCTTAGGCCTCCGTGTATGTCCACACAGGATGGGGAAAGGGGGAGGAGGAAATGACAGTCCCTCAGGGCCCCTCCTCTCTTGACCCAGCGTTCCTGGGGTGGGGGGTGCTCCCCCATCCCACCCCCAATTCAGGGAGAGGTCCAGCTTTCCTTCCCCATCAGGCCCAGCTCAGCTTCTTTCTCTTATCCCCAGGGTTCCCAATCACTGCCAGATGTTTTCCTACTGCTAAATTTTCCCAGCATCCCCCCCACCCCACTCCCTCTTCCTACCCTTGATTAACCAACCCTTCCCCCATACCCTGCTTCCCAGTTGCACAAAAGCTCACCAAGATAGGGAGGAAGCGGTGAGGTATTCTGATTGAAAGCCAGCATCGAATTGAATGTACTAAGGAGAAATGAGCTCTTTTTTAAAATTTATGTTTGTATTTTATTTGCATTGTATTGACCATCCAAAAGTTGGAAGATTTCTCTCTCTAGTTCTCTGCCTTTCTTCCTTGCTTTAAGAAGCTAGGCTGGGCTGGGCTAGAGAGTCCCCCCCAGAATAGGCAGAGCTGACACCCCATCTGACCCCTTCCCCTCCCTTCACTCTCCAGCGTGGCCCAAGCCTATGTCAATCAGAGAAAGCTGGACCATGAGGTGAAGACTCTCCAGGTCCAGGCCGCACAGTTTGCCAAGCAGACAGGCCAGTGGATTGGGATGGTGGAAAACTTCAACCAGGCCCTCAAGGTAGGTCCCACCAAGCTTCTCCCGCTCTGTTCCAACTCCTCCTGTGGTCCCTTCCATTGCATTTCTCTCTGGTCTTCAGGGGAACTTTCAGGTCCCAGGAATGAGGGTAAGGGACCAGAAGAAGCCAAACCAGCAATGCCTTACACTCATATGTAACTTTAACTAGTGCTTTCACATCACCCTGTGAGATAGGCAGGGTGGATGTTAGCCCATTTTATAAATGGTGAAACTGAGGCCGTTAAATAAGTCACCCAGAGTCACTCAGCTAATTAGCTAATCATATAACAATTAGCTGACAGCTAAGTCTGACTCCCACTCAATTCTGAATTCAAAACTTACTTAGTTTAGAGCCAAGGTTTTTAACCTGGGGTCTGTGAACGTGTTTATTTTTTTAATAACTATGTTTTGATATTTGGGTAACTATATTTTAATATACTTATCTGCAAAATGAGCTGGAGAAGGAAACACTAAATGACAACAATATAATTTTAATATAGTTGGTGTCCTTTGCCATCCTATGTATTTTACTCTGTGTATTTAAAAACACTTTTCTGGGGCGGCTAGATGGCACAGTGAATAGAGCACCAGCCCTGGAGTCAGGAGGACCTGGGTTCAAATCCAGCCTCAGACACTTAACACTTACTAGCCATGTGACCTTGGGAAAGTCACTTAACCCCAATCCTCCCAAAAAAAATTTTTTTCTGAGGAGTCCCTAGGCTTCACCAGACTTCCAGAAGGCACAAAAAAGCTTATGAATCCCAGGATCAAGGTTACAAAGGCCATTCGTTGTGGAGAAGGGAGACAGGAGCACTTGCTCTGGTCAGAAGCGGGTGGGCAAAGGGGCCTCTTCTTGGGAGGTGGACAACGACATGATTCCGAGGCTTTGTGGCACTCTCCAACTCTTCCCTCCCTTTGTTCTGTCTCCTCATCAGGAAATTGGAGATGTGGAGAACTGGGCTCGGAGCATTGAGCTGGACATGAGGACAATTGCCACAGCTCTGGAATATGTCTACAAGGGGCAGCAGGCCCCGTCCTAGCTCCTGCCTTTCTCCTCCACAGCTACTCAGCTGGCATCTCTTCTGTCCCACGTTTTCTCAGCTAACCAGGGGCAGGGGAGGGCAGCAGGATTCCCAATAAAACATGAGTGTCTGGCCACATGTAGTGTACGTTTGGAGGGGCAGCTGGCTACAAAGAAAGGGTGGTTTAGGAGGCTTTGGGGGTAGAACTAGCTGGCCCCAGTGCCTTGCCAAGCACAAAAAGGAAAGAAGGTTACCCTTACCCGGTTTGGGAGTACTGGTTGGCCACCCAACCTGACTCAGGACAGACCCTAGTCCCTAAGCACAAGGGAAAGTGAGACAAGAAACAGCTGCTCAGGACCCCCAGATTCTGGTTGTCTTCCATCCCGTGCATACAAGTATTCCCTGCTAAGGCTGGCACAGAACAGTCATGAGACTGGGGCGGGCCAGGGCATAAGCTGGGTAAGGCACTCAACTAAGTAAGAGGGTAAAGAGGGGACATGGGAAGGGGGGTTAGGTAGAGCTCCTAGGGGGAAAAAGTGTCTGGTAGATCCACCCCCTGCCCCACAATGGGAGGCCACTCCCTTGTGGTAGGGAGAAAACATCAGGGTGGGACGTACATAGAGAAAATGGATCCCAGAAGAGGGTCCCTGCCAAGGATTAGGTTCAGCCCCTCAGGTTGGGGTTTACCCAGTCCCTAATGCCCCAGCTTCCGGGAGTGCCCACCCCTTCTGGACTTTGTACCTCAGTGCCTAGAGGAGCCAGGCAGGGCAAGGGCTAGAGGGTCAGAATTCCTGAGAAAACAACAGGAGAGAGAACTGGGACACTGCTGTGAAAGCCAGTCCCTGAGGTAAGCCATGGGCAGGTGGGGGGGCCTTCCAGTCCGGGATCATGGGAGCAGGGTTTGGGGGACAAGGAAGTACAAATAGTAGCAATTCTTTGTTACTATAACTTTTAGCTTCTCAGTACTTCTGTATACATCGGCTCATTTGCTCCTCAGCCACCATGAAAGGCAAGCAGGATGGGTATTAGCCCCATCCCACAGACAGGGAAACTGAGCGTGGGGGGTGGGATTAAATACTTGCCAAAAGTCACATGGCAACAACTTCGACTAGAACCTAGGTCACCTGACTCCTAGCCCAGGCCCCCTAAAAGTACGGCCCAGGTTAAATTTAAAGACTATAGAAGGACTTGTTAGGGCTGGATAAGGAAGGAAGGAGAGCACATCCCGGCCACACAGAATAGTGCTAAGTGAGAGATTTCTATTCATCCCTCTCATGCAGATCCAGGATAAATGGCACGCCTCTGAGGGCTTCTGCTAGTCATAAACTCTCTCTGCATACATCTGTCTTTCTCTTTACTTACCCTCTTCCCCACTCCTCCATTCACCTGAGATACTGCCTAGGTCTGCCCAGACTATGGCTATCAAGCCAGAGAGGGTGGCAGACACCAGAGAGAGAAAAGTGGACTTCAAAATGTGAAAGGAATGAGACAGCCTAGACCATCTTTTGTGATTGAATCCTTAATTCAGAGGCATTGGGGCTCTCCTACAATGTGGCTGCTCCTGCTTCTTGGAACCCTGCTTTGGGGAGTACTGTGGTTCCTTCGAGACCAGCTAGTGCTACCCCCCAGTGATGGCTTCGTGTTGGTCACCGGCTGCGACTCGGGCTTCGGCCGGCACCTGGCACTGCGGCTGGACAGACGAGGCTTCCGAGTTTTGGCTGGTTGCCTTACAACCACAGGGGCAGAAAACCTGAACCGAGCTGCTTCTCCTCGACTCTGCACCACACTCCTGGATGTCACTGACCCCCAAAACATCCAGCAAGTGGCCGAGTGGGTGGGGATGGTCGTGGGAAAGAGAGGTGAGTGGGGAGAGGAAGGGAAGATGCCAGTGGCACAAGAAGGTGGGTGTTCCCACTCCCTGCAGTCTCCTCTCCCTTCATTCCTCCAGCCCTGGGCATCCGATCAAATTTTCACTAGGAGTAATAGAATAACTCACATCCCAACTTTTCCATGAAATCTTCCTTGATTCCCCCATGTCAGTAACAACCACTGGTACATTTCATATGCATTTCTTCCGCCTGTCCTATACACTTACATGTCATATATAATCATACACACTTTTATATTATTGTATGTTTTATACCCCTAACTAGACTCCTTTAAAGGCAGGGACCATCTTATTTAAACTTTGTAGCTCCCCCAAGAGGTAGCCTAATGCTTGGCCCGTAGGCATTTAATATTTATCTAATTGGATTGGGTGCTCCTGGCTCTCAAGGGGTCAGTGGGGCCTGTTTTTTTTCCCCTACCCAACCACCATGGATTCCAACAGGGCTCTTTGGGCTGGTGAACAACGCAGGCATCACTGGGGTCATTGGCCCTACCCCGTGGCAGAATCTGGAGGATTACCGGAGAGTGCTGGAAGTGAACACACTAGGTCCCATCGGAGTTACCCTCGCCCTGCTGCCCTTGCTGCAAAAGTCACAGGGTCGAATCATCAACATCACCAGTGTCCTGGGCCGCCTGGCTGCCAATGGGGGTGGCTACTGTGTCTCTAAATATGGTCTGGAGGCCTTTTCTGACAGCCTACGGTGAGGGGGGAGAGGAAACCAGCAGAACACCCTAAGATACAAGCATCACAAGGGTCACCTTCAGGACACATGAACATGTCACTCCAACTGTGATCATACCTTTATTCCAGTGTTCCCCTTCTCCCTTTGTCCAGTCTGCATCACTCACACGCCTAGGTCCCTGTGCCCGTGTCCTACACATTGGTTCTGTCTGTTCCATCAGACTAGGAGTGCCCAGACAGGAAGAACCAGGTGTCCCCTTCCAGTGCCCAGAACAGGGTACGGTCTGAGACGAGGGGAAATGAACTCCAAAGGTCTCCAAACCTGTCTCCAGAGGTGTAGAATACACCGTTCATGGAATTCAAGTGGCCCAGGCCCACTATGGCTTCCCACTCTAGTTCTTAGGCAGGATTATATCTCCCATCCTATCTGTCACCTATAGCTTTCATGGGGCAAGAACCCAGAGAGGAAACTATCTTCTATTTTCTGATGTTCCACACTCCAGACGGGACATATCTCCCTTCGGGGTACGGGTCTCTATCGTGGAACCAGGCTTCTTCCGCACTGCAGTGACGAACTTGGAGTGTGTGGAGGGGGTACTTCAGGCCTCCTGGAAACGGTTATCTCCTGCCACCCAAGCCAGCTATGGGGACAACTTCCTCCCCAAGTGTGAGTAGCTGGAGCTGAGGGTGCAAAGAACCCATTCTGAACATGGGAGATGAAGAGGGTGGAGCACAGCACCCTGTGGGGGGGGGGGAATGGTGTCCCCTATCCAAATAAACTGAGGGGTGAGGGAAGGAGTGTATTGTCTACTTACAATAAGGAGAGGAGGAGGGAGCAGGTAAGACCATGGTTCCTGTTCTACCTCATGATGGACAGGAAAGAAACAAGGCCCTCAGGGTCTGGCAGTGATAGTGATACTAATATGCTGGTGCCCACCCAACTGGGCACGTGGCCCTCCTTCCACACAGATAACCCTGGCAGCTCCGAATGTCCTGGGGCAAACCAAAGAGGAGAAGAAAATAAAAACTGGGCCTGGGAGGTTGGGTGAAGGAAGATCTGATTTCTACTTCCTTCCCCAGACCTGAAGGTGCAACGGCTGATCATGAACCTGATCTGTGACGGGGACTTGGGCAAGGTGAGCAGCTGCCTAGAGCATGCACTGACTGCCCGCTACCCCCGCACAAGATACAGCCCTGGATGGGATGCCAAGTTGCTCTGGCTGCCTGCCTCCTACCTGCCTGCCAGTCTGGTAGATGCCGTGCTCACTTGCATTCTTCCCAAACCTGCCCACACTGTCTGCTGAACCCATTGGCCAGGAGGAAACTGAGGCACAGCATGGAAAGAAAACACTCTGTACTATAATCACCACCCAAACTGAGCTGCCCCATCCCGACCTTCATTCCCTGAGGATCAAGAATTTTTTTTTTAAATGTCCCTCCCCTCCAGCTCTGCAAATTTCCTTTCAAAAAAAAGACTGCCATCAAACAAGTGGCCACCGGAGGGAGTGCCAGATACATGATCCCCAGGGTTGGAAGCCTTTATTCTGGGCTCAGGGAGGGTGCGCATCACAAGATCATCAGTAGATGTCGCCCTTTATTGCTTGTGGGTCCCAGTCGGGTCTTAGCCCTGCTTCACTGGTACCCATCCCCTTACTGAAGCTGGACATCCACCAAGACTGGCAACGGTGGGGGCAGAAAGGAAGCTTCTCCTGCAGGAAAATGTGGGCTCTGTTCCCTTAACAGATGTGATCATGGACATGTCATTTGCCCATCCTGGTCCTCAGATTAAATTAGCTCTAAATTTTCTGCCAGTACTGAATATTTTGTGATCCTAAGGGTAGATGGAAGAGGGGGACCTGAGGAACAAAAAGGTCGGAAGCCATGAATCTGAAGGACAAACCAATACTTTGTTTCTTTTCAGAGTGAAAAAAAATAATCCATTTATTAATTGAAAAACCCAGGACACACTAAGCCCACTCCCTTATTGCCACGAGAAGGTAGTGAGGGGCACAGAGCAACCCTACATCACCTCATAGCCACTTCTGATACTCTTCATGAGGCAGCAGGCAAAGATAACTCCCAGAATCTGGAAGGAAAGAAATGTGTGTGTGTGTAAGTGGGTGGGGCAGGCATAATGAGGAATATGACATGTGACGTGGGCAGAAAAGTACACATTAGGGGAATGAGGCCAAGTCCGGGCAGACTGGCACTAGAGATGGCAGTATACTTAGTACCCTATTCCCCAAGACACAATGGGCTGTGCAGCACTCCACTCCCCCACATCCCCATTCCCCACACCCCCCAGGGACCTCCTCACCTCCACAAATGTGACACCCAGTGCTACACCTGCCAGCACCAAAGCTCTGTGCTTTAGCCAATTTCCAATCTTCTCCACACAGCCCTGGGAAGATGGAAGGGACTTTCACAAACTCACCTTGCTCATTTACACCCTGTCCCCAAGCCTGGCTTCCCTAAGCCCTGCCAGTCCCACATCTGTCCTAATTCTCACTCTCCCAACCCTGCTGGCTCTCTTCAACCCTATACCAGATCACCAGTTCCCTGGGCTTCCCCAACCTCCTAGACCCTCCCTGAGGAAAGGAACCTACCCCCAATGCCTAGGTTCCCTCCCTTGACTTTCTAGAGATCTCCAACTCCTCCAGTACCCCTAATCTCCAATCCTCTTCTCTCCAATCTTTTAGCTATGCCTAGCCCATAACCACCACCCAACCCACATACTTCCTGGTTAATGTCTGAAGGTTTGAAGTTAGTTCCACAGTTTTGAGTGATATTGATGCAACAAGAGTCAGGGACCCTGTTCTTGGCCATTTGGGGTACTTGTTCCCAGTCTGTATAGTTTGTTGCTCCACAGCATTTAAACTGGAATGGAGAGAAAGGTTGGTGAGGAGACTGGCAAAATAAAGGGGAAGACCCTCTAGGCCTAAGGCTCATGAAACAGGCTAAAGTACCCCTAAAGCAAAATGTGACTCTACAAGGCAACCAGGTACTGGGGTATTGGAAGCAAGGTGAAGAAAAAGAAGCCAGAAGGCTGAAAAAAAATGGATTGGTAGATGTTGTGCTCAAACACTTCCTGGGCCATCCTATCCCCTAATGATTCCTCCAGAGTGGCCTATCTCTAGGGAATTACCACCACCCCCAAAACTCACATTTTAAAAAAACTTTATTGGGGCAGCTAAGTGGATCCATGGATAGAACACTGACCCTGCTAGAGTCAGGAGGACTGGAGTTCAAATCAGGTATCAGACTGACACTTGACACTTACTAGCTATGTGACCCTGGGCAAGTCACTTAACCCCAATTGCCTCACCAAAAAAAAACAACCTTTATTGATGCTTTTTGTTTTTGTATCATAGTCATAGTTTTGTATCCACAGTTTCTGGATATATCCCTCTCTCCCATCCCCCTTCCTCCCACCCCCCCTCCTACCCCTCCAACTCACTCCTTCCTGCAACTCATCCAAGAACTGTGCTGTGTTATTTTTCTCATACTGCTTCATCTCATCCCGGAAGCCTTTGTCAAACTCTGACTTCACCTGGGAGATGGGAGAAGAGAAGTATTGAGGGAGGCCCTGTCTCCAACCTTCATAAGGATCACAGTCACATCCCACCCTCCTAGGCCAAACTCTGTCCCCTTCATCACAATCTACTTACCTTGTCCCTGAAGATATATCCAGCAATGGCTGCTGCCACCTCTATTAAGACAATGAGGGACAGAAAGATGGCAAACTAAAAAAGAGGGCAAGAAATAAGGTGAGAGAGTCCCAGATGAGGTGAGGGGTCAGTCCTGCCCTCACGGTCATCATCTTTATCTCCCTGGTGGTCCCCAACCCCTCACCTCCTACCTTTGCTACAGGATGACTCAACGTCATTTTTATTCCTCCCTCCTGGTCATAGACCCTTGTCCTTTTGTCCCCCAGGTCTCCCCCATTACTCCCAATACATTGTCACCCACTCCCCACAGGCATCCCTCAGCCTCTATGCCCCCTCTTACCGTGGTCATAAGACAGTAATTCTCCTTACAGGTGGCACAACAGCCCACAAAGGCCACAAGGAAGAGGAAGGTACCCAGGGCTATGATGACAATAGGCACCACAGAGCCTGCAGTGGACCCAACGGGTATGGTCTCGTTCAAGGTGAAGTGGACTGCCACTCCCACTGCAATCAGCCCCACAGCACAGGCCTTCAAGAGCAAAGGCAGCAAGACGGTTAGGGTGGGGGAGAGGGGGGGCCTAAAGCCACACCCAGCCTGCCCCACCCAACACAAACACACTAGATGTTCTCCTCCTTAGGCTAGAGAAACTATGAAGCATCCTGAAAAAAGCAAGCACTCAATGGTCTCAAGACCGCCCAAGATCAAGAGCCGGCTCTGATACTTAACTTGGTGACCCTGGACAAGTTACTGAACACCTAAAGAAGGAGTACCTCCTGACTGGGGAGCAGCTAAACACCCTGTGCTGTAGGGATGTCATGGAAACTTGTATGAAGGGATGCAGGGCAGAGAAAGCCCAACCAGAACAGCACATTCCACTGCTGGCACAATGTAAACAGAAGCACTAAAAAGCAACAGAAACCTCAATTTCCATGAAAAGTTTGCTTGCAGAGAAGAACAAGGACCTATGGGTCCTACAGGTTCTGAACGGTGCATATGCCTTCAGATGGGGCTGCCCAGTCACTTTTGCTTTGCTACTTTTCTTTGTTTCAAGGGGAGGTCAGGTAGATCAGGAATCCCCATGTTTACCAAAAAAGATACCTACACATACCTATGTGTGTATATGTATATAGACAGATATAGATATGTCACTTAAGTTCCCTGTGCCTCAGTCTCTTTACCCGCAAAATGGGGATAACATTCTCACTACCCAACTCACTGCAAATTGCAAGGAAAGTGATTTTAATCAACTAGAGTAATACACAACCTTGAATAATCACCTTCCGTGTCCAAACTCCCCAGAGTTTATAATGCATGATGTGTGTGTTGTATGCATGTGCCTATGTGTACACAGCTAGATGGCACAGTAGATAGAGCACTGGACCTGGAGTAAAAAAGACCAGAGTTCAAATCTGACCTTAGATATCTACTAGCTATGTGAGACCCTGGGCAAGTCACTTAACCACTGCCTGCATAAGACTAGAGAAGGAAATGGCAAACACTTCAGCATCTTTGCCAAGAAAACCCCATAGACAATATGGTGTCATAAACAAAGAGTTAGACATGACAACAGCAAAACCAACAAAATGTGTGTGTAAATGGATGTATATGAGTATGTGTGTGTATGTGTGTGTTTGTGTATTCCCCGACCCTAATGTAGGATGGCTAGGTGGTGAAGTGGATGGAGTGCCAGGCCAGGAGTCAGGAAGATTTATCTTCCTGAGTTCAAATCCAGGCTCAGAATTTATTTATTTTTTTATTTATTTGATATGTGACCCTGGGCAAGTCACTTAACCCTGTTTACTTCAGTTTCTTCATCTGTAAAATGATCTAGAGAAGGAAATGGCAAAATGTTCCAGTACCTTTTCCAAGAAAACCCCAAATGGGTCACAGAGAGTCAGAACACACCTGAAAAGTAACCAAACAATAACAATGCCACTGTGTGTGTGTTGCTGTTGTTATTTAGTCTGACTTTTCCCTGGTAGAGTTAATTGGGTTTTCTTGGAAAAGACACTGGAGTGCTTTGCCATTTTCTTCTCCAGTGGTTTAAAGCAAACAGAGGTTAAGTGACTTGCCCAGGGTCACACAGCTAGTATCTGAGTTCACATTTGAACTCATGTCTTCCTGACTCCAGGCCCAGAGCTCTGTCCACTGAGCCATCTAACAGCCTCAGCTTGTGTGTATAAACATACATAAATACACATATTTACACATATATGTATGTATACATACATACATATATAGCTGAGGAATATAGATTTACCCTTTTACTTCTTTCACTCCAATGATTAGAGAATGGGATTGTCCATTCTTAGCCAAAAGCAGTTGGGGGAGGGGTTTCAGAAAAAAGGGGAAGAGGTAAGTCCCTGACC
>NW_027185715.1:69596-84744 GCF_028583685.1 Petaurus breviceps papuanus
GGCAAAGACTTTCACTTTTCTTTCTTTTTTTGGAGTGGGGTGAGGGGGTCACTGTATCCCTTGACATATTTGCTGAACAGTTGAATAAATGCAATTCAACTGAGTCCTTCTCTTGGACTCAATTAGAAATAATGGAAATAAATACAACCTCAAGGCATGCATGATGAAATTCATATCCTATCCCATGCCAAGCCGGCAAGGTATCTCCTTGATCCCTGAGTGCCCTGCCTTCCCCTCTGCCCCATCCCCTCCATGAGGCTGGGCATTGCTTATGATGCCAGCTCTCCCCCTCCGTTCCTTTTTTTTTTCTGATCCCTCCACTTGACTCTCAGCTACTTGCCCCAGAACTAGGGAAATCTGTCTCCTCTGGCCTGCTACCAGAGTAGCTCCTGATTGAGATCAGTTGTAGATCAGGTTAGAAAGGGAGGTCTGGGTGTTATCTCTTCCAAAGCAAACCAATTCTTTCCTTCTTTCATGGGAAAGTAGGATGAAGGGCATGAAGGATGGGAACAGAAAGGGAAGGATGGTAGCAAGCAAGAGGCCTCCAGCCTGGTCCTCCCTAGATCACAATGCACGAAGAGATTCCATCTCTCCAACTTAGGGTCTGAAAGAAGTTACAGACTGAGGAGGCATAAGATAGCATCTGACCGTTGTCTAATTGCCCCACTGGCCATTACTACAGTCAGTTGGGTCACCAGACAGGAAAGGGCCCACAGACCGTGAGGAAAGAGAGTGGACACACTGGGGAGCTCGAGGTAAACCAAAACGGCTGAAGGGTTCCTAAAAGAGTGGGGGTGGGGGCTGTTCTATATTTGCTTTCTAGCTGACCTCACACGTGGTACTTCAACCTACCACACACTCCATCCATCCCAGGCCTTCCCCACCAGGAAGGTCCCTCCTATCCCCAAAATCATGTTAGTTACCCTCTCAAGACTTACCCTAGAAGTTCCTGGGCACCCCGCCCCTAGCGCTTTGCCTCTGCTCCCACCTCACCACAGGACAATCCTCGACTTGCCCACTTCCACAATCCACCCCCTCACACACACACACACACACACACACACACACACACACACACTCCCACCTCCTACCCGCCCACCGCCGCTTACCCAAAAGGCCAACACTAAGATATAGAGCAGAAACTTGACACATTTCATTCCTCCTTCTACAGCCATGGCTGCTGGCCTGGGGGAGTGAGGCAAACAGGAGAGAGTGATCAGCAGCGGCTGGTGGGGGAGGGGACCCCGTCTTCCGGGCTCCCAGCCCACAGGGACTTCCCAGCAAGTCCCCCCATTCCCGGCCCCTCCCACCCGGAAACAGGCGGTCAGTTCCACGTCTCCCAGCCCCCTCCCCTCGAGCCTGGGGTCTGATGGGCAGGGAAGCTCGGAACCCCATCTCCAGCGGGCCTCGCCCCCGCCTCCTCCGACTCGAAGAGAACATCCGAAGGAAAGGAAAAGAAGGCTCCGGTCGGACCCGCTGACAACGGGCTGGACAGAGAAGTTCCAACCTCAGCCCACGCCCCAGTATACAATCTGCTCCCTCGGTATTCCCCTCTCCCAGCCTTAGGCACATCTCTCACCCCCCCCCACCTCACCCCCTCTCTCCGCCACTATGTCCCTTCCCCCAAGTCCTGCTCCCCCTGCCCCACCCCATCCCACCCCCAGGAAAAAAAAGTTTGGTCGCCCCGCTGCCTCGAAGTTCGGGATAAAGTTTTTAAAAGACTTAAGCACATAGATGAAAGACCAGGGAGTGTCGCGGAGGGGGAGAGTGGGGAGTGAGATGGTGGGGTACGGCACAGACCCAGGAAAGTGAATCTCCCTCTTCCTCTCCTCCACTCTGAGGTCCTAACGTCCCCCTACTCCCAGCCTCCAGCCCAAAAGCCTCACCTGATCTCCCCGAGCTTCTAGATCCTCTCCCCGAAGCTGTTCCTGGTCTCTCTCCACTCCGACCCCCAACTCTGGCCCCGCCTGCCCCGGCCCCGCCCCGGCTCCAGCCACTGCTGCCCCCTCCCCCGCAGGGTGTCTGCCTGCCTCATGTGACGCGGGAGCAGCTGGAGCCTGAGTCACCCGTGCTTAAGGAGGAGAGCGCGCCCCCCCCCCCCCAAACACACACAAGTCGACTTTGGTCACTCTTCTGCTTACCCCACCTCCCTTAGGTCCTTCCAGCTTCCCGCAGTGGCCCTAGCCCCATGACTACAATGCGGCCCCTCTTCCTGCTCCGGCCCTCCAGCGGGAGGGGCAGCTCTGCGCTGGTCCCGGCTCCCATGCTCACTTCTAATGGGACACTGGCCTTCAGTGAATTCGAGTCTAAAATGAAGACTAGCCCGTCTCTATGAGCCCTTGCACCTCCTGTCAACCGAGGAGGAAGAGCAGGATCCCAGACAGCTGGAATCTCCCCCTTGCCTCTCCATTACAGTGGGAAAAGGCGAAAAATTGAGTAAACCCCTCCATCATTTTATACATCTGGGGAACAAGCCCTGGGAGTTGGGAGGAAGCAAGCTGCTGAGTCAGAGGAGAGACTAGGCCCTCATACCTGAATCCCAGCTTGTCTCAGTGGGAAAATACACCCCAATCCAAGGGCAAAGTTACAGACATCCAGGCTTCAATTTCCCGGAAAGGATTTATCACTGAGACACTAAGTAGCAATTTTAGAGGATGGGGGCAAGAGAAAGGGTTACACAAGCAGGGTTCTAACTTCTCCAATTTGTTCTGCCATTTGTCCAACGTTAAGGATCCATCCCTCCGAGACTACAAATTCCAGTAGGATGGAATGTCCTTGAAGTCAAGGGACTAATTTGGTGGTTGTTGGGGTTTTTTTTTAATTCCTAGGGCCCAGCACAGCGTTTTCTACACAGCAGGCACTTATACACATTGGACTGAATTCTAGGAGTGAGGAGTTGGGGATAGAGAGAGGCAGGGAAAATAGCATCCCTATGCTCCCTCCTGAGGGTTCTTTCTTATCCTAACCTTTGAACCAGACTTATGGATTGAGAGAGAGGGATCATAGCATCATAGATTTGGAAACAGAAGAAACCATAGGGGTCCATCTAGTCCAAGTCCCTTAATCTGGGGAAAATAAAGCCCAGAAAAGTTAAGTGACTTGCCCAAGATTTCGCAGTAGCAAATGACGAGATAGGACACAAATAGATTTCCTCTGACTCCAAATGCAGTGCTCTTTCCACGAAAGGAGAAGTTCAGACTGCACTATCACCCTGCAAATTCCCTATCCTTTAACATAAGAGCAATTCAGACTCTGTCAGTAGCAGTAAGAGAGGCCTCCCACTTCCCACCCTCCACTCTTTGACAGGCCCGGGGGAGGAAAGTGATGAGAGGTAGAGAGAAAAGAAATACAGCAAACAGAAAGAGGAGAGGACTGGGCTGGAAAACAAGAAGGCTGGGTCTCACATCCTACATAAAGGAACCAACTAATGCTACCCTTTCTCCCTTTTTCTGAGAATTTGTAGAGCTGATGCTGCCTTTCCTAGGGGAAAAAAAGAAGGCTTAGGGAACATCTGGGGATAGGCCTAAGGGAATGTCTAAGGTAGAGGTTCTTAACTTTTTTGCATCACAAAACCCTTTCGAAGTCTAGTGAAACATATATTTTGTATTGTTTCAAGTGCATAATATACATAGGATTAGAAAGGAAACCAACTATGTTGAAATAGTTCTCAAAATATTTTAAAAGTCAAATTCAGGGGGCGACTAGGTGGCACAGTGAATAAAGTCAGGAGGACCTGAGTTCAAATCCAGCCTCAGACACATAACACTTAGCCATGTGACCTTGGGCAAGTCACTTAACCCTAACTGCCCTGCCTTCTCCCCTCCAAAAAAAAAAAAAATCAAATTCACAGACTCTGTAAGAACCTCTGGTCTAGGGCAAATTAATTTGAGAGGACAGCAAAAGGAGAGCTGAAATTGGAGTTTAAGATATATTAGGGGCCAGAGCTCCAGTGGGCTAGGGAGACAGCTAAATATAAGCTAAACACAGCAAATGAAAAATGTAAAGGAAGGATGTGGGAGGATAGTCAAGACAAATGCCAAGGAAAGACAAAGACAAACTTTGCTCATTCTCAAATAAGTTAATAATAATGTTAATAAGTTAAATAGTAATTCATTTAATTAGCCTTACTAAGTTAAGGAGGTTATTTTCAATGCTTAGAGTCCTGGATCCCCATGCAATGAACCCAGAATAGCCCACCCTTGAGTACCAGAAGGGAGGCTATAGAAAGTACATGGAGGGGTGGCCAGGTGGCTCAGCGAGTAAGAGCACCGGCCCCAGTGTCGGGATGACCTGGAGATCGAATCCCGGGCTCAGACACTCAGCACCACACCCAGAAATAACTGGCCGTGTAACCTTGAGCAAGTTACTTAACCCCGATTGCTTAAAAATAAAGAATAAAAAAAAAAAGTACATGGAATCAAAAAGAGAAAGAAAAAGGGGCGGCTAGGTGGCACAGTGAGTAAAGGGCCGGCCAGGGAGTCAGGAGGACCCCAGCTCCTCGGTTCTGGCCTCAGACACTTCACACACACACACACACACACACACACACACACACACACAAACTAGCCGTGTAACCTTGGCAAGTTACTTAACCCCAATTGCCCTCCAAAAAAAAAAGAGAGAGAAAGAAAAAAAGACAAAAAGAGTAGAAAGGAAAATTTTGAGTGGAGCCAATTACCTTCCAATTCATGGATTTGATAATAGACCAGTCAGAGCCTTCAGTATCAACTCCAAGTGATTACAGTCCAGGGATGGCACTAAACCACTTATCTGGGTCCAGAGCTTGGGCTCCTGGAAGTGACTGGTGGTAGTAGCTAACCTGAGGCAGAGACTTATGCCCATCCTGGTACTTTGGCAGGGTATCTGCCAGCTCCACCACACCCCAGCCTAGTACCTGAGCAGAGCATTTGGTGGGTAGATGTTCTAGGCAAAGTTCACACCCTCAGAGAAGATATCTGCTAGGCAAAATGCCATACAAAAAAAGCTCATAGCCAGCACCAAAGGCCTTTTGGAGCCAGGGGCTACATGTAAAAAAAACATCCAGTGTCTGCTGGGTTAATGCCCTTCCTTCCCTCCACTCACTACCAGCACTCCTGGATGAATAAATATCTCAACAATGACAAGCATCTAGGTGTCTTGGCATGAGAAATTCCAGTGAACTCAAGACTTCTACTTTCAGGGGGAAGGGAGAGATGGGAAGACACTGTAAGGGGAAGGAATGGAGATGGATATGGGGATTAGAAAAAGAGAAATGGAGATGGTAAATAAGTGGAAGGATAGAGTTAGGGAAAGACTAGCAATAGGAAAGGATGGAGTGAAATGAACTTGGGACCAGAGGGTCTGGATTCAGATCCCAACCACTACCACTTAGGCATGACCTTGGGCAAGTCACTTCTCACTGGGACTCAATATCCCATCTGTAAATTGAGAGAGGTCAGACTAGATGACCAATCTATGACTTCCCTCATTCTGAATGCTTTTCCTATCTTAAAATATCCCTGGGATCCTTCCTCCATCCACCCCTGATTCCGTCCATTTGTCCACAAGCATCTCTGACCTTCTGGGCATGTCTCTCTCACCTCTGTTCCTTCATTCAACATACATTTCTCAAGCATGCATTATATAAATCAAGTGTTGTGTTATGCAGAGATATGAAGAGGAAAAACTTATAGTGTCCCCTATGACTAAGGAGAGCTTATAGTCTAGTAGGGGAATGAGATAGGTACACAAATAAATATAATTTAGAATAAGAAAAGTACTTAGGTGTCAAACAGAAAAAAAATTGGGAGAGATCTTCTAATAATAATTCAGATTTCTATACTACTTTACTTTTTTAAAAGCTCTTTCCTTACCACTACCCTGGTAGATTTTGCTCACAATAAACGCCCAGACTCAGAGAAAGGTGAGATAATAAAAGTGCTAAAACCCCCATTTTACAGAACAGGGAAACCAAGACTTAAGTGACTTCCCCGCGGAAACACAAATAGAAAATAAGAGAGCAAGGACTGCAATCTTCTCAGTCAGCACTGCTAGTGTTTTAAAATCAAAAGAGAAATTTACACCTGCTCACATCCTACCTTCTCTTCAATGAACAGGTGGAACAGTGGCGCCTCCTGCTGGCAGGGCTGAGTAACACAGGCTGTTCTGGATGCTTCCAAAAAGGCTATGAAGACCCAGCCATAGTCCTGGTGGAAAGGAGGGAGAAGGGAGTAGAAAAACAAGGGTCAAAGGCCCCTAACCTCCATGCCTTCATGAGAAATATACTGAGACAGAGGTTCTTAACCGCTGTGACAGTCTGGTGAAGCCTGCGGACCCCTTCTCATAGAATGGTTTTAAATGCACACAAATAAATAGGGTTACAAAAGAAATCAATTATATTGAAATTATTATCAAAATATTAAATAACAAATTCACAGACTCCAGATTTAAGCACTTTTTAAAAGGGAAACACGACACAGAAGATGTTTCAGCTACAAGTCATGTGGAAGGAAAGGTCCTCGGGGTGATGGCGAAACAGATGGTCATGAATCTTCGTTAATTTCATTTCCATCAATAAAACTCTTATCTGTTTCCGATGTTGAATCACTTGAGAAGGCCAAGGGCTTTGGTGATGAGAACTTTCTTTTCTTGGTCTTCAATAACTGTGGCTGCCAAAGTGGGAGGGGGAGAATAGGGAGAGCCACAGCACCTGCAGAAGCATCTACAGGAAGATCCCCTACATCTATCTCCTATGATAGTTGTGAGGGCTGAGGGAGAAACAGTGTTGGTGGGAGGAAAGGAGAAAGGGGAGCATGCTCTTGGGCATGTCTGTCTTAGCAGTTACTGGTCATCAGTTGCGGGGGAGAGGGAGATATCAGACCCCTTCTTTACAAGAGTTGCCTCCCTTAATGATTGCTGGGGCAATCAGGGCAGAAGAAGCCATGGTCTGAGAAGCTGTGATATTTCCAGGGTTCTTTAGTGCAGGGTTCTGGGCTGTCTCCATTGGGATCTGATGTGAGGTGGTGGCTGGCCTGGTAGCTTGCCTTCTCTCTCTTCCTCTAGAGATTTAACCTCTCTCGACTCAGTTTCTTTATCTGTAAAATGAGGGCTTTGTATGACCTCCAATGTCTAAATTTATGGTCCCTATGAGGCCTGAAAAAGTTACAGAGAGAAAACATATGTGAAGATGAATGAGGAAATCACAAGAAGAATAATCAGAGGCAAATTCCATGGAATTAGTTAAGGAAAGACATTTGAGGGGATTTCAGAGTAGAGTCATTGCCGGGGAGTGGGTCATAATTCAAAGAAAAACAATCAGGTCTTGAGAGTCCAAGAGACAAGGACAGTTAAATATGGAGTCAGGAAAAAACAGTATAAGTGGTCTGCAGAAACTATTCCAAGAGGAGGCCAAAAGAGACTTTGAGCAGGGAATCAGGAAAAACACAGAAGTCATTATAAGAATAGGAAGGCTTGTGAAATTACAAGGATATTGTGAAGACCAAAGCCCGAGGGAGGAGTGGGGCACTTCCAAGAACTTGGGTACAGGGAAAGGAATGTATTTAAGAGCTAGGTATCCTAGACATCTCCTTTGCACTCTCTCTCTCTCTCTCTCTCTCTCTCTCTCTCTCTCTCTCTCTCTCTCTCTCTCTCTCTCTCTCTCTCTCTCTCTCTTCTCATACAACTTCAGGGGAGAGCTGAGGCAGAAAGAGTTAACTAAATGGGGAGGTAGTCCATGCCAAGTAATTATACAGAACTTAGAAGGGGGTGTTAATTACTGGGTGAGATACTCTCTTGGGGTTACATGGGTTTTGGTTAGTGATTTGAGAGACGTATGTTTTCCACTCCTCCCACATGCCACCATCCAACCCAGAATAGGCTTCCAATGCCACATTCCCACAGGAAGTTGGAGGAGGGATATGATAGCCCCTCTAGAGAAGCCTCTTCCCTTCAGTCATTTTCCTCCCTCCCCACCCAGGACCTAAGATCCCTCATCCCCTTTCTTGTTTAGGAGGTATGAACAAAGGTTACAGGAATCGACTTTCTTAGAAATTTGGACCCCATAACTGAGGTAGGGCAGCATTTGTCAAGAGAGCCTTGGAGGGCAGGACAGATAAGATAGCATCAAGATATACCTCTCCCCCAGGTACCTTCCGTGTCCGGGTCCCCCCATCCCCTTACTGAGCCCTTGTCCTTTAAAAAGGTTGGCTTTGAGGTCCTCATTGGGAGAGGGGGGAGGGGAATTAGGAAACCTGGCAGAAACTCTCTATGGCCACCTACCCTTGCTGTGTGGATGCTGACTGTTTCTGGGTTAGGAAGAGATGGTGTCCAGTTACAGATCCCGGTTCTCTCAGGCCCTGGATATGGATTATCGGACTCCCCAAATACTGCAGCTCCTTTTAAGTTAGGTCCAATCCCGGGGCCCTTTGCTAATGGTCAAGAACAGTACTCTCCCCCTATTTCCACACGTGCATACATAAGCACAGAGATGATCATGTACACACTGCCCTCACAACACACACACACACACACACACACGTGCTCGAATGTCTGGCCCCTTCTTGTTCTACCAGCCTAGTCGTGTTTCTGTCCGGAAAGAACCTAGGATTCTGCCCCACAGACCCTTCCACTTCCCACACCACTCAAATCCTAACTGATTCTCCTAGGACCCTGCCTACTTTTGCTAGGAACCAGTCAGGACCTTGAAGGGGGTGGGCCTGAGTGTTGCCTAGGTAACGTTATGACATCACGGGGGTGCCCCTGGTTAGGGGAAAGTTGCCTTGGAAACCAGAATAGGGGGCGGAGTCTCAAGTCTGTGTAGGAGTATTTCAGGGTGGGGAAAAAAGGAATCCAGGTGTTCTGCGCTTTCTCTCTTCTTTTGCCCCCTAAACTCCAGGTGGTGCCCCCTTCTCCAGGTTTGGGGGTAAATCCTCAAAGTGTCTGACTGGAGATCTCACAGCAGCTCAGCCAATCCACATGGAAATCACAGAGTTGAGATGGGCAGCAGGGAAGGAATATGAGAAGGAAGGGGTCTGTGGCCCGTAACTATAGAACAGAAGGGAAGAGCTAAGTGACAGGAAAGGAAGCAAAGAAGTGGTTTGAATGAAAAGTGCATGCCCTGGGAAATTAGCCTTGACTCTGACCCGTGATGATCTCGGGCAAGCCTCTTGACCTCTCTGAGCCTCAGTTTCCCTATTTGTCAAACAGCTGTGTTAGCTGCTTCATCTTTGCCAAGAACTTACCATTTTTTGGTCCTTCCCCTTCTTCTACTCCGATTTCGAAGAAGATATAAACGAGTCTATTTGGCTTCATTATTACCCCCCAAGGAGCTGCAGTTCTGGATCTGTCCACCAGAGGGCAGAATGGTCTGATGATTGAAGTAATCTGGTTCTATGGGGTCAGAAAGGGGAGGGGGAGCCCAGGTGGCAAACACTGGAGCCTCTAAGAGGTGGGGAGTACCCACGCTTTCTCACTGTTCTCCTCTCTGTGGCCCTGGACTCCACACACCTTCACCCATAACCACAAAGGCTAGTTTAACTTGATCCCTAGTTCTAACTGGAAGCAGCTGGAAAATTGCTTTATGAGAATCTGAGATTTCCCTCCCATGTTCTGATTGGTCTAAAGCAGAAGGGGGAGCCAGTACTGCCCCCTCTCTCCATGGTTCCCCTTCTTCAAAGTTTCTGCAACCCACTGTCCAATCCCCTTCTTCCAGCCAAAACTATTCTCCTAACAATGAAATGAGGAGTCTGATAAAAGAAATGTACATACCTACATGTACACATATACATGCACATATTCACACATACACACCTACATCTATATAGAGATCTAATTGTGTATGCATATATGTGTGTATAGATATAGCTATATCCCAAAGCCCTGCATTGAGTAGGTTCTTAATATTGTTCAGATGGAATTTCTGCTTCCCACTTCACCCTTCTCACTCTTCTTGCACTCTCATAAACATCCCACCTCTCCACCCCCCCCAAGTTGGTCTTTGAGGGCATCATTCAGAATCAGAACTTTGTTCAACTCTGATCCTAGAGAAGGGACAATCCAGTCACTCTTGCAAAGACTTTAGGATGAAAATTACCTATGAACTTCAGAGAGAATGCCCCAAGGCCTCAGAGGTCAGAAAATAAGGAATCTGGGGGGAAACTAGGATCCTAGAAAAGGGGCAACCCAAGTCAGAAAGTAGAGATGAGATTAGGAACCAGAATCTTAGCATTTAAATCAGTCCAGGGATCAGTCACTCTCCCCCTCCAGACTCTGGGGATACACTTCAACATACTCTGTTTTAACCACCTCAATAAATACATAATCCTGAACTCAAAGGCTCTGTTAAAAGATTAGTGCCCAACCTCCCAACTCTGGTCATCTAAGTTTTAAATGCTATAACTCCAACCTGCGGCTTCTTCAGGGCTTCTTGTTCCCCTCTGAGAACCCTCAGGTATTTGTCTAGGAAAATGGAATCTTAAAACTAGAGCTGAAATGCACCTTTGAAGTAATCTAGTCAAACTCCCTCATTTTACAGATAAACTGAGGCCAAAAAAAAAGAAAACAAAAAAAAAACGGAGGCCCACAGAAGTGAAGTCACTTGCCCAAGTTCACACATGGTGTTAGAATGGAAATTTGAACTAGGGTCCTCAGACTCCAGAACCAGCCTTCTTCCCCCTGAACTGGACCCAGTTGCTGTCTGCCTCCTGTTTCTGTCCATGATCCATGATTAGTCTTTGCTTCTTTTTCTCCAATATCTCCCCCTCTCTTCCCACCCCAACCTCAACCCCTCTCCTTCAATGTCATTCCTCCTGCCAAGACCCTGATCCTCTCCTCCCTGGTCGTCCAGTCTTTTTGACAAATTTCCCCTGCCTCTGAATCTATCTCTGTCTCTCTCTCCTACACACTTGTTTCCTCATTCTGTCCCACATTACCCTTCCTTTCTCTGGGCTTCCCTCTATCCCTTCACCCCCAAACCCCCATCTAAGGGTGTCACTTAGCTCCTGTCCCTAATGAACTTCAAACTCTGCCTCCCTCTTCTTTCCCCTACTATCCTCACAGCACTACATCTTTGTCCCTCTTCTTGGCTAGTTTTCTTTGCCCTGTCCAGTCCAGGTAGTACTTCTCTCTTCTTCTTCTCTTTCCCCTCCATTTCTCTGCCTAGGTTTCTGGGTCCCTGTCCCCAGTGTGGGACTCAAATTGCTTTCTCGGGCTGCCTGCAGTCTCTCTCTCTCTCTGTCTCTCTCTCCCTCTTTCCCTTTCTTCTGTCTCTCTCTCTCTCCCTCTCTCTGTCTGTCTCTGTCTCTCTCTCCCTCCCTCTCTCCCTGTCTCTCTTCTCTCTCCCTCCCTCCCTCTGTCTGTCTCTGTCTCTCTGTCTCTGTCTCTCTCTGTCTCTTTCTGTCTCTCTCTCTGTCTGTCTCTCTCTCCTTCCCTCTCTCCCTCTCTCTGTCTCTGTCTGTCTCTGTCTCTTTCTGTCTCTCTGTCTGTCTGTCTCTCCTGGTCTCTCACTGTCTCCTTCATCTCTAGGTCTCTGGGTCTCTGTTTCTGTCTTTGCCCCGACCCCCATCTTTCCTTCTCCTCTTCTGCACCTCTAAAACAGCTTTAGCCCCTATTTCAGTCTCTCCTGAACAGTCTTTCCAGAGTCTCCAGATCTCTCCTGGGCTTGAGGTGTCTGGCTCTCTAGTCATGTGTGTCCCTCCATCTCTGATCCTTTCTCATGAGTTTGTCTTTCTCTTTCCCTGTCTCTCCCGGTTCCCCTTTCCCCTCTTGGAGTCTCTGTCTCTCCAGTCTCCCCCACAGGTGTCTCTGTCCCTCCTGTCTCTGGCCTTGCCTCTCACGCTGTTTGGGTCTCTCCCCCAAGAGTTTCCCCATTCTCTCTCTGTCTCTCTGGTTCTCGGTCCCTGTCTCTTCCCACTGTCTCTGCCTCTCCCTGAGGAGTCTCTGTCTCTACCGTCTCTATCTCTAAGTCTCTCTGGGCTCCCTCTCTAGCCTAGGATGACAGCGCTGCCTCTTTTGTTGGCTCCGCAGCCAATCGCGGCCGCTGACGACACGGGGGCCGGGGCTATAAAGGGCCAGGCCCGGGCTCCGGCCCCCCCCACCCCCCCCCCCCTGCCGCCCGCCTGCCCCCCCCGCCCCGCCCGCCGCCCCCGGGCCCCCCCCACCCCCCGGCCCCCCCGGCCCGGGCAGCCCCCCAGTCCCGCGCGGCCCCGACCCCCCTCCTCCCTCCCTCCCTCCCCCCCCGGGACTCAGGCGTCCCCCCCCCCCCCCAGCCCTCCCTCCCCTCCCCTCCAGCATGGTGCCCGCGGCCCCAGTGCTCTTCTGCCTCCTGCTCCTCGCCCTGGAGCTGCGGCCCCGGGGGGAGGCGGCCGAGGGCCCGGCGGCCGGCGGGGAGCGCGGGACCCAGGCGTCCGAGGAGCCGGAGGGCTGCCCCGTGTGCGTGTGGCGCCAGCACAGCAAGGAGCTCCGGCTGGAGAGCATCAAGTCGCAGATCCTGAGCAAACTGAGGCTCAAGGAAGCGCCCAACATCAGCCGCGAGGTGGTGAAGCAGCTCCTGCCCAAGGCGCCCCCCCTGCAAGAGATCCTGGACCTGCACGACTTCCAAGGCGACGCGCTGCAGCCCGAGGACTTCCTGGAGGAGGACGAGTACCACGCCACCACGGAGACCGTCATCAGCATGGCCCAGGAAAGTAAGTGACCTCGGCCCGGACCCGGGAGGACAGGGGGAGGGGGGCAGAGCTACTCCTGTGCCTGGACAAGAGACAGGGCCCCCCCAGGCTGACACCTAGGCCCCCTGCCTGAGGAAGGTAGCAGCAGCTTGAACTGTGCGCCCCAAATCTGCCCCCAAGGAGAATGCCTTTGCCCTGGAATCGAAGGCAGCCCAAGAAGAGTAGGGACGCTATCCCTCCCACTCGGCTCGAGCTAGGACCCCTGGGTCCCTGGAGCTTCCCCTCCTTTTCTCCTATTTCAGCCCATACCAATTACAGAGGGAGAGCCCTGTAAGTTTGGGGCCAAGTTTGTGGGGGAATGATACCATGATGCCCCCAGCAGTGTGCTTTTTGTACCCCCCGCCTTACACACACACACCGGGAGAGTTGAGAAAGAGAACATATGAAGATAAAGAGGGGCAAGCAAGTTTTTCTAGCTTATTGCTTGGTTTGGATGGCAAAGGGGTCTTTAGTAGCTTTGCTAACAGCTTCTTTTTCCAAACTCTGGCCCTTAAACCTAACCTCTCCTACCCTGGGTGGTGAGTGGGGGACAGAGTGGTGGAGGAGGCAGTTCTAACATTCAAAAAATCAGAGTTTAGAGTTGGAAGGGACATCATTCCTCCCCCTCCCTCCATTTTATAAATGACTGAAGGGCAGAGAGAAATTTGATTTGAAGTTATTTGCATATTTTGTATACTATGTAACAGAGTCAGGATTCAAAATTCAGGTGCCATGCTCTTCATTACAAATTACAACACTCCAAATACAGCTCCTGTCTGCATAATATTATGACCCTGGAGTGCCCCCAAATTTTCACCCTAGGCATGCCCACTTGAGTCAAACCTTTGAAAATCTTCTAGAACCCATATGGCACCTGCTCCTTCAAAATACACACACACAACACACCCCCAGACACCCGTGTTCCAGGCATTCCTGATTTCTTCATTACCAATCCCCAAAGTTATTAGTGTTGGGGTACTGAAATCCAATTTGACCTGCCAATTCAGGCACTGTTGAGCAGGGTTCCCATCTACTGTCGGTTGAGTAAGGAAGGAATTTTCTAGTCTACATCCTAGGTCAAACCTCTGAAGGTGTGCCCCCTCCCAAGTTAGGAGGGTATAGGAACTTGGTTGAAAGGGACTCAAAACCCAGAAGAGGGGTAGGAGACAGGGAAAGAGATTGGAAGTGGGGGAGCACCCAGCATCCTAGTTCTTGGCTGCCTGGGGGAGCGGAAGGTGAACATGTTAATAGACTTGTGGCTTTGAAATTTTATGACCTGGAAAATCCAGGCCAATGCTTCCCCCACCTCCCATCCCTAGGGGGTCATGTGATCCCCATGCCCCTCCCCCCAGCCAGGTCTCCCCCCAAACTCCAGGGGGCCCAGCCCCCTCCTCTCCCCTGGGAGTTGGTTCCCCACCCCACCCCCAAGACTATTTGGTTTTATGGCCTCTGAACAGAAGGGGGGACTGGGTTTATAGGCAGATGGTTGTAAAAAGCTTGGGGGTGAGGGAGGGTCTGGCATATAGAAAATGCCCCCTATTAGGTGGCACTGAGAGCTGAGCTGGTTGGGGGGCTTCTTACACTTCCCCTATGGCATAGTGTTTTTCTACACTTACTAGAATGACTCAGTCTCTCCTCTTCGGAGTCAGCACTTTTGGGGGTTCCAAATGGGTCGAGGATGAAGAGGGCGCGATAGTTAAGAGTTGCCTGGTGACCCAGGCAGGGGAGTCCTGGGGTGGGGAGAGGCGGTAGGGGGGAGAGCGCTGGTCTCTAGAAAAGGGAGCGATTTAGAAACTTTGCTCCTTTGCGGCAAAGGCTGAGAGACCGACCTTCGCAGCTGAGTTGAGGGGTCCCAGAATGTATTTATTGGCTTGGAGGAGGAGTTTAAACTCCCTTAGGTATCCCCTAAACGAAAGGAGTTAGTTTTAAGGTATTGGCACTGGGGATCAGGAGTGACTGGACCACGGAGAAAGGAAGGCGGCAGTTTTGAAGGGGAGAGGGAGGATGAAACAAGCGTTTTCCCCCAACCCCCGCCCTTGCAACCCCATCCCACCCTAAAATAGGAATAAACTAGGGGCCCAGAGTTGGACCGGGGGGTTGTACGTCCCCTTTAAGAGCAAGCCAGAGATCTTGAGAAGGGAGGGGGAGTGTGGAGAGGGGAGGGAAGAGAGAGGGGAAAAGGAAAAAGAGACTTTTATAGTCTAATCCCCAGGGACCGGCTTTAATAAGAGACTTGTGCTCCGCTAATCAGGGGAGGTGTTTGTCAGCAGAGAACCTCCCCTCCCCCCCTTCCCTCCCCTCCCCCAACTCCAGCCGGGCACTCAACCCTGGACCCCAGCCCCCACCCCTCCCAAGCTCCTGTGCCTGACCTTAGAGCCCCCCATAGCCTCTTCACCCCCCTCACCCCCCAGCCTCAGCCCCTCCAAGTCAGTTCCCTCAAGTAGGGAGCAGAGTGAGTGAGATAGCTCACC
>NW_027185715.1:84754-89503 GCF_028583685.1 Petaurus breviceps papuanus
CCCCCCCCCCCCCCAGCCCCAGCACCGCCTACTAAACCTGACCCGCTGCTGCCTGCCACCAAACAGCTCAATGCAACACAGATGTTGCCCCCTCCTCACTGCCTGGGGCTGTGGTGTGTTGGGGACTCCTGGCTGCTCCCCAGCCCCCCCTTTGTGCTGGTTGCTTCGTTCCTTCTATCCTCCCCTCTCTTTTTTCTATTTTCCCCCTACCCACAGGTGCCCCTCTTTTCCCTGCTTTCCCTCCTTGTCTCCTCTGGTTTTCTTAACCCTACCTTAACCTCACATTTCTGAGTCTCTCTTTCTCTACCCACCACCTCTCCCTTTCACTGCCTCCCCAATATCATCTTGTCTCTCTCATCTCTACTCATCCATTTCTTCTCTTCCCCTCCTCCCATCCCTGTTTCCCCAGAGCTGTTCTGCAGTCCCATCATTGCACACCTTGAAGAAAAGGGATGCTACATATAAAGGGGTGAGGGGGGAAACACTATCAGCAGTCAGGAGTGTTCTATCCCAACTGCTCAGTGAAAGGAATCAGAGGCATGGAGAAATGAAACCTGGTCCTGGATCCCAGCCCTGGCTGGCTGGCTGTTGGACAGCTCAGTGGTTACAGTTTGGGACCAGGGGACTCAAGCACAGCAGCTCCATAAGAAGAGATGTACTTTATCGGAAGATAACCAGAGTGTCCTTTGCTGGCTAAGGAGGGGGGCTAACTGACACAGATGACTCGGGTGGTACAGCAAAGGATGCTTTTCTCTTTCCTCCACGAAAGCTCAGGCGCCTCTCTTTTTTCTCTCCTTTTTTCCACTGACATGGACTTTTCTGACTTACTTATTTTGAGTTGCTTAACTTGAAAGTAGGAGACATAAGGAAGTTTGTTTGTCCCAGTCTAGTCTTCCCACTCTGGGGGTTTCGATCATGTTAAGCATCTTACCTTGGTTACTAAGGAAGAGACCCATAGTTGCTGAGGAAGAAATGAGATTTGTAACAAAAGTCATGACTGCTAAGCATCTCTTTTTCATTCTCATGACACCCCTAACCTCCACCAGGAAGGGGTCACTCAAGGGTAATGGAAACAGATTTAATTTTTCATACAGATATAGACATAGATATATAAGCACATAAGGACATTCTTCACACCCTTTCAAATCTTCTGTAACCATTCCTAGATCTTTTTTCATGTCTTACTTCCTCATCTGTCTTCTTGGAGTGGTCTGAAGGCAATATACGTTGGAGAAGACTAGGGATTAGAAAGGCAAAGAAGGGGTGATGCCTTGCCCTTCTTCTCAAGACTCTTTTCAAAATCCATTGATATGATAGATCTTATCCTCTGATAGGATTAATTATTGTTCCCTATTTCCATTGGATACCAAAGGGGAAAATGGACTGGAATTATAGCATCTGGCACTGAATTTAAGGGTTGTCCTTTCTAGAAGCAAAGGATGTGAAAGCTATTACACTATTCTTTAAGAATCTAATCCCTAAAATGTGTGTTATTATTGTTGAGTAGAGGAAAGATGGAAATGATCTGCTCTGCCCCATTCCCAAACAATGGAACAAGTGATATAGGGACAAGAAATTAGCCTTGGCATATAAGGGAGGGGAATTTTGGTGATATCTCTTCTGCTTTATGGGTCATTATGGGTGTTCAGAATGGCAAAAGGGTACCTAGTCTGAATTCCAGATAATGTTTCATAGATCAAATAAGCTATAGGTATAGATATGTGTATGTGTTGTAAAGTGCTTTGCAAACCTTAAAGTGCTATTAATAATAGCTTGTTCACATGGGGCTGCAACCTTCCTTCCTTCATATAAGGGACCCCAGGCCTACAACGTATGATGAACCTAAAGACAATATATATTAGAAGTATTAAAAGGAAACACACAGACACACACCAGCATGGGAAGCTGAGGAAGAACGTTGCTCCCCTCCAAAAAACAAATTCTCCCCATTCTACTGTGTAAAGATTTTATCTCTATATTATCCTCAAGCATCTCAGCACAATGTCTACAATACAGCCTCAGTTGCTTTGACAAATGTTTGTTTGACTGCTCCCTGTTTTCCATTTCCCATGAGAAGAGAATGAAAGGGATGCTCTCAAGTTATAACAAGAACAAGAGAGATCTTTGGGATATAGGGGAGGGACATAAGAGAGGGGTGGTCAAAGAGTAAAACAGAAAATAGATAAAACTTTCAGAATGGAAGTGAGGTGAGAACCCCAGCTGAGAGAGGAAGCCACTCACTCTGCCTGAAGGTTAAGGGAATAGGTAGAGACCACTCCAGGGATCCTGTGATTAAGAGGATTGGCCCATGATCTAAGAGAGGGGGGTAGGTGGGAGGGTGATGGCCAGGAGCTCTGACCTCAGGCCCCTAGAGCTCTCCCTCCCCCTCATCCCTGACCGATTCTGTACTCTCCTCCCCTCTCCAGCGGACCCTGCCGTGCAGACAGATGGCAGCCCCCATTGTTGCCACTTCCACTTCAGCCCCAAAGTGATGTTCACAAAGGTGCTGAAGGCCCAGCTGTGGGTGTACTTGAGACCAGTACCCCGCCCTGCCACTGTCTACCTGCAAATCCTCCGTCTCAAGCCACTTGGTGGGGAAGGAACTGCAGGAAGTGGGGGTGGGGGGCGACGCCACATCCGGATCCGATCCCTCAAGATCGAGTTGCACTCAAGATCGGGCCACTGGCAGAGCATCGACTTCAAGCAGGTGCTACACAGTTGGTTCCGCCAACCACAAAGTAACTGGGGTATTGAGATCAACGCTTTCGATCCCAGTGGCACTGACCTGGCTGTTACCTCCCTGGGGCCAGGGGCTGAAGGGCTGGTGAGCACTGCAAGTCGGGGGAAGGGGGGGTGAGGGTTGGCTATAGGAAACCCTGCTTTGAGGAAGGTAGTAGAATTGGGATGTGGTGGGTTGCTGGAAAAAAAAGTGGTAGGGATTCACAAGAGGATTGCTGGGAAAATGAACATAAGATGGCTAAGTGTTAATGAGGGCAGAGGGAACAAAAAATATCAGCACTTAGAGAAGAGTTTTTGGGGAGGAACCATGTAGGATTGGCGGAGCAGGGCTCCTGGTAATTTAGAACCATAGTAGCTAGATTGGACCTCGGCACAAATTATAGAAGAGAGATTTGTGGATAAACTTTGATTTACTATATCCAAGTTGCTGGCATGTAAATTGGAAGAGTTAATTGGTTTGAGGACTCATTAGGATTTGGGGTTTGCATCCCAACCTTTAGGCAAATTTACCTTCTTTTGGCCTCAGTTTCTTCATCTGTAAAATGAGGGAGGGATTGAATTAGTCTAAGAATGATCTCTGGGATCTACCTCATTTTCGGATGTGATTTGGTATTACTGTAGTTTAGGTCCAAGATTTCAGAGAACAAAAAGATTTATAAACTTAATGGGGCTTGCTAATCCCTATTAGCAAGGGGTTAAGAGATGGTTATTTAGGGGCAGGAAAAGATGGGAAGTGGTACCTGTGAGCATAGTCCTCCTTCTGGTGTCTGGAACGGTGGTGCCATTCATCCACCTGAATTTCTGACCTTCACCCACCTGAAGGCTAAGAGCAGAATGGAAATAGAAGAGATTTTGAGAACAGGAGCTGCTGTAGGAAGCCCCCATCGTGACATTATTCTTCTTTGCTTTAGCACCCATTCATGGAGCTTCATGTTCTGGAGAATACAAAACGGTCCAGGAGGAATCTGGGCCTCGACTGTGATGAGCACTCGAGTGAGTCCCGCTGCTGCCGATACCCACTCACCGTGGACTTTGAGGCCTTCGGCTGGGACTGGATCATCGCGCCCAAACGCTACAAGGCCAACTACTGTTCTGGCCAGTGCGAGTATATGTTCATGCAGAAGTACCCACATACCCACCTGGTGCAGCAGGCTAATCCCCGAGGCTCAGCTGGGCCGTGCTGTACTCCCACCAAGATGTCTCCCATCAACATGCTCTATTTTAACGATAAGCAGCAGATTATCTACGGCAAGATCCCCGGCATGGTGGTGGATCGCTGTGGCTGCTCTTAAGGTGGGGGATGAGAAGGACCCTCTCCCCCACAAACCCCACCCTGGATCCCCAGCCCTGACCCCTCCCCCCCACCCAGGCCCTAGAGTTCCCCCCCCAACCCCTCTTAAACAAAATGTCCTATTCCCCATCCCACCCCAAGCAGTGTGCAATACAGCAGAGGAAGGTAGGGGATAGAGACCAGAGGGGTGAGGGATTTGTCGGGAAAAGGGCAATGGGCAAGTTGGGGAATGTTTGGGATTTGCAGGTGAGGGTGTGTGGAAAGAAGATAGAGAGGGAGAGAGTGAAGTAGAGACAGAGATAGAGACAGGCAGAAGGACAGGGATAGAAGAGTATGAAGCAGGACAAAGGGATAAAAGAGGCAGAAGGAGAGACTAGGCAGAGATGAAATCAAGTGAGAAATATAGGGACAGAGAGTGAGCCTCATACCAAGTCTTTTTTTTCTTTGGGCCTGGTGAAGGGTTTGGTGTAATATGGGACATTCCATACACACACCATGGCCTATAAAAGAGGAAAGGGGGCCCAGATCTCCCTCCTTCCCAGAGTGGACAGGGGAAAAGGGGAGTTGGGGATGGCAAAGAGTGGGAAGGATTTTGACATTTTATTTATTTATTTATTGTTATTTTTCTTTTAATTTCTGGTGTTTGGCTTTATATAGAAAGAGATTCTGAGATTCCCCCTCCCCTTCTTCCACAGTGCCCTATTTCACTCCTTAAACCA
>NW_027185715.1:94503-158524 GCF_028583685.1 Petaurus breviceps papuanus
AAGGCTTAGTCTTAGGTTCAAGGGTTCACTTACTGAGAATCTCCAGAGTAGTGGCATGTTCCCAAGGAGTACAGATAAACAGTTGAAACTATAGGAGGGATGAAGGCTAGACCTTCAAAGAGGGATGACTCCCTGACAAATGGAGTGGGTGACTTTGACTGTCACGGGTTCTCCTTATCTGGAAAAATCACCTTCCTCAGGGCAACCCAAGCTCTCCTATGTCTCAAGTTAGAGCTCCAAAGCAAGGGCAAATGTGCTCTGTTCAGTATCAAGGAAGTTCTGTTCTTGTTTATTCTTTATCACAGTGGTCCTTGAACTCTAACATGCCCCAAAAAGCTCCTATCCCAGGCTACCTGGGAAAGGAACTAAAGAATCATGAAAAAAAAAAAAGAGCCTTACAGATAAGAAAACCAATTCCCTTCAGCTTTTAAAGGCTCCTTCATTAATGACTACTAGGTGGCCAGGTAACATACCAGGTTCAGAGGCAGGGTCAAGATGGTTTGGGCCAGCTGCCTCCCTCTGTGTTCTGGCTTGGTAGGCTAAGAATAACGGAGCTGAAGTTGAGTCAAATCTGAGTTCATTGAGAAAGTGGGGATTGGCGGAGGGCAGGGTGTCTAGCATCTGCCAGGGCTTTTAGCAAATGAGGCCGGGTGACCTGGGGAATAGGGTGAGCTGAGGGAAGATGTAATGGCAGAAGAGAAACCACAAAGTCCTTGACCAACAACATAAGTAACTGCTGAATTAGGATAAGGCAAGACCAACAAAATGAATCAGAAAATTGCTGGAGAATGAAAGTTGGGAGGGGAATGGTGTGAGCTTGTGGAAAATAAGTGTGAAAAAAATTGAGCAAAAGGTCCCGGTGGTTGGGACTCAATGCTTAGGGAAGAGATGGGACAGTTTCTGGAAGGTCCAGCAGACTGATTCCCCAATACCATGTTCTTTCTTCCAAAGCTTCCAGTCCCTACCTTCTCTTCCTACAATTATTCTCAGGCTTTGCTCTTTAAGTCATATCTAACCCGTAGTCACCCTTTACTGAACTACAATCTGTCCTTTCACATTTCAGAAGGCCATTCATTCCCTCTGGTTTTGTCTTTATTGGATGGAGACCATTTCCAAAAAAGTGAAGAGATAGGGAAAGTTAGTATCAGTTATCAGTACCTAGGAAGAAGGAAGGTGAAGAGAAAGGGGAAGAGGGAGGGAGGACAGCAGAGAGGGGGAAGGTCATCCCAATTGTAAAAGTTTTGTTTAGTTGGAGAAGTGTCAAAAGTTTAACTGACTTTCTTTCCTTGGCTCCCTTCACAGCCCTGAGGGCCCCTAGTTCTACATACCCACTACTCCTCACTTATCTAATCCAGGACTTAGGTTGGAGTACAACCCATGCAGTCGTCCTGGGTTGTCAGCCCACCAGAAACCACAATCCAGGTTCTGCCTTCCTTCAGTGCCCAAACCTAGCTTCCTGTGCCTGTATGGAAACCAGAGATTTATTTGGGGAAAGAAATGTTTTCAGTGTCAGGATTGTTTCATTCACGGGGATAGAAAAATGGGGCCTCCACCCTTCTACTGATCTGCGTTAGGGGAAATGGGATCAAAGAAGATCACACCAATACCCATTCCCTAGGAGTCTGTCCATACAACAGGACAGGCTGGTCAAGGTTCTGACCCCCAAGATCCCTCCCCAATTTGAAGGAGGAGGGGAGTAAGGGACCAAATGGTAGTGAGGGGGAGGTAGAAGGAATTTTCATAGGATGCCATTCCTCAGAGCTATAGAGGAAAGTCACAAAACCTAAAAGAATGTACTCCTATTTCCACATATACTAGGTAATACTTTTCCTCCAATTTCAGTGGCTAACTGAACTTCATAGATAGAATTACTGTCATCAAAAGGTCTTTAGAGGGTAGGATCCTACAGCTGTCCATCCTAACTATAGATACAGAAACAAAAGATGACAGCAAAAAAAGAATGTGTTAAGCATCAAGAAGACTTATACAACAGTAAATCATAGAAACAGGAGTGTCAGCTTCCCTGAAGCTCTCTTGACACAAGTGCTGATAAAAGGTTCAATCTGTATGAAGGCAGGAAACTAGAATGACTTTAGCTCTTTTTCAGAAAAGTCCTTTGCAAGACAGGAAAGGAGAAGGCTAAAAGGGAAATTGTTTTTGAAGCCAAGAGTGAGTGAAGAAAGGAAAATTTAAATAAGAGAAACTCAATTTAATGACTTCCCTTTCCTAAGTTTGAGATGTTATCTGTTTTATGGAGCAAGAGGCCTTTGACAGAGGTACAGGAGGAACCAGGTGATATGATTTGTCTGTAGTGCTTTGTTCTGTGCACCACCACCAAAAAGACACCTTTCCCTCTCCTAAATCCTTTAATTCCCTTCCTCTCCTTTTGTCTATTATCCCTCTGGTAACAACAGAGCCTCTCTCACTCATCCAGGCCAATACCTGTTAAGTTCTTTCTCCTTCAAGGGAGGACTTGGCAATAGACTAACTGGATCCAAATCTTTCCCCACTCACCCTGGCCCTCATCTCTTCCACTGCCTTTCCCACACTCAACTGTGCTCCCTGCAGTTTTCTCTCTTGCAGCTATTCAGCTCAAATTAGTCACGACCAGCCCCTGGCTCAGAGAGGAAAAATCAATTAGGTGCCATTCACAGCACAGGAGCACTGCTCCCTGGGCCCCACCCCCCCCAACCCTACTCCAAGAGGGGAGCCCTAGTCATCAGGAGGCAGCAAGTCCATCACATTTCAAAACCCAAAATACTAGTCCCACCCAGTTTTGCTGTCACCACTAACCCCCACTGTGTCAAAAGCAACACCAACAGCCAAAGCCAACTAGAATAGACATCACCTTTATATAGCAACTTCATTAGGAAATTAAGAGGCATGAGCTAAGAGGCCACCAAAGACAGTTGATCCAAGCCTCACTATTTAGGCAAAAATTCAGGGCAAAAGCAATTTTATCCATATCTGGAAATTAGGAGTTCACTGTCCCTTAGTTTCTACAATGACTAGAGAAGGAAGAGTTATATATGCACACCTGAGACAGCCTCACATTTGGCAAGACCTGCAGTTCCCCCATCCCCTAGGCCTAGGGACTAAAATAACTAAACAAGCTACTCTTGAATTCTAAGGGAATGAAGAGTATATTACAAAGGAGCTCAAAGATAAGCCCAAGACTCATTCCATCTCCATTCTAAAAAGTGGTACTCAGCCCTATTCTTTCCTTCCTCCAAGGCCGTCACCTCGTCCTGACAGTTTCTAAGTGTGATCTTGAAGAGACCAAGAGGAATAGGCTGCTCTTATGGAGCTTCTAAAGCCCTCTGGGAGTTAGGGAAGGAAGATATAGAATAAGGGTTCAGGTATTCATAGGGAAAACTCACAGTTCTGTATGTGACTGACTGCTACAACATGAATTCTGACCCTTATGATGGGGGTATTCAACGTCAGATACCAAATTCTAAGATTTTAATTCCACACAGTCTCAAAAATATTTAATTAGATGTACAGTGGAATGCTAGGCTACACCCCAAGATCATGGTGTCCAAAAAAGATGAAGGGCACATGTCAGACATCTGTGAAGCCTGAGGTACAAACCTGAAGTTGAAAGGTCTTTTAAGTAGGGTGGTAGGTGGAGGAGGTGGCAAGAAACAAATTTTTCCCACATCTAAGTTTCAGGTTGAAAAGTGCTTCCAGTAAGACCTAACCTAAAGGAACATCTTTTACATAAAAATTCCAATGACATCATTCTGCCATAGATGAGGACAACCTGGACAGGCAATAGTAGACTAAGGGTCAGATAAGCTGGGGTTGAGTTCCAGGTTCATTATTTTCTCAACAAATGATCTTGGCATGTGGCTTAATTAAGTTTCTGGTTTGTTTCCTCTAATTCCTTATGCCCCTTCACCTGCATCAATATTCCTAAAGAATCTAATCCACCTTTTTGCCCTTGAGTTCTATAACCATCGAGGTGCCAGTGCCTACTCCTGTTAGAATCTATGTCCCATTCTCAGTAGGTAGCTGCCCCTGGTACAAGTCTTTTTCCCCTCTTGCTTCCTCCAGGGCTCCAAATTCTACCCCAGGAAAGAGACCCTTCTGCTAGCACAGACTACCAAAAATAAAATACCACTCTGCATCACCCCCTTAGAACTGTATTATCTTTTAACCCAATACCTCCAACTAACTGTTCACCCCTCTCTTACTGGCCTACCAAACTTTTGGGTCAAGAATTCAGAAGCCACCTAGGGCTTCATACAGGACCTAGACTGACTGTTGAGGCCAGTGTAGGAGCCTCTCTACATCACTTCAAGGAGGTGGTGGTATTCAGGCCATTTCTCAGGGATGTCAGCTCCTTCCTTGATCTAACTGGCATCAAAAATTACATCAGATCATCTTCAGATGCTAACCATCCAATCAGACACATTCATCTCTTTTCTAAATTTTTTTAATTAACAACCAGAATTTAAAAAAACAAAACAAAAACAACAGGGAAAAAAATACACCTCGAAGTTTTAACAGCAAAAAGCTAAAACTGCTGCTGAGGGCTTGTGTCTGTATCTGGGATACATGTCCCCCTCATCAGGGGACAAAGCCCAGGAAGGTGCCTGTCTGTATACATGAGGGTATGTAAATGACCAAGAAGAATCAGAGATGGGAATCATCAACAGCAGAAGGCAGCAAAACCTTCTCATCAGGCAATGCCAAATCGCTCTGCTCTTTTCCTCTTCTTTGCCTGTGAAGAGGAAATTAGAGGAGAAAAATTAGAGAGGGTTTGGGGGAAGGAGAACAGTAGCCTAGGCTCCTGGCTTCCTTAGCTCAAATTCACATGAACTGTCACAAGGTCCAAGCCCAAGTGATAGCCCAGGCTTGGACTTGGCAGCCACGTCTGTAATTCTCCAAGTCCCAGGCCAGAACAGGGAATAAATGGGGGGAGCAGAAAATAGTAAGATTCCTGTGGGAAGGAGGGCCACTCAGCTTTGGTAGTGTCTTACTGTAGGTCTGGAAACAATGGCCTCTTGAAATGCCTGGAAAAGCCTTCTAGGCATGGGGAGGTGGGGGATTTCAAAGGGCAAAGGGTTAACCCTGTGCTATTCAAGGGGAAGGTGAGGGGGGATGCCCTCCCAGGCATTCAAGCCCTAGCAGCAGCTCCTTGATAGGCCTCCAAGCCTACCCATGAGAGAGGCATATAAATCTTCATCTCTAACAGAATAAATAGCTAGAGGGAGGGGAAACAGAAGCCCCAATCATGGATCTCTCAAGGGAGGGAAGACTGGAGAGAGCACAAAACCTGCAAAAAGACCTTTTTGTTCTGGGAGTGACCTCACAAAATAGCACAGAGTCCTTCATCCTCACCCCTGCTACCTCCTTTCCTCAGCAAATACGGAGGTTTTTTTCCTCACTGGAGGGGGTCAGATGCCATGCTAGGAGGCAAAATTTAGACTTCATCCAAAAAAACTGAGTGCATATGGGCCCTACTCTATCACCACCTGGACTACTGACACAAGTCTCAGGCACAAAACAAAAATACCCTCTTATTCATATGAACTCAATCTGCCTCAACATACCTCCCCCTCTCCCCTGCAAAAGCAACTCTTCCTTCCTCAACTTCTATATAAGAATCTTCATTCTCATGGCATTATTGGCTTGGGAATTTTGACACCAAGTTCCAAATGATCGAGACTAGCTTAACACTTTTTCCTGGACAAACTAAGTAAACTAAGCATTATGCAAAACTTTAAGTCAAAATAAACACTGACCTATTTCCAAAAATCCTCGCAATAGTCACTTGTCAACAATATGTAACACTTCAGTCTCTATGAGTGAAGACCCCATTTCTCCCAGCTCACTCCCAAACACCCATCTGCTCTGGCAAAGAATAGCAGAGATGAGAGTGAAGGACTCCCAGAAGCCAGAGCCCCTCCAGCAGGCCTAGGCTGGTGGAACACTGACGTTTTCGTTGTGTGTGCGTTTATACAGCTGACTTGGTATCTAACGCTCAGCTGCCTCCCAGGGGCATGGCTTTTTGAGACACTGGACATCAGTAGTAACTTTGAAGCCAGATAGGAAGAGGTAAGCTCTGGGAAGAATAAACAGCACTTGAGGTGTGGAATACTCATTCCTTTAACTCTCAGTCTCAAAGGGGAAAGGTACCGCCTCCCAAGGATGCACTAGGTTGTTCAGGCTTGTACCTAGTTTCTTTATACACTCGGCTAATCTTCTTATATGTATTACCAGTCACTGGATCAGTTTTCAGAGGCAAGGATTAGGTCTAAGATACCAGAATTAGGGAGATGGCTGGATGATAACTCACCCTCATAGCCACTTTTCCATATTAATACAGACTTATGTAAACAAAGTGACAAGGAGAGACTTCATTTATTTGAGTCCATGTCTCTACTGGGTTGGGCAGATTGTGAGTGAGTCTCCTAAGAGCAAAAATGGCCTTCATCAAAATTATCTGAAAGGTTACTGATCATAATTAATTTGTATGTTATCACCCCAAAATGAAATGTGCAACAAATGATAGAGCATTTTGATTCAAAAAAGCTCCTGAAGGACACTAGGGAAGCTACTCTGCTCCCTTCTCGTGACCCCCCATCATGTTTTTACCTCTGTGTCCTCTGTGGTTCCAGTGCCGGCTGAGCTTGTGACAATCCCAAATCGCTCCTTCCTCTTTTTCAGCTTCTCATCATCCTCACTCTGTTTTGGAGGACAATAAGTGGAAAGTGTTGAAACAATATGGTTCCTGACCACAAGAATCCTGGGTGAATGGGGAGCAAAGCTACAACTGGTTAGTTACTGTTTGTGTCCCTCCCTCTCCCAGAGTTAGTGCCAAGGGCTAGGAAGGTGCTATCTTACAGAATCAGAAAAACTGGCACCAAGAAAGGGGCCATATGAGAAGACTGCGGGCCACACATGTGGAGCCATCTGCATGTGGCTGGTCCTCAGAACCAGCAAAAATCAGATTGGAGTTGGAGCCTTTCACTCATAAGATGGATTGAGACAAGAAGTAACAATGGTAATAATCAAAAGTCTAATCTCTCAACTCAAGATATTTGACTTAAATTTCTCTGGCAGTTCAGTACTACACTCTGAGGACAGTCACACCTACAAAGGATAGGTTAAATTATCTAAATGAAGAGAACAAGATGGTCAACAGGCCCTACTGGCAAGCCAGGGTTAGGGTCTAAAATGAACAGGAGAATATCTAAAGGGCTATGGAGAAAATAAAATGACATTAGTTTCCCCACAAGTGTCACACAAAATCCTGAACAAATCTGGAAAATAGAAAAAAATTTAAAAAGCTGAGGTTACAACTAGAGTGTCTTAAGCTATCTAAGCAGCCAAAGGACCCATGTGCACTTGTCTGCCTTGCTAATCGAGGATGTTTTGGCTGCCAGTGGCTGGAGTCGAGCACCCTACTGCTGTTGTTAATTTAATTTCCAGCAACTTTCAAGATTGGAGTTGGAAAAGTCTTACGGATTTTCCCTCTATGACTTTGAGATTTGATGTATATGTATGTTTAGTGAAAGGAAGAAGAATGCGAGCTGTCAAAACCTATAAAGGTCAGTCTCAGAATAACAATGAACATCCAAAATTGGGGAGGGAATCCCTGAACATAGTTTTAGTTTTCATTTTTCCAAGAAAAGATGCAAGTCCTTGGCACGTCAAGATAGAGCTCCCCCTCCACCCCCTACCCCTTTGCTTCACACCATCCCGGAGGCCCTCATGGGACAGGACAACTTCTTTGGCTTTATTTACAACCAGTAATAAAGATAACCAACACCAGGCCAGGCTGAAAGAACTCGAGCAAACTCTTTAATGAGCTCCTGCTTGGTGCTTCTGAGCTAGATCTTTTTACAGCCCCCAGGAGTTTATATTTCTTGAAAGCACTGCTAATTCTCCTCCTCATGAAGCTTGACCACAGGTAGGCTATAGCTCTAAGGAAGGTTCCCCACAGACAGCCTGCTCTAGCTCAATATGTCTAGAAACTGGAGGAATAGAAACAGTCATGTAAGCGATTCAGAGAGATATGGGAAGTTTTCTAAGCTTTCACTCCACAGTCAACAAGGGAACTGCTTTTTTGTTCCCACATTCCTGGAAACTTCCTCTAATATAAGGAATAGGGTAGCTGTGTAGTTCAACTGTGCTCAAATGTTTAAAAGTGAGTCAAGCTCCTAGAAAGATCAGACTCCTGGGATCCTAGGGTCTGAGCCAGCTTGTTGATTTCTAGCCTGCTACACTTGCTTTCCAAAATTATGAAAGTCTGAAGAAATTCCTACTCATACATACCTCTCGACTCACTATCAGATTATTTTAATTGGACAGACTCCATTTCATGCATAGTTTTCTACTTTATTTTCATAATCATCATCATCAAGCATTCACTTAGCCCCTCTGAGCCTCAATTTCCTCATCTATAAAATGAGGATACCTATTTCAAAGGTCTCTTGTAGATTAAATTAGGTATTTTTCTGTGATGTGCTTTGTGAACTATAAAGCACTACATGAAATCACAGGCTCTGCCAGTTCCTATCACACTGAAAAGGTTTTGGTTAGAAGTCAAGCAACAGCATGTACTTTTGGGAACCAGCCTACCTAAGCTTTTGGATCAGCAGGTAGACTACAGGATGTTGAAATTTGTGGCCCTAGCAATTTTTAAATACCATCTAAGGCATACTAGGAACTTCAGCATACACCTGTGGAAGGAGTACCCACACAGATAATCATGGGTCCTTGAACAGCATATTGTCAAAGGCAATCTTCCCAGTCCCATCTTCCCAGTCCCTCAGGCTTGAAACCTGGGTTTCATCTCCAATTCCTCACTACGGTATTTCTCACCCCCACCCCCCACCCCCATCCAATTAGTTGCCAAGGTCTGTAGATTTCACATTTGTAGTATCTCTTGAATATATCTTTTCTCCTCTGATACTGCCACTGCATCCATGCAGGTCCTCATTACCTCATTCCTGGACTACTGAAACAGCCTACCACTAGTGAGTGTTTGCCTTAATTCCTTTCCCATTCCATGCCATCCTCCCATTAGCCTTTAAGGAGATATTCCTAAAGCACAGGTCTCCTCCCTACTCAAAACTCCAGGATCAAATAAAATTCCTCTGTTTGGCATTCAAAATCCTATAAAACCAACTCCCTCCACCCCCACGCCCACCCCCAATCTTTTCAGTCTTCTTATACCTTATTCCTTGCCAATGTACTCTAAAATCCCATCTTCTATATGTTGCCCTTTTAATTCTAGTGCCTTCCTTCTTTTAATTACTTCCTATTTTTCCTGTATGTAGCTTGTTTGTACATATTTGTTCGATATCCCCCTCATTAGATTGTGAGTTCCTTGAGGGCAGGGGCAATCTTTTGCCTTTTTTGTATCCCCAGGGCTTAGCACAGTGCCTCATATATCATATGCACTTAATAAATATTTACTGACTCATTTGAGATGACCAAATGCCCCCAGTAAATTATAAGATTAGAATTTAATTATATGGGGGTGGGGACAGAAAGTCAGGCTGATTTAAAGCAGGAAGTCAATGATAAAAAGGGGACATATTCAGCATGCAGACTACAACTTCATCCGTCTATGTGTCAGAAAGTAATTTTATGTAAGTGTCAGGGAAGGAATACACTAGATTTAGAATTCAAAAACACTATTAATCCCAGCTCTGCTATTTACTGTGTGACCGTGGCCAAGGCATATCACCTCTTGAGGGGTTCATAACCAAGATGACTTCTGAGGTCCCTTCCAGCTCTACATCCTATCAAGGTAAACTACTGCCAATCACACATTCTGTGTAAAACACTACACTAAACAAAGAGGTTTAAGAGAGGGTTCATAATCCTTATGAGGTGAAGTTAGCACATCTGAAGAGTCATGTCCCAGGAAAAGAGGAAAGGGGACACTAAGTTGGTGGGTCTGTGATATTTGTCTGAATCTACATTCTGACCTCTCAGGACCCCAACACTTCACATCTACAAAATTAAATAAAAAACATATTTCCTTCTATTTCCTCTAGTATCTTCCTAAGACAAGCAGTTAGCAATAGTTTCTTCCCTTCTCTTTTGGTTTAGACCAAAGAATTCCCTACATTTACCTTCCAGGAACACATTTCTACTTATTCTATCAACTAAAATTTTTATTTAGGAACTATTCCTCATTCCATGATATTCCTTATCATGTAAGTTATTTGGAAAAGTTTATGCCAACTTGTCTGTCCCATAACATCTAAGAACTGGGAATGGGGGGAAAAAAACCTCATGATTGAAATTTCCTCAAGTCCTTCCTCTTAAATGTAGCTTCTCTAAACCTTCAAGTCTCCCAGTTAAGAAGAAAGCAGGTTAGGAGCGGCCAGGTGGCTCAGCGAGTAAGAGCACCGGCTCCAAGCGTCAGGATGACCTGGGGATCGAATCCGCTTAGCAACACCCAGAAATAACTGGCCAGGTAACCTTGAACAAGTTACTTAACCCCGATTGCTCATAAAAAAAAAAAGAAGAAAGCAGGTTGAATGCATTATTAAAAAAAATATATAATCACCTTAAGCAATAGTCATAATCCCCTATAAAGGACAAGGAATCAAAAAGGGGAAATACCATACCTTTTTGGCGAATGGCAGGAGGCATGGGGCAATATCAACAACTTACTGAAATGTCACAGTAGAAATCAATTCAGTAGTACTGATAACAATAGCTGAGTCCCTGTCATGTGTATAGAGCCAATACTGACAATCCTATAAATTAAAATCTGACACTTAAAAGTGAAAAAAACAAATACTCTTCTCTAGCCCCTACCTGAAACTCAGAGCTCATCCGTTTCACAGATCTGATCTCCACTTCTATGGGCAAAGACAATGCTATATGGGACAAACTGACCCATTCCCTAGGCTCTGCCAACCACTTCAACAATGTTCACTTTATTGTCTTCTGAAAAAACCATAATGGATCATGTTTGCTAATACTGACCTTTTCAAATCAATGCTGAGGAACTGGAGCAGGCATAGAACAAGTAAGATTACTCCTTCAACTATCACTCATCCTCTTCCACTAATAACAATAATAATAACTGTTGTTATTATTATGTCTAACCTCTGGGGAGGTAAATTCTCAGGGAATCCCTCTCCCCCAATGAGCTTCTCTTTTAATTGGATCTTCGGTGCCTCTACTAGGGACCCAGGCAGAGCATCTGCTCCAAATTCACCAGGGGCTCCAGAAAGAACAATAATATAACACCCCTCTTCCCCACCCCCCACTACCACCACACAGCCTACTTTGCCTTGAAAATGGCTCCTGCCCAGCTGAGGGTTTTATTTATTTTGTGCTTGCCTGCCCTCCCATCCCCACCCCTCCAGCATCCCCTGCTCCCGGGCTAAAGCCTCTTTCCATCTTGCCCTGCAGGGAAAGTGCACAACAGGCCCACTAAATCAACACAGTTCTAATGATCTCTCTCACTTGACCCTTCTAGCGTGATGGTGTCGCATGGAGACAGACGTACAATAAACTTCACTCCATCTTTAGCTCCTTGCTGACAGGTTTTGATTCATGGGATGGCGGGACCCATCTGAGGGAAATTACCTCGATCAAAACCCAGCTCTCTCTACATTCATCAGGCCCACTACTCCCCCAGGCCATGCTCAAGTGCACAAATGGGGTTGTGCATCTGTGGGCAGCACTGACCCCTCTGGCTTAGTGTCATACCCATTTACAAACCTTTCCCTTACCCATTCTGCACTCCCACTCCCCCACCCCCACCATCAAAATCTGTCTAATACTGACAACAGATCTCTCTTCTTTCTATGAGTGTTCATATTGTGGGGGGGGGGGGAGAGGTTGGAGAGGAGCTGAGCCTAGGATACAATAAACTTTATTTCCAACCAAAATCTCACTCCCCTCCAATAAACACACATTGCCTCAGAGGTTACCAGGGAGGATAATTCTTTACAGGGTACCCAGGTTATCTTCTATCTACTACTTGTCTCCCTCAGCCCCATTTTGTGGGCTTCTAGAAAAAGATAATAATAAATATAATATGAATATAAACAATTCTCCTATACTACCCGAAGATAGACTAGAAGTCAAAGGAAGTAGGTGAACTATTGCCAATCACACATTCTGTGTAAAACACTACACTAAACAAGGAGCTTTAAGAGAGGGTTCATAATCCTAATGAGGGGAAGTTAGCACATCTGAAGAGTCATGTCCTAGGAAAAGAGGAAAGGGGAAGCTAAATTGGTAGGTCTATAAAAAGCCCACAGATAATAATAAATATAATATGAATATAAACAATTCTCCTATACTACCAGAAGACAAACTAGAAGTCAAAGGAAGTAAGAGTCACCTGTCACCTGTTTTTTTTCCCTTGGTCTTACCACTGATTCAGTCATAAAACAAGCTTGTAGAGATAGCAGAGATAACTTGGCAAGAAGCAGAAAAGTGAAATTATAATCCATCTTTAGCAATGAGATATTCAAGATGAAAGTCTTTTTGATTTCAGTTATAAGGAGGGCATCCTACTATTAAGCATTCACCTCAATGATTTTATTAGAAATAAATTAGAATATTAGAAAAATGAATCGTCTCAAAGGACAAAGTTGAAGGCAATACAGGACTCCAATAAAAATTGAGTTCTCTCTACCAATCAACAGAAATCTATCCAATCCATGTTTTCTTTCCAGGTCCCTGAAAATCTGAACTGCCTTCCTTCTGCCTATGGAAGTTGCTAATACAATGGAAAAAGAGTCAAAAGGCTTGATTTTCAGGCCTGGTTTTTCTGCTTACTACTAAGCTATATGACCTTGGGCAACGGAAAATTTTCTGGTCTTCCCTCATTTATAAAATTAGGGGACTGAACTAGATTACAACTTCCTAACCCATGGGCCTTGAACTTCAGAGTTATTGCAAGACAAAGGTCATCAAGCAAAACCAAGTACTCTCATTTTAAACTTTATTTCATTCCAAGAAAATATGCAATATAATTCAATATAACAACCACACAAACACACCTTCTGGAGGCTTTATCTAAATAAACATGTTACTATTCTTAAAATGTTATATAGATATTCCTATGACTAATAACCATATAAATTCATTTAAAAGCATTATTGAATTCAGAGTAGTTTTTGGTCATCATGCATTTTCTCAATCAACGAATACTAATAATATCACTTATATATTGGGAATCATAGCTAATTCAGACCCTTTTCATCTCCCCCAACCTAAAATTAGAGTCTCCTAAATGGATAATTTTCTAATCTCTTCCAAACTTGAGTCCATCTTTCCCATACTGCCAAAATAATATTACTAAAACATAAATCTAACCATATCGCTCCGAAAAACCTATTTAATGGCTCCCTACTGCTCCTCGTGTGAAATAAAAAATTGTCAGGTAGGCATTTAAGACCCTTCAAAACTTGAGTTTTGCATATCTTTCCAGGCTTGTTTCACACTCCATGGACTCTTATGTTCCACCCAAATTGACCTACTTGCTGTTCCCCAAACTCAGCACCCCATCTTCTACCTTCATTACTTTGCACAGAGTGTTTAGGATGCATTCTTTCCTTATCGGTTTCACAGAATCCCTGTCTTCCTCCATGTACCACCTCCCACAAGAACCCCTTCTTGATCTCTCTAGTTGTAAGTGTTCTTTCCACCTCAAACAATGATGTATGCAAGGGTTATTTCTCATTTTGTATTTTTAACACTAGCATCTAGCAAATGTCTTGTTCATAATTCACAATATATGCTTAATAAATGCTTGTTGATTTGGAACTACTGGGCTAAATGATCTAGAAAAGACAGCTATAAAGAGGAAAATTTAAAGAGACTGAATCAGTTTATATCTGTGTATATAATCCTAAAGTCTCAGCTTTGTCTTTAAAATGTATTAATATTTTTTGTCATGAGACACTTTCAGACAAAGTATACTCTCTAGAACTTAATTAGGTAAAACCACCTAATAACATGATTCTGACAGTTGTCACTGACAACTTTTTAAAAACTATTAACAGAAAGGAAGGTTGTCATTTGATAACAGAGTACCAACATTGTTTAAATAGTCCTTAAAAGAGAAGTGATATGCAAAGAAAAGGAATACAAATTTCAAAAGTGGTTAGTTAAAAGAACACTGAATTTGGAGTCAGAAGGCCCAGGTAAAATTTCCATCTCTAACACTTGCTAGCTATCTGACTTTTCATAAGCTGAAATCTCACTCAGCTCCAGTTTTTGCAAGATGAGGATTATAACTTTTGTACTACCTCACAGGGGAAAAAGCTGTGGGGGGAAAAAGCAATTTGTAAATAAGAAAGCATTACTTGAACACGAGATGTTATTTATTAATAATAAGATTCCTATTAATTACAGATGAATAAGGAGGTGACTGGGAGATTTATGGTGATGACAAGGCAAATAAACAATGTGAAAAAATGGCATCCAAATTCTGAGGAATAAGGCTAGAAGACAGGATGCAATCTCCTGTGCAAAGTTATGTAGTTGCTTCTGGCCTTGCCCTAACATTTTCCAAACAGAAAGGGAACCATTTAAAAATTCCTCATTACCCAGTCCTAGGGACCAGGGGAACTCATTTCATGGCTACAAAAGTTAAATTGAGGGCTCTGGCAATGGTTTCCATGGTGCAGAGAGTGGTCTGGCATTAGTCTCATCTGGGAAATCAGAATTAGATTCTAACTTAAGGGCCGCAGCTGGCTGCTTCTTTTTAAAAGCTGAACAATAGTTGGCTGCAACAATGGCAGCTGGGTACCATTGCTCCTCTATTCCAACATAAGTGTGGCTGTTCCTGCTCTGGACAGAGAAGTATCGAAGAAAAAGCATCTCGACCTGGGACCTGTGTTCTAGTCTTGGCCATCCCTTCTGGAACCTCTCCCTACTGACTCTCAATTAGTTCTGAATTTGAATCTCAAGGGAAGACATTTTTCCAGCCTCTCCTCCTCTAACCTCATGGCAACAAGGGATATCACTTAAGGTTCTACCACACTTACCCTGCTAAAAGGTATACAGCTGCAGTTCTATTACTGGTAGCCACAGTACTACATTTTGGAATGAGAGGGACCTTATGGGATAACCTAGTCAAATTCAGATCCAAATTCAAAAAGTAAAAAGACTTTTCCAAGTTCATACTGGGTTCTCCCATCTTGCTCCTAAAGTCAAATGCAACTTCTAACTGGAATAAAAGGCTAGGAAGATCAAGGTCACTGTATGAAAAACACTTAGTAAACCAGATGCAACCCAAGAGATGAGAGAACTATGTACCCGAATCTCCTAAGAATTATAAAGCAGAGCCTACTTCTTGTGGTTCAGATTAGAGGAACACTTATTTTACACTCTTAATTACAGTAAATCACCCACTGTTCCCAAATTAGTACAGGTCAGTCATTAACCCTCTCACTTATTTATATAAGGAAGAGACATTATAACCTACAGATCCTAATCTAAAGACCTACCTCCAGTGAAACTATTCTGCATCTATCAAAAAAGCCACTGCAATATTAGGTATTGGCACTGTATTTTTTTCTAGGACATTTGTTTATGTTTATTGATGCTTTTGTAACTGCTGCTTCCCAATGACCACTCCCATTCTACAAAGAAGCCTTTGTACTTGTAACAAAGTACAGTTAAGCAAAAACAAATCAACACAAAGGCAATATCCGAAAATATATGCCTCATTCTACATCTCAATCCACTCTCTCCTGACAGGGAGTAGAAGGACGCTTTACCATAAGTCAGTCCCTCTGAGGTTGCAACTGATCAGGATCTTTTTTCCAGAAGAAATGGAAAGATAAAAGTTAAAATCAATCAAAGATAACCTACCCTGAATATACACCTTGACAGCTTACTCCACTGTGTCAGGGAATGGCTATATTAACATGACTATAGATTCCAGGACACACTACATTTTTCCAACAGAATGTAGAGGAAAAGGGGAAAATAGAGAGCCTTGTATTCATTTTCCTGTACATCACTACCACATGAAGGATGATGGGATGAAAAACAGAGCCCAGGGGCTTTTAGGTGACAGTAGATTAATGATGACATGGCCTTGACTTCTCAGAGGTAAAGGTTAAGAAACACTCCAGGGTAACTGGGCTTCCAATTTCATACTCTCAGAATAAATGACATCAACTGATGGTTTTGCTCTCTGAAACACTCCAATGCTTAAACACACGGCTGTCATCCCCATCCCCCAGTCTCTGAAATTCATCTAAATGTGCTTATCCTTTAGTCTCTTCCCCAGTTAGACCAAAGTACAAGGAGAAAGCTACAAACCAACACAAAGAGCCAATGAAGAAAAGGGAGAAGCCAAGAACAGCAATGGATTTCCCCCCTAATTATTAGACACTCCCAACCTTCTCATTTACATACAGCCTCCTTCTTCCATTTATGAGATCAGAACCAACTTCTTGAAATTAAGAAGGAGGTGAGAATGTTTAAATATCAACCAGAAACCAAGACCACCAGGGAACAAGTGACTCCTCCTCTTCTTACAGGATCTGAAGCTCAAGAACATAGGCAACCCAGAACCAAATACTGCCCCACCAGCTTCCATCTCTACCCTGTCCAATAAAGCACTTTCCTCTGCTTCTATGTCCCAAAAGAGGTCCTCTCAGTCTTGCTCAGTATGACTGAAGGGATAATGCAAAGCAGGTAGAAGAAATGAAGGCTTCACACTTGAGACACTTCCCTTGGAAGTCAAATTCCTATTAAAGATACCTACTTCCCTTCTGATTCCAGCAAGGATGCTGTTATCTTTAAGTAGAAATAACACAGAGACCAGAATTATCAAGAAGCTCAGCAGAAAGAACTAACTCCAAGGGATATAATGTCTTACCTAAAATATACAAGAACTAAAGAAGGGATAACAAAGGGTTCTGCATAGGTTATGAGATTAAGGATGCTTGGATCCTTATTCATTAGTTCCTGAAATCAAATGTTCTCTAAAAGGCTTACACAAGTTGCAGACCAACACTAAATTCCAGAGTAGAACAAAGAAGGCTACTCTCTGGCTTACAAGTCTTTTGCATGGTTACTCTCTGGCTCAACAGGCCATGTCCTGGAACACTCACACAGACACCACAGATTTTCCCTACAACAGCCCTGGTGGGAGCTATGTAAGTTATACCCAGGCCGCCCATTAAAGTTTACACTTCCTACAAACAGGATCTCCCCTGCAGGGATGTGGATGAAGAGACAGGAAAAGGGTCACAGCTGGCTATGAAGAACACACCTGTGCTAGAGTTTAAACAGAGCAGGAGAGCACTCTTCACTGCAGTACTTAGGTGATGAAATCAACATAGGACAGAGACTAGAGATCAAACAAAAATCAGGGTATATAGAGAAAGAGAGGCATGGCCAACCACCCAGACTCAAATTGCACATAATGAGTAGTTTTCTGAAATACTGGTAGAGAGAATGTGGGAGAAGGCAGGAGTGAGGATTAAAAGCAGACAGTTTCCCACATTTTCTAGTTAAGTGTACAACACTGGGCAGAGGGGAATGGGGGTGAGAGGAGGTACAACCTGTAAATCTGTCATCCTTTCTATTTAGATTTTCAATGGAGTCATTTTCCAGTTAAGCCTGCTATTCTTTTGCCCTATACTGAAGCATAAAGTGCAGTATGCCTAAGGCAATGAGTAGTCTATAATAATTTTCTCTGAATGTATGCATATGTTCTAGCCAACGTCATGAAGGAAACAAAAAAGAAAGGAGAGAAGGAAAGAAGTAACTAACATTTCTAAAGCCCAGGCATCGTTTATCTCTAAAGCAATCCCCTGTACTGGCCCTTAATAGCTCAACTTCACTGCCTTCATGATTCAATAAACCATGTTAACTCCAATTTGATGTCCATTATAAAAACATCTCACTGCTATTCCTTGGTCTCTGATCTAGGAATAGGAAAATGAAACCCAGTTAACCACCATAAAAGGAATATGGGGTTTAGAGGTGGAGGAAAGGGAAATGAAGAAGCATTAACAGCTTCTAGAACCTAACAATGAGAACCCCAAAGGGAATGATTTCACTTGAAAATTGGGGAGGTGTGTATCATCAGGCCAAAAACTGACTTCACAAAAAGTCCTCCAAGTATAATTTCAGCTACTGATATTTCGCTACCTTTAAAAAATGAGAATGTTGGTTTTAATTTTAAAAAGCCACTCTGACATAGAATGAGTTTGTTCTTTTGGTGGCTGTTATTAAAAATACTAAAATCTACTTGAGCATTATATGACAGGTAAATTTTTTTTATTAAATAAAGACAAAAAAGTTAGCATAGTCCCAGGCCACCCACATGTAAGGCTCCTATCAATCTTCCCAGATCCAATCTCTTCAACAAGCAGATTCAAAAAATTTCTTCGGAGTATCCAGACTGCCACCAAATTCTTCTGACGCCACTTAGGTAAGTACCCCAACCCAGGAACTTGCCTGGCAATATGGTTGAAGGTGTTTAAAAGCAAAATAGACTCAACAGATTCCAGCCACCCGACTCCCTTCCCAGGCTGTGTTTACTCTGGGGCAGGGACCACAGGGGGGACCACAGGGAGGAGTAAAACTTGTTTTTTATCAAAGTCATCAGCTCTGACACACTCCAAGAAGGAATGCAGAGCTGTGTGTGCATGGGGGAGGGGGAGCTTTCCTCCCTACCAATTTTCTGATCTCCACTTCTTCAAGTTAAGGAAAAAAAGAAAATTAAGGAGAAGGCCACACGATCTTAATGATCTCCTTCGACAGTTTGGAAAAGTCTTAGCAATTATTACCACAGCACCAAGGGGAAACAAGGAGCATGATTTCTCATCAGAAACTTGCCAAGTATCCAGTCTGTGGTCAGCTGGATAGACAGAGCTCCAATTATGTAGTAAGAAAGAAAAAAATTTTTCACCTTCTTTCTCCAATACTTTCTTTTGTTTACCTCTTACATTGCCCCAATTACATTTTATGCTCCTAAGCTCTCGTTTTAATTTTTTCCCTCAATAGAGGCTTAGGTAGAATAAAGTTTATAGAATCCCCAGTGCCCTAGGTGGGTAAGCAAAGAAAAAAAAAAACCTGACTCCCATTTCTCAGTTAAAATTAGAATACATTTTCAAGAGCCCTAAGCAGGAGAGAAAAATTCCATTCTGCCCTTTGCTCTTCCAAATTCCTACAGCCAAGTGGTTCAACAGCAGTTGAATGGCACACATAATGACATCATTGATTGGAACCATAATAGAAAAGAGTGAGTGGAGCGGGTGGGGTGGGTAAAGGGGGAGAGTAGGGAGGGAGGGAGGGAGGTGAAGATGTATTTGTGTTACAGACAAAAGACAAGTTCTGTTCCTCAGCAGGGACAAATGAAGAACCAGATGACGGGATAAACTGAGGTCAGAGAGTTTCCCCCATTGTTTCCTCTTTAAGGGGCTTTACCACTCCTTAAAGATTTGTTCTGAAAGAGATAAACATCACTAAATCTTCTCCCCACCTGTCCCCATCCCACCAATTCTCATCACTTATTTTTAGGAAGAGACTAAGAATGATTCAAGTGTTGATGATTTTCTTTTTCCAAGATGCCAAACCTCACTGAAAAAAACTGCGCAAATCTGGGGTTAGATCTTAGCTTTATCCTGAAACATGATCACTCCCCACAACATCATCTCCCTCACCCCAATTTATACCTACAGAAATCTCTTGGCCTCCAAACTTCTTCAAGTTTCAAGAGTTAAGGAGAAAACGAAAGTATTTGGGGGGACAGATTCCACAGGGGGGAAAGGGGGATTATTTATCATATGACCATACATCTCCCAACTAGACATTATTCAAGAGATCATCTAGTCTTATTTTTCATTGCCAGATATAGAATAGAGAAAAACAGGGAAGGACATTTAACCTGGACAATGTGGCCTAATAATATTTTTAATTTAAGAGAACCCCAGGCCTAATGAGCAGCTAATTTTCCAACTTATCTCTGCCTCTATGGATCCTTTTGCATGAAGTCAAGGAGGTTAACCTATATGTACTTAGACTTTAATCTCTCTACCTTATTTATTTTAAAAATTAAGGTCATTTTATAACTCCTCAAATAAAATTAAGGTCATCTTACAACCACTCAAATTTTTACAAGGCCCTTGTTAATAACACCCTAAACACTGGCTCCAGCGTATGAAGCTTACTTTGAGAATAGGTACAAATGGCCTTGACCAAGGTCCATTACAGTGTGACACTACAAAAAAGACTGTCACTACTTGTGGGACCTTAGATATATCATTTAACCTCTTTGGGCCTCAGTTTTCTCAACCGTAAAATGAGGGTGTTACACTAGAAGACTTGTTAGTTCCCTCACAACTATGATTCCCGAGTGGAATCTTTGAGGTATTGGCCTGAAGAAGACTGGTGAACCTTAATATTATTTTTAATTCAACAAACCCTTGTTGAATACCTTCTATGTGCAAAGCACTACAAATTTTAAATTAATTGCCCAATTCCCCATTTTTTCCTATGCCCTATTGACCCACATCTAACAAAGTCAGTCTCAAAAAGAAGAGATGACCAGCCCTTTAAGGCTGAATGGAGACCAATACACCAACAATGGACATGTATGCTTGGTTACACTGGTGCCCTCTTGTGCTCAGAAATAACCTTACCGGGAAAGTCAGCTTTCTCTCCAGTTCCTTGGTGGCAATGTCTTTCCAAAAAAGCAGCACAGGTTACAGTATTTTTACTGGCCTACTAAGTACCTCATACAAACTAGCAGTGATCTGATATTAAAAGCTGCCTTAGAGGTTCATGTAAAGCACCAGAGCCTCCAGTTATCCACCAAAGGACCTTTTGGCTAACCCCTCAACAATGGCATCATTTAAAAATGGAAAAGGAGGTGCTGCGGTGGAAATAGCATTGTACTTGAGTAAAACGACTTAGTAATTATTCTTTACCTTATTCAGTCAAATATCTCATTTAGAAAATAGAAATATTAATCATGCCTAAGGGAGACAGCGTAACACAGTGGAAACCACACTAGATTTCTAGTCAAAGGTCCGAGATCCAATTCTTAGTTCCAACCCTTACTACCTATGTAACTTTAAGCAAGTCACTTTAGCTCTCTGAACCTCAATTTCCTTAACTGTAAAACTTGGGGGGGGGGGGTTGGAAAAGAGGATTTCCAAGTTCCCTTTCAACTCAGCCTAGTCAATCAGTCAACCATAATTTCTTAAGTGCCTACTATGTGCCAGGCATTTTGCTAAATGCTAAAGGCAAAAAAACAAAGGTAAACACACACACACAACCTACCAGCCCCTGCTCTCACAGAGCTCACAGTCTAATGGTAGAGACACAAAGCAAACAACTATAAGATGTTAAACTGGGAATAGTCTCAGAGGGAAGGTACTAGTTTTAAGGGGAATCAAGAAGGGCTTCTTGTAGAAGATGGAATTTTAGCTGAGACTTTAAGGCAGCCAGGAGGCAGAGATGAGGAGGAAGAGAATTCTAGGGATGGAGGAAGAGAATCAGAGAAAATGCCTCCCTGAAGTTGGGAGAGTTCAGTGGTTTGTTTTTTTTTTTTTTTTGGAAGAAAAGCAAAAAGACCAGTGTTACTGGATTACAGAAGAATACAAAGGAAGAGGCCAGCTTATAAAGGCCTTTGAACACCAAGGGAACATTTTATATTTGACCCTAGAAGTGATAAGGAATCAATCCTTTCATAGAATTTTGTGAGGATCAAATGGGATGAGGTACATATGTAAAAGTACCTTAGAACTGTCCAGTACTTTATAAATGTGAACTGCTATTATTATTTTAAATAGGGAGATAGTCTAAAGAAACAGTTGGTTTCTTACCTATATTCATAGGTAAGAAAAGACAGTAGGGCTCTGAACTTAGGAAAAATAACTTTTGATTCCAGAGGATAACCAAAAACTCACTTAGGAGGCTCAAAGTATGGAATGCCTGGCCACAGACAATTAAGGAAGTAAGGAAAATTCCCCCAAATTACTGGGAATAAGATACTCCCAAGCTTGCTAGTTTTTAAGGTGTACCTGGTTAGATTCCCCAGATTTCTCAGTTAAGAAATAAGGATCATCATACGAAAGGGAAAAGAACCCACATATACAAAAATATTTGGAATAGCTCTTTTTGTGATGGCCAAGAACTGGAAATTGAGGGGATGCCCATCAACTGGGGAATGGTTAAACAAGTTGTGGCATATGAATGTAATGGAAGACTATGGTGCTATAAGAAATGATGAGCAGAAGGACTTCAGAAAAACCTGGACTCATATGAACTGATGCTAAGTGAGGGGAGTAGAACCAGGAGAACATCATACACAGTTACAATCACATTATGGGATGACTAACTTTGATAGACTTGGCTCTTCTCAGCAATGCAAGGTTCTAAGACAACTCCAAAAGGCTCATGATGAAAAAAATGCTATCCACAAAAAGAGAAAGAATTACAGAGTCTGTATAAAGATCAAAGCATACTGTTTGTTCTCTTTTATTTTGTTTTGTTTCTTCCTTCTCGTGGTTCATTCCATTGGTTATAATTCTTCTTTGCAACATGATTAATGTGAAAATATGTTGAATGTGAATGTACATGTAGAGCCTATATCAGACTGAATGCTGTCTTGGGGAGGGAAAGAAAATTTGGAATTCAAAACTTGTAGAACTGAATGCTGTAAACTAAAAATAAATGAATGAATGAATGAAATCAATGAATGAATAAATAAGAAAAGAAATAAAGATCATAATGATGATCCCCAAGGAAAACAATAACAACCAGACCCCCTACCCCTAAGCTGCCTGAACTTGCATTTTCAATGGCTGAACTGGATTTCTTATAAACAACTCAAGCATCAAGTTTCACCTCTCAAGGTGTGCTTGTGTTTGAAAGAATAAACCAACACAATCAGTTCAATTTAGCTGCCTCAGTAACTCTATAACTCTAAGCCCAGATTTAGTTTTCATCCAAGGTAAAGTCCTATGATGATTATGTGTCACCTAAGCCACATCCCACATTCTTATTCCCTCTACCCACCTCTCACTGCTCTCAGAAAGAACAGCCTCCAATATGCCAGACTAGGTTTTAAAATGATAGGGTCAGTGCTGTGAATGCCCATTTCCTGAGCATGAAAACTGACTCACAGGAAGAAAAACAACTACTAGTTGAACACAAATGAGATGTAGTTGGTGATGTTAGTTGATGTGTTAGCACTTTAAAGTTCTCAAAACATTTTATATACATCACACACACACACACACAGAGCCTTGAGACTCCAGAGGTTTAATGATTTTCTAGTGGTCACACGGCTATTACAAATCAGAGATAGGATTTGACCCCAGGCCTTCCTGACATCCAAGGTCAGTGTTCTTTCTACCTCTACCATGCCTCACATATCATGAAGTCAATCAAAGAGGAAAATCTTCTTCAGTTTCTCTGGATTTGAGGGGGTAGGGTGGCCAAGGGGGGGTGGGGCAGAGGTGCAAAATGGGGAGAATCATATTAGAGGACCAATTCCAGAGTCTTTATCTCCAGGTCTTGGCCCTATAATTATCATGTAGTTTATATAAGAAAGGCAGTCAATTCATTCACAAATAACTCAAGGAGTTAGAAGGGCATATTTACAACTCTCTTATGTAAAAATGTCTATAAATGCCGGTGCCATTCTTTGCCTTGTCACTTTCTATTACCTTAAACCAAAAGGGATGCATTCACAAAAACCTAAGCTAGAAACATGGCTTTGTAGGCCTTTCTTTAAGGGCAAATGAAGGGGGAGGAAGGGAGGAGGGAAAAGAGAGGAGAGAAGAAATGTCAGATTTCTCCAAGCCTATGTAATACATAACATACATAGTATACTCAAGGAACTGAATGCAGAAACAAGCAGGTCAGTCATACAAAAGTTGGCTCAGAACAATAAGTAATTAGGCTTCTCAAACTTGCCATTTGTTCATGACCTACTCCAAAGACACTAAAGAACAAGACCACATTCCAATAATTAAAAGTTTACTCACAAAAGCTAGTTCCCTCAGTAGCCCAACTACTGGTCCAACAGAACCTACTGAGAAGCCTATATCAGCCAGGGAACTAAGGCCTCAAGTGAGAACAAGGAAGCCCAAAGATCTTACCGAGTCACCAACCCTGACCTCCTTACACACCACATCAACACCGGGAAATACGTGGTCTGATAATGTAGAGTAGCAATGTTCAGTGGCAGTGCCAAGTTCCAATGTAATATGAACTTATTAAGTGCCTACTGTGTGTCAGACCCTGTGCTAGGTGCACCAATTCCTCAGTAAAGAACTTGGATGATTAGATGTAGGGAACTCTGGTAGCTTTGTACTCACTTTTAAAAGCCTCATTCTTGTGGCAGCCCGGTAGCACAGCGAGTAAGAGCACTGGCCCCAGTGTCCGGATGACCTGGGATCGAATCCGGGCTCAGACACTTAGCACCCACCCAGAAACACCTGGCCGTGTAACCTTGAGCAAGTTACTTAACCCCGATTGCTTTAAAAAAAAAAAAAGCCTCATTCTCTTACTATGAAGCACAGTGAGAGAAGTAACTCTCAAATTCTCAAAATGAGAGTTTCTGAAAGATCACAGAATACAGATATTTCCACTCACAGAAGACAGAGTGAAGTATTTAAGTATTTATTGAGCATCTATCTATCTAGGAATGATAAGCCCTCTGGTCCCCCAAATTTCCCACCAACCTGATGCATGATGACAGAAAGCAAAGAAGTAGAAGGCAGCCCAGGTCTCATACTCATTGATCCCTTTAACCTTGTCTTCCAGGAAAATGTTAATGCAATCAGAAACACCCTGCCTTTTGGTTTTTAATTTTCCCAGTCCCAGATAAACTGCATTAAGTTTATACATCTACTACTCTTCATACCACTCAAGAAAAATCAAATAGTCAATATTCTTCTCCATTCTACAATCAAACATTAAAGGTTTAATGAGCACTTGAGTCTAGCAATGTACTTCGGATGTTAACCCATTTATGTCAGACACCACAGATTTATTTTAAGGAATATGGGCCCAACTATGCTTAATGTAAGGGCCACACAAGTATAGGATAGGTGTTCAATCTTTGTACCGAATGCATTTCTTCCAGCAAAATCATATCCACTACTAGTTCCAATCCTTCCCCTGGTCAGTCAGCTAACAACACAATTAATACTAAGATAAACAGTAGAGCCAAAGATAGTATTTGACTGGTCTGAAATGTTGTACCATGTGGACCTCTTACCCAACTATCATTTAAACCCAAGAAGTATTTAGCCCTGTTCCTCTTAGAGGAAGATTAATCAGAGATTAAAAGACCACATACTACAGACCTCCTTATATTCTTATCCAAGTCACTGGTACCAATCATGTCCTGAGAAACTGATCACCCTACCCATTATTCCAACAACCAAATTACTTAATTTATCAAGTAAGAAATAATTTTTAAGATAATACAATTATTTAAAAGTAACCATTTCTTGTTGGATAAATTAAGTGATGCTAGAGATATCAAAAGAATGGGAGGATACATAACAACAGCTATCTTGCTTCTGTTCCAAGAAGCCCCAACTTCTGGGTTTGGGGTACCTTCTACCTAAAAGCAAGGCTGTATCTCTTCAATGTAATTTTCATGGAGCCTGGAACAAAACAATTAAATAATTCTATTTAATAATTTAAAAGAAAGAGGATAGCAACCTAATGGAGAAGGTACAGCTATACCTGGTAGAAACAGGTGGGAGTTATGAAAACTAAAACCTGTTAACAACTATTATGACAATGTAAGCAAAAGACAGTAAGAAGAGGAATTGAAAAGTATTCACCAGAAGTAGCAAGAAGCTATCTATTTTATTAAAAAGGCATCAATTTGCCGTGTAACTTTGGGCAAGTTACTTAACCCCAACTGCCCTCCAAAAAAGGCAAAAAAATAAAAAATTAAATAAAAATAAATAAAAAGGCGCATCAATCCTGATTCATCAAGATGCTCTAAAAGTACAGAGAAAGTACAGAATAACTTACCTTCTTGGAGACTGAGGAGACATTCAAACCAAATCTTTGAGCCCTTTCCTTTAATTTATCCATGTTTACCTACAAAAATAAAGGACATAGGTGAGCACATGCTTCAAAATTCAAAGAAGAAAATACTAAAAGAGACCATGGTGCAGTGCAAAAATCTACATAAAATAACATTATAGATATTAGCCCATCAATATTTCTGGTCTCTAAGATTGCTACTCTGTGATGAATTCCACCAAGGAAACAATGGCACCAATTCATCCCACTGATCCTGAAATGTGGTCTGAAAAAGTTATGGAAGTTTCTTCTCTGTCTTCTGCAAAATGGTCTAAGGTAATAACCTTAAATGGGACTTAAGATCAGACTTTCCCAAACATACACTGAAAGTGGCAGCTTGAAAAATTTATACCCTCCCCACTTTAAATATTCATCATTTCCAATTCAAAATGGTAAATTCTTAATACAATCTCTGCATATGGATAGAGAATTTAGTTTCCATTTCCTCCTGGCCAAAGCAGACACCAACAATGCTGCTCTAATTCTTTTTTTTTTTCCTCAAGTCAAATTCACAGATTATCAATATCTTTATTTTACCCCCCCTTATTTTGGAGATCCAGTATTACAAACCCATCATCACAAGTATTTCTGGTTAACTTAATCCACTCCAATCATATCCAATGAAGGGGATCTCCAAAAGGAAGAGTTCTTACAAGCATCAGGGAGTATTTCCCCTCCACAACTGCTTCCCATTGCTTACATTAGCACATAAACACCAAATGATCACATTGAGCTAGAGGATATCTTATTCCAGTTTTTATTACTTTGCAACTCTAATTTTAATGGCTATTTTTTCTTTCTTTCTTTGTAATGCATAGCTGAACTACAAACACAATTAATAAGCAGATTTTTAGGGAAAGGAATTAAGTTGGACATCAACTAGCACCATCAACAAGGCCCGAAGCTATAGATCCAGAGAACTAAAAGGTAAGTGTGTTCTTCACTAGCTGTGAAGGAACATTAATCTTTGCATGCGGAAGAAAATGAATAAAATGCCCAAGTGACTCAGAAAGATGTGCTAATTCTCTACTCCTGATGAAATGGAGACAGAGCATGGGGGAGACAAAGTCTCCCCATTCAACTACCCACCTCTTCTGACATCAGAGTTCTCTGTACTCAATAGAATATGAGGAGAAAGTGGAAAAAAGTCCCTAGGTCTAAAAGTAAATGTGTAGGGTTAAAATATGGGTTCTGCTCCTTTTTAAGGGCTGGAAGAAGCTAAGCAGAGTCCCAGAGCATAAGCCTTAATGTTGCTAAAATCTTAAGTCTTTATCAATTGCTGGTGACTTTCTAAAGTTCATTTCTAAGGGGAAAAAAATCTGACTATACTAGGAACAAAAAAAGTTTCTTACCACAGGTTTGGTGTCTGATGATAAACCTAAGGAAGCAAAAACAAGTCCAATTTACTGTTTGAAAAGAGTCACACATACTCCTCAAGATAACATAAAAAACAGCTAATCTTTATTCCCACTAAGGAAAAGACAAGAAGGAACCACTGACAAAAGTGCAGCAAGAATAGTTTAATTTAGACAAAAGAACAAAAGTATGGCTTGTCTGTTACGAGGCTAAAAAGGACCACAGTATATTTATCATTCTTGACATAAACCTCAAAGGTTAAAAATGTTACTAAAACAAAACATACTAGCTTCCCTTAATACCCCATTATGTAGCTACCATCTATAAATTTATCCAAATCAGTTTTGAAACTTATTTTTATCTTCAGTTTTTGTTATGTATTAGGGTATCAAATTTCCATAAGTTTTGCTTAAAGTTTTGTTTTAAAAGCAGCATACCGTGTAGTATAGAGAGATAGCAATTGAGAATTGGCATTGGATTCATGAAGGCTCTCACACCTACTGGTTGTGGGAAGTAGGGCAAATCACTTAACCTCTCAACATCCTGGGTAACTCTCTAAGACCATAAGCTGCAGAAGAGGTACTGATATGCATTATTAGTACAGAGAGCTTGCTCACTGAGAGCTCCCTATAAGATGAAATAGGTCTGATTAAAGAAAAAGTTTCCCACACATCATATATATGAAATACTTCTTTTTATTTGTCTTAATTCATTTGTTTCAAGAGATGGTCCCTGGTTCTAGAATTCCAAGGCTTAACAAATAAGTACATTTACTTTATCCACCCACAGCCTTATTGACTTTAATTTTGCTCATTTCCTATATTAAGTTTTCTTTGCAAAACAAATATCCTAATTTTTAGTCCACCCAAGCAGAATCTCATTCCCCTCATTTTAGTTTAATACCTCTGATATTTTTTAGGTCAATTATATCTCTGAGATAAACAAAACTGCAACCATTAGTCCTAGAATAGATATTTTATAGTTTTTATATGGTATAGGTTACTTTTTTTTCCTGTTCTGTTTCCAAATACCCTCTAGATTATTCTCATTATCTTGCAGGCTTTTTTGACCATAACATCAATTTGGTTACTCTTTGTAAAATAGTCTAAAATAATTTCCAAATCATTGGGAACAACTTCTGATTAGAGGACCAGAAGATTTTAAATTTTTCGCATGCAGGGACTTTTTTCTTTATTCTTCATTTTCTTCTCCATGAAAACTCTTCTTTGTATGCTTCACCAAACCAGGCCCATAGCTAGTGTCCATATTAGACACTAGCTAAAAATGAAAAAAAAAATTTTATGAGAAACTACAATGAATTAACAAATCTAGAAACCATCTTCCCTGGAGATTCCTAGAAAGGGGAGGCAAACGTTAGCACACACTTCCACTTTTAAAATCAGTGCCACTTTTCTTTAACTTGCCTAAGATGGCTTAATTAAATTATAGGTATAAGATAAAATAGACCAGATGATTTCTCAAGGTCTTCTAAACCAAAACCTATTCTCCTAATTTGGGAAAACCCAACCTCCAAACATTTAAAAAAAAAAAAAAACCCAGAACCAAGACAAAAGCTAGAGAAAACTTTGACAATGTCCCCTGTTTTCTTACCTTTTGCTGAAACTGAAGAAATGCCAAATCTGCAGAGAAACAAAGCTGAATTAGGAAGTTGTTCACACTCCAGGCTATCTATCTCTTGTTTCTTGTCAGGCTTACATATGGCACTTCTTGCTTGTGATCTCTAGCTTTGCAATCATTAGCTAATTCTAACAGCCCCATGAAAGAGATTTGGCTTTTTCTCTCTCTCATGCTGAAGAAAAAACGCTGCCCAGAGAAGTAAGCTAACAGAAAGCCCTTATAAGAATTAGAACTAGCATTCAACAATATGGTCCTTGTATACTAAGCAGTGAAGCATACCTGTGGATGATAAGTTTAAATCAGCAGAGATGCTCAGGAAACAAGAAAATGGTCCACATTTTGTGAAGTACATGGTTATATCCCAAAGATATGGCCACTATTTCCTCCGCATCCCCATGGCCCTCCTTAGAGGGCACTCTTAAATTTTAGTAACTAAAAAACACTCACCGAGCTGCACGGGCAGCTTTCTTGCTCTCCAAGCTCACAGGTACATTGAATCGCTCAGCTCGTTTCTGCATCCTCTGAAAGATGAGATAGAGAAAGAGGGAGAAAAATCCATGAAAAATCAACATGGCCTCCTTCGAAAGAGAAGTCCAGATTATCAGCTCTTTAGAATACTGAGACCTCCTTACAAGAACAAGATTAATAATAATGCCAGCTCCAGGAACCAGCGTCACTCAGGCAGCATTCAAGTAAAGACCCAACTCCATAATTCTTCTCAGAAAGTAAAAGCATGGAAACTACAATGAATTCAGCAGTACAATCCTTGAAAACAAAACTAAATGGGGGGCCGGAGTGGGAGGAAGCATGTTAACTTAATCCCCCTCCAATAGAATGAAACTCTTTGAGGTGAAGGATGGTTTCATTTTTGTTCACCACCTACAACTTAAAACATGCTTCTTGATTGAGTGGGGAAGGAAGAGTAAAGATAAAAGCTATGTTTGGATGACTATCTGAAAGAACCAAAAAACTGGCTCAGGTCCAAAACTAAGTATGAAAAATCTCCTGTCAAGCTGGGTACCTTTAACTTTAAGAACAAGCAGTGTGCTCTGTGTGTCATCCCAAAAGGGTTTCTTAACTCACTATTCTGAAAGTACAAAGCAAAAAGTTCTTTGTGATATCTGGCCTCAGAACTTCAGATGAATAGTATATAGCAAGACTTCAAATCAGCTACAAGTAAGAAACAACTTTTAAAGAATCATCTTAACTGCAAACAAATAAGATGCTCGTTGTTTGAACTAAATAAACTACAGTTCATGAAAGTAATGAATATTATTGGGCTATAAGAAATTGTAACTACAGAGGAACATGTGAAGATTTCTTTGAACTGATACCAAATGAAGCAAGGAGAATGAGCTAAACAAGATACTTATTAACTACAATATTGTAAATGAAAAGCAAGTTTAGCCCTAAAAATGAAAAAGCACTTTCCTCTACTTCTTTCCAGAGATGAGGGAATTATGGATGTAGAATATCGTCTATGTCAGACTTTTTCAATGTTAGTTTTGCTAAATTTTTTCTAATCATCTCGTTATAGGGTTTGGCTCTCTGGGAGGGGGAGGAATACAGTGGAAAATATAGATAATGTAAAAAGATAAAAATTTATTTTAAAAAATCATCTTAGGGTCAAGTGACTCATTTTGTATTTCCCTTTGTTACCAACCACTTCTCATGGGTTCAACCAATTTAGTCTACCTTAATCCCCTAACTCCTGGCCTCTAAAACCTTGAGTCAGGGGACAGTTTTTTCATTAGCCAAAAGATCAGAAATGTGTGCATAAGTACTGTGCATTTTTTACAAATACAATTACTGATTTAAACTTGCTACTTTGACACTTGGCAACCATCAGTTATACAACAGCAGTATCTGAGAAATAGTAAGGTTCTACTGGCCTTAGTTCACTTGTGCTAGTTTATTAGGTCAATATTGTTTTTACAGAAAACCTCAGGCAAATCATACTCCAACGTAAGATGGCCTACAACTGTCTCAAAGATCATATGATGGGTGCCTAGATCTTATATGGTTGCCACTGAAACCACAATGTTAGAAAACAAGAAAACTAGTTGTCCTACAGAAAAATCTAAATATTTTCCTATATGCAATTAAAAAAGAAACGTACTAAAGAAACTGAGAAAAAAGGAAAATACGAAAAAACAATATCACTTTTCAACCTAAAGATAAAGGGTGAAAGAGGGAATGTAAAATAAAGGCGCAATGGAGACAACTGCCTACCTCAGTCTGGGGCATTTCAGATGTGATTTTCACTACCTTCTTCTCCACTGCCCTGGAGAAGAAAGAGAAAAACAAATCAAAAAATCCTGGCAACCTACAGCTTGACACTATGATTACACTTCCAATATGAATTTGGGGGCAGCCACCCACCGAAAAAGACAAACTGACATGGCAAACCATAGTTAAGATACAATAATTTAAAATCAGAAAAGGTAGTTTCAAGAACTTGAAAAGAAATACACAGCAACACACCAGAAATCATTACTCTTGTTCTAAGAAATTTTCAATGCCTTTTTGAGCTAATAGCTATTCTTTTAATACTATTTCTCCTTTTCTGACATCAAAACTCTTATGTGTGCTCCAAAGGCCCTATTTCCTCCATTTCTCAGGGGCCTACAACTCCAGCTGGAACCCTGGAAGTGGGACAAATGAAAATGCCAAAGGGAGTTAGGAGGAAGGAGGCGGGGGTCAGTTTGTCTTAGGAAAACATGGCTGAGTCTCTGGTCAAAAGGTTTAAGAGAGAAAACAAAAGAGGGGGGACCAGAGGGGCGGGAGACAAAGTTCGGAAGTACCCAGGATAAATGGAAGGGCATTAACGCTCCACCAAACAACTCCCATAAAACTGTGGGTCATAACCAGCCTCATTAAGGTCCCTTATTTAGAGGCATGGGCGGCTTTTGTTCCAGTCTCCTGGACAGTTTTCCCATTTGATGCCCTGAAAGGTAGTAATGGTTTAATGACATTTTCAGAGGAAGCAATTCTGGAACAGGAACTCGTTCCCCCCTCCACCCTTTTGTCAGAGCACCCTATACTGAGAGTCAGGCAAGAGGTGCCCCCTGCTGACTGTAACCTAGCTCTGCCCTATTTAACTATGCCCAGTTGATCAAACTAGAAACTGAAGGGCATCTGAGGAGAATCCTAAACCAAAGTTAAGATGAAGGGAGCTGCTTTAAAATATTTGAGAACAATGCACTAAAATAAGTCCTGAGTGCAATGATCAGCTTTTAGCAAAGTTTCTGAGTCCTTACATAGCACTATTCTCTCATAAATTTGGAGATCTTTCAGCTTTCTTTCACCTCACTCTCCCAACACCAGCTCTTCCAGTTCAAGCATAAAGTGTCTCAAGAGTTTAATGTCTTACTTGAAGTCCAACGTCATTAAAAGAACAGCAACCCCCCCCCCCCATCACTACTACCACCACCCCCAGCCCCAGGCTAACGACTTCCTCTACATTCCAATCTTGATGTACAAATCACTTCAGTACCTCATGGTAGAAAGGGAACCCCAGAGAGGGAGCTTCCTTCCTCTCTCCTCCAGCTTGCTTCTACTCAATTAAACTCATGCAGTAAAAAGACATCATAATCTGGGGCTCAAGGGTAATCACTACTGTTCCAATAAGAAGTCTTCTCCTTTCCATATTCATAAATAAAACTAAATATAATCTATAGGTAGAGAAACTTTCTGCACTAGGTTAGTCTAGGTAGCTTAGTTAGTCTAAAAGCATTTCAAATAAGCACATATAATCTGAAAATAGGCCTGCAAATTCCCCTTTCTCTAACCTCATTAATTCAAGGAATTAAAACCATCTGAGCAAAAAATTACAAAAACCATTCTGTTTGTTCCAGAGGATAATGGATAGATGGTACAATTTTCAAACATCACCATTTGTACAATTAACTCAGGCTAATAGGAACAACAGAGTTGTAATACAGATGTAAGGAGCAGATTCAATTGAAATAAAAGTATATTGAGGTGTTCTGAAATGCTAAAGTCCTATAAGAGCATTTGGAAAAAAGACACCCCACCCCCAGAAAAATTATGGTAAGGTTTGCTAAGAAAATTTAGGCAAACTGAGATCCATTTTTTATTATAGTGTCCTGCCCTCCCCCTTTTCACAACAAATAATAAATAATATATATGTGTGTGTGCACATATGTGTGTATATCAAAACTATCTTCCTTTATCCTACATGTCCTAGGAGAGAATATTTATGGATTCACCTACTCTGTTGTTCCTCTGGTAGAAAAAGAGCTTTAAGAAATCATTCCAAGCCTGGGCTATTAGCCACCCAAATAGTAAGCCCTACTCTGTGACCTGAGAACAAACTGTTTTGCCTTTCTATGACCACGAATTTGGAATGAAACCATGCAGTCTATTAGGGAATGGAAGGCATTCCAAGAAAGAGACAATACAATGGCCATTCTTCATATATTCTAAACATGCTTTTCTGGAGAAATCAGAAAAAATATCAAACCTAATGAAATCAAAACTGCCTTAACTCCATAGTCTAATTTTTTTAAAGGGGGTTGAGTGAGAGAGAGATCATTACACATCAGCAGTTTTCTCTGGAGGTTCTTCCTCTTTGACAGGTATTTCTACTGGCTTTGGTTCTTCTTCCTGAAACCAAAATAGTTAACACAAATTAAATTTCAAACATTCATTAGCAAAAAGGATTTGAGAATGCTGAGGTGAGAACCCCAAAGCTCTGCACTTCCCTCCTAACTGGACACCAAAGCATCTCTCATGTCCCTTCCAGCTCTCAGTCTAGGACCCCCTCTGTACCGGGACAGTCCGTTTTCAGGAAAAGCAAGAGCCCCTCCAACGGAAAAAATAACTCCAAAACAGGCTAATGCTAAAGTAATGGAGCTAGGACATAGCACTGGCTGGTCACAAAATAACATACCTTTCCAACTCACCTCTGTTTCATCTCCTAGAACGTCTTCTTCATTGGCCTCCTCTTCAGCTAAAGGAAATGAAAATACATACATCAAATAGTGATGCAAAGCTTATTCCTAATCTTTGTATACTTAGAGAGAAAAATATCATTTGTATATTAATCTAAGCAAAACTCAATATGGATGACATAGCTCTACTGAAATAAAAATCTGCATTGTAAAGCAAAAAAACCCCTGTTTTTGCATTATACCTACTATTCTGGATTATCTGGAACCATCCTCCTCTTCCTTGGTAAAAATAACTGAGCAAAACATACCAGCCGCCTGGCTCTTGGAGGAAAGGCCCACGGCAATCACCCTCCGGCCCAGAAGCGCTTACCGTGCTCTTCAAGGTAAGCCTGGAGTCTATTGATGAGATCTTGCTTAATTCCTTTGGTTTCCAGGCCCCGAGCAAGACATTCTTGCTTTAGCTCAGCAAGCTAGGAAACATAAGAAACTGCTTAGTCCCACAGATGCACCCAAGCAGATAAAAAAGAGAGGTAACCCGCTAATACATAGTTGGTGAAACTGAGTTAGTTCAATGATTCTGGAAAGCAATTTAGAATGATACAAGATTCTACTACTGGTCTTATACCAAATGGAGATCAATGATAAAAGGAAAGGCCCTCACATACAGCAAAACAGCAGTATCAGCATTTCTGCAAGAGCAAATAAAAGGACACAAAGATGCCCATTAATTGAGGAATAGCTAAACAAACTGTGGCACATATATGTAATAAAATATTACCACATAATAAGAAACGAAAGGAAGACTTTTGTAAAGTTATGTGGAATGAAGTAAGCCCAATCAGGAAAAAATATGCACAATGACAACAGAAATGGAAAGAACAAAAGCAGCAAAAATATAGAAATATGCTGTGAAAAAGCTTAGTCACAAAGAGATAAGAGAACACTGCATAAAATATCAGATTTTTCCTTATAATATTGGTTAGTTTCATTGAACATTTCTTTTTTTCTCTTTTAAAAATTCATTAGAAGGAATGGCTTTCTGGGAGGTATACTCTGGGAAATGTAGGTGATAAAAAACAAAAGGCATCAATTAAGTATTTAAATACAACATTTATTTATTTAGGGGGTGAGGTGGCCACCCCAAAGATAAAATGTACAAAAAATGAAAAATAGTCCCACTTCTAGTTCATCCTATTCATTCAACCACCTGGCGAATAGAGCTAATCCACCTTCTTAACATCCTCAAAAATTGGAAATACTTTTTAAATAAAACTAAAGGTTATTGATGCCTTTTGTTCCTATATCACAGTTACTTCTAGAAACACCATCTTTCCTCCATTTCTAGAAATGAACCCTCCCCACCAAAAAAGATACCAGTCACATTTGACAATGTACACAATGCTTGGCTCCATTAGATCTCCAGCCAGAAGATGTTTCATTATCTATTCTCCAGAACCATTACTAAGTTTCTCTTTTGTGAGTTCTTCATTTATATTACCACAGTCCTCCTGTCTCTTGTTCTTCTGATTCTGCTTATTTTAAACAATTCTTCCTATGTTTTCTCTTATATCTTCACACTCATCGATTCTTACCACATAATATTATATAATTACCAGAATTTGTTCAGCCATTCCCCAAATGATGGACATCTTGTTTCCAGTTCTTTGCTACCACAAAAAGTGTCGCTATGATAATTTGCTATATATTGGAACTATTTCAGTCTTTGATCTCCTTGGGGTATTATGCCCAGTGGTGGGATTATTTAAAGGGACAGATCTAAGACATAAGAATGACCTCAATAAAGTTCCAACCTAAATACATTCCTGTGTGTTATCACAAACCTCTAGTCTCTTCCCTTAAATTTTTACCCCCCCCTCCCCCCCAAAAATCAAGTTTTTCTAGCAGTACTCTGTGCTGGCAAGTGTATGAAAACAATTCCAAAGCAAAAAAAAGTTTAAAAAATTTTAAACCTAATACATTTTTAAAATATAAAACAAAAAAAAAATCCTCATTATCAAAATGCAAAAATTTGCATTGTATCTACAGTTCTGGATTATCTGGAACTATCCTCCTCATTCTTGGTAAATATAATCGAGCAAACTGCAATATACTAATTAACTACATAGGGTTTCCCTGCAGAAAGGCATACATAAATCACTCTCAAGCCCCAGAAGACACTAATAATTATGGTCTTTAAGATACACCTAGAAGTCTAATGATAAAATCTTGTTTCATTCCTTTGGTCTTTTGGAACTAATATGGAGAAAAGTCATTCCTATCGAAGCAAGTCACACTGACCACTTTCTGTTTCCCATCCTACAGACCTCAATGAATGAGTGTGTATCTGTGTGCTTGCTCCCGAGCGCATGTGCAATCACCCTCAGACAAGTACATTGTCAGGAGTACCAATTAGCACCACAAAAAGCAAGTAAATATTAATTTTGATTCCAGGGTGGAAATTAGGCCCGGAGTGAATCCATAGAAGTAATATTACCTATCCTCTTCTCCAAAAGCCTCTAGCACTCTGGCTGACAGGAATAAGAAAAGTCAGTCAAGAAAGATGCATAGGCAGTAAAGCAGACATAAAGAAAGTGTGATAGTAGGTGTGGCAAGAAATTAGGACCAGAGCCATGACAACAGGCAGGTAAATCCAGCCCAGTTAAATACAACAAACAAACAAAACTGCCAGAATTGCAAAACTTAGTTCTACAATGATCACTTTCTTACTTGATTATCCCAATCCGTAATACAATTTTCTCTACTTCTGTTAACACCTGAAGAGAATACTCTCTCCCATATAATTATCTAGCAGTCTAGAAATCAGCACTTCTTAAGCTGTGGGTCTCAACCCTATGTGGGGGTTCATGAACCACAGTTTAAGAAGCACTGAAGGGGTCCTGAGTGGAAAAAAAGTTTAAGAAACCTGGTCTAGATCAAGTTCAAATCCCTACTCCTTCCTTCATCCTTAAGTTATCTCTCCCTAATCTGACCTCTTTCAGCAATTATCTGCAGAACTACAGGAAAGATTGTATTAATAAGTGATATCCTACTATAATAGCAAATTGCTGTTAAATTTTTCATGTGTTTTAATTCTTCTCTCCCCACCCCAAATAGATTATAAGCCCCTGGAGAAAAAGGAATATTTCATACTTCACATTTCTATGTGCTACATTCTAGTATGTAGTAGGTACTCAAAAATATTTACCAATGTTATGATTGAGTATGCTAATTTAAAGTATAATCTTGCACTTGTTAACATTTAATTTGTGCTCAAGATTAATAAAATTATTAGTTCAGAGTTGAGATAAATCTTGGAGGTCAACTAGTTCAACTTTACACCCAAGACAGGAATATCCCAGACAACATGTCAGACATGGTCACCTAGACCTTTTCTGCTCAAATACTTAAAGTGACAAGGAGTTTGGAAAGTCACAAAATATTTTTGAACAGCTTTAATTGTTAAGGCATTTTTCCTTATGTTGGGCAGAAATCTGCTTCCATGAAGTTTCTCACTAATCCTAGAACTGACCACCAATGCAAGGGTTCTTAAGAGCAGGGAGGAAACAGCCATGAATTTAGGTTCATTTGTTTTCCTTTGTAATCATACATATTTTAATTTAATGCATGTAAAAATATTATTCTGAGAAGTCCACAGATTTCACCAGACTATCAAAAGTTCTTGACACAAAAACAGTTAAAAAAAACCAAACAAACCTTGCTTAAAGTGATTTTAAAAAACCCTAACAACATTCTTAATATTTGAAGTCATGGGGGAAGCTAGGTGGCACAGTGAATAGAGCACTGGCTCTGGAGTAAGGAGGATCTGAGGTCAAATCCAGCCTCAGACACAACACTTATGAGCACTTTGACCTTGGACAAGTCACTTAACCCCAACTGCCCTTCGGTCCCCCCTCCAAAAAGGAAAAAAAAAATTTGAAGAGCCATACCTCAAAAGATAAATGGCTATGAACATACCACACAAAGGGTATGAAAAAACAAGTTTCAGAAGAAAAGCAAATGATCAAGCACCAGATGAAAAACTGCTCTAAATCAATTAATAAATAAGAGAAATATAAACTAAAACTCCGAAGGTTTCACCTCACACCTACAGAAACAGTAAATAACGAGGAGCTCTGGGGAGATAAAAAACACTGATGCACTGTTGGTAGTACTGTGACGTAGTCTAACCATGATAAATATCAAGATACCCAAGTGTTCATATACTACACCAATGCTGGACAAATACCAAGGAAGTCAGTGACACAAAGAAGCTATGTATAACAAACTATTTGTGGCAGCACTCCTAGCAGTGTCTCTTTGGGAAGTCGAAAGGTTGTAGAGCAGACAGACTTCCAAGCCTGAAGTGAGAATCCTGCCTCAGGCATTTACTAGCAGCATGACCCTGGACAAGTGACTTAACTTTGGTGAGTCACAAGTTTCCTCACCTGTAAAATGGGGATAATAATAGTACCTGCACCACAGAACTGTTGTGAGACTCAAAGAAGATATCATATGGACTAAGTACTTGGCAAACCTTAAAGCATTAATAAAATGCTAATTATTATTATTAGCAGTAAAATAGAAACAAAAAGGGCTCCCTTGATTGAGGAATGGCTGAACACATGGTGGTAGGGGAACATATTGAAAACTGTGCAGAAATGAAGAGAACCTGTATGACCTGACTCAGAGTGAAGAAAACATAGCTACAAGAATTACATGCAAGAGTATTAATGTAAAGGAAAATAACAGTAAAAAGCAGTTAGATTATGAGCTGCAATGAACAATCTCTGTCAGAGAACTAATATAGAAACATGCCTTCCTCCCCTCAACAGAAATATGGAGACTATTGATGTGGAATACAATATACATCACAGCTGTACTTACTTGTTTTTCTTTTTTTGTTATAGGAAATTATTTGGGGGGTTGGGGAAGCAGGCAGAAGAGCTTAAGAGGAAATAATTGTGGTATAAACACAGGAAAAAAAACAAAACTTTTAAGAATAAAAAAATTTTGACAATGCTATCACATACCCAAATCTTCCCCTTCTCTGGATTAAACATACCTAGTTCCTTCAAGCAATCCTTACATGACATGGATTCCAGACCTTTCACCATTCCAGACAATCTAACTATAGCCATGCTCTAATTTGAGAGGTGGTGTGGGGTAAGGAGAAAGAACACTTGACTTGAAGTCAGAACAGAATTCATATCCTGGATCAGACACTTACTAATAGTAAAACCACAGGCAAGTCCGTTAACATGCACTTCAGTTTCTTCATCTATAAAATGGAAATAACAATACTTAACACTACCTATTGCACAATATTGTATAGACACATAAGCTAATATTATTGTCCATGTCCTTTTCAAATGCAGCACCCTGAAATGAAAATTCTTTTCAAGTAACTTAATATGTGTGTATCTGTCTCCATCAACTATATTATATTTCAAAGACAGTACCTTACCATGACTTATAATTTTGTTTTCTTCCATAACATCTACAGTGTTACTACATAACAAGCAATCCATAATTACTTAAGTGATTGTGAAAAGTAGCTCTTAAAATATAGATCTCTGAAAAAGGGCAGAGACCAAATAAAGAACTTAAGTCATAGATATAGAGTTGGAAGGGACCTCAGAGCCATCTAAGTTCAACCCCTTACTTTTACAGATGAGGAAACTGAAGCCCAGGAAGATTAAGTGATTCACACCTAAGGTGACACAGGTAGAAAGTATCAAAGGTAGGATATGAACCCAGGTCTGACTCCAGAATCAATATTCTTTCCACTGTGCCACAATACTACACTATCCCTGAAAGGATAGTCAATGCTACTATAAACATTCACTATTTAAATGAATTCCCATGATAGAGTTTGGTTTTACCACTATTCCTACAGTGGTTTGTGTGGCACTTGACACACAAGCTTATCCCAGGAAAACCTGAGGTCAAGTCCTGCCTCTGAAACATAACTGGCTGTGTGACCCTGGGCAAGTCACTTCACTTTTCAGTGCTCTAAACAACTCTCTAAGGCTATAAGTTGCAGAGAAGATGCCAACCTGCATTAGTAGAGGGAGTTTCCTCATCCAGAAGTTGTGACTGTAGTCAAGACATTATGAAAGACAAGCCAAGAAGCTGCTAGAATTAATGGAAAACCAATGAAAACCAATAAAACAATGAAATCACAGATCTAGTCCCCATCCCTGTATTTCAACAACCATTGCTCTCTACCATTCAGCTTTCTCCCTTGCTAGTTTGTATTTTGTGGTGATTGCATTTCTTTACATTTTTCACAAGTTTAGAGTCAATAGTATGGATAGGGTCAAAATGAACAATCATTTCAAGAGACAATAGTAATCAAGAGATCATAGCACTAGAGCTGGAAGGGCCCTCAGAAGCCATGTAGTCTGCCCCCTGATTTTACAGACAAGGAAGTTGACACCCAGGGAGGGTATATGACTTTCCCAAGGTCACACAGCCAGTAGGTTGTCAGTAGCAGGACTTGATCCCAGGGCTACTAAATCTCATTATGTCATCACTTTACAGAAACAGAAGGCTTCCAGTTCCCAAGGGTCTTCTGGGTCATAGGCTGTAAAGGAAATTTTTAACCAGTAAGGATATTTCAATCCACACCTACTTTTTGAAAATGAAGTAGGGGTGGCCAGGTAGCACAGTGAGTAAGAGCACCGGGAGACCCAGGATCAGTTCCGGCCTCAGATACTTGGCACCCACACAAAACAACTGGCCATGTAACCTTGAGCAAGTTACTTAACACCAACTGCGGTTAAAAAAAAAAAAAGAAAGAAAGAAAATGAAGTGCAGCTAGGTGGCACAGTGAATAGAGCATGGGCCCTGGAGTCAGGAGGACCTGAGTTCAAACCCAGCCTCAGACACTTAACATAAAAACTAGCCATGTGACCTTGGGCAAGTCACTTAACCCTAACTGCCCTACCTTCCCCCCTCCAAAAAATAAAAAAAAAGTAAGCTAATGTCACATTTTCCACCCAACCTCAAAGTCAAGAAAACTATTTTCAAGTATAAGCTAGAAAAGTTAAAATGTTAAGCTCCAAAGCTGAGGTTCTTAACCTTGTTTTCTGTCACTGACACCTCTGGTAGTCTGGTGAAATTTGTGGACTCCCCAGAATGCTTTTATACAATTGAAGGAAATACTAAATTTTGGTGAAAGTTTGGTGAAACGTCATTTTTTTCCCCCATCCAAGTTGATGGGCCTTATGAAATCTCCCCACATCCCCCTAGATTAAGAAGCCCTCCCATATAGCAAATAATAAAGCAGGACTCTCTCAGTGTAGGTAATGATGCCAAACTCCTTGAGTTATTATAAGAGTTTGTGAAAGTTAGTATTTCAAGAGGGTAAAGAAGACTCAGTTGCTTCTAGAGCAGGGGTTCTTAACCTGGGGTCTGTGAACTTGTTTTTAAAAACATTTAGATAACTGTATTTCAACAGAATTGGTTACATCTTAGGTATCTTATGCATTTAAATACATTATTCTAAGGACAGGATTATAGGCTTCACCAGACTGCTAATGATGTTGATGACTCTAAAAAAGTTAAGAATTCCTGTGGCATAGGGACAGGTTCCTCTCCTGCTCCTTCCCCATGTTCTTTCAAAGTAGACTTTGATGCCTGATATCAATCCAGAAAAAAAAAAAAAACCTGACATGCCATGAAAATGTAAAGCTTGTAATTCAACCTTACAATCTCAGCAACTGATAGAATAAGAATAAAATTGATTAAGCCAAGCAGAATCCAAAAGAATAAAACAGTCCATGCCGCTGGGGCTAAACGTTTTAGTAGCACCTATTTCAGAGTATATCCAGGAAATTATAAACTTTTTTTCCCTACTAGATATGTTTTAGACTGTCAGCATCAACAAGGCAGGTGATGCAGCTTTTGCAAATCTAGTAAAGCACTTAGTATATTATACAGTAAAGGAAATCGGTTTTTAGCTTAAGTTCCCCAAAACGAAGTGAGTAACCACTACCTGACAGGGAGCCTGTTTGCCAAACTCTAAAGGAACGCCTAAAATCAACCAATATATCTCTTTTACCTAAAGGAGGTTAATTCTTTCCTCCAATAAAAATAATACTAAGATCTTTGTCAAGCATCCCATACTACCCAGAGGATGACACAAAAGCAGGTGGAGGCTCCAGGAAGGGAAGGAGAATAGGAAAAACTGCTTTTGTTTTTCAAAAGTTTCCCCAGCTCCCTTCACTATCTTGCCAAAAGATAAAATAGAAACTCTTTAGGGAGAAAATCCTCTATCTTGCTCTGAGGAGGTGCAGTGCCTCCCTAAGGCATTGAAGGGCTGTAGCTTCACCCAAATGCCATTAAGCGCCCGAGGTGGGCGGGGGGGATGCTAGTGGTCCCCATTCCCAGGCTCTCCCGGGCTTCCAGGCTGGACTCAGGTACCACGACACAGCCTAGGAAGGAGCTAGGGCATCCCTGAGTCGTCCTTGTGAGCCGGACTGACACACAAGCACACGTGGGTGCCACTCACCCAGCCTGCTCCGAGAAGAGAGAGAGGAGAAGGGAGACGGAAAGGGGGTCGGGGCCAGAGACGCAGGGGCCAGGAGGCGAGGGGAGGATGACGTGCTATCTCTCCTGTCTCCCCGCAAGGGGAGAGGGAACCACACACTCTCGGGAGAGCAGGAGAAAGCAGGGGCGGCAGAGAAAAGGAAAGGAGGAGCCGTGAGGACCACCCCGAACGGAGAGGAAAGATGGCAGGGGGGGAAGGAACGAGAGGGGGCCAGCAGGGGGGGGAGGGGGAGAAGGCCCCAGAGAAGAACAGCCTAACAAGGGAGAGGACTAGGACAACAGCGAGGGGAGCCCTGGAAGGAGAAATGAGGGGAGGGAGGCGCCGGTCACCTCGTAGAGCTCGGCCCCCAGCCATGCCCGGGCATCTGCCCCTCACGGTACCTTCAGCTTGTGAAGCTCCACCGTCTCCGCCGCCATCTTGTCACTCCCTCCACCCCCAGTTTGCCCTCCCCCTCCTCCTGCCTCCGCCTTCTGGAGCTCCCGCCGAGACTCGGAGGATCACCACCACCCAATAGTCTTTGCCTATACTCCCACTCTAAACCATCAGCTTTATTCATTCGTCGATCCGCCCCCCACGCGAGGGCTCGCCTGCGAAGGGGATTGGAGAAGAATTGGTTCCCTCCCACCAGAGTGACGGGGTCACTGGCTAACCAAAACACAGAATACCAAAACGGGTGGCCAATGAGCCACGGCAGCGCCGGGTGTGGAGGGCCAATGGGGACAGTTCGAGGGTAAGGCTGCTTCCTGGAGACAACAGGTGGACGAGGTAAAGTAGCCGAACTTGCGGCTGGCGGGAGTGACCCTTGCAGCCTCCAGGTGAGGGGCCGGTGCTGAGAGGGGTGGAGGAAGGCTGTGAGGGCGAACTTTGAGGAACTGGGACGGGACCCCGGGCTACTGCCCAATGGTTTCTGCTATTCGGGGCTTGGCTGGGTTCGGGCCAGGGCAGCCGGCTCGTCTGGAGGGAGGAGGTCTGAACGTCCCTTCTGTAGAGAGGGGTGCCGGTGGCCGAGGCGCCGGCTCTCCCTGCCTCCGCCACATACCCCCTGTGGCGGCGGAAGGCCCAAAACGCGGTCCCGCAGCTTCCTGCGTTTTCCAGGAAGAATGGGGTCAATGGCAGCTCCCCGCGCCGGGGCTGTTGTCCATGGCTGCCCCGGCCCAGAGAATGGCAGGGAAAGGGTGTCGTTCCCGAGTACTTCTGCCCCCTCCTCGTGTGCGAGCCTCGTCTGACTCTCCTGCCCACCTCCTCCGAGGACTGGGGGCGGGCCGCCCGAAGTGCTCCCCTTTTCTCCTCTTTAAACGGCCCCCTCCCCGGCCGGGCCCCCTAAGGGCTGCTCGCCTTAGCACAGGGCCGTTGCCTAAGGGCTAAAGAAAAGTTTCCGATCCCCCTCATCCCAGAAAAGCTGTTTTTACCTTCCAGGCTTCAGTGTCCCTCCTCCCCTTCCCCCGCCCCCCACGTTCAAGATTCATTGCAGTCACCAAACCAGTAACTGAGGGAGGCAGACCAAAGGGAAGAGAGGCGAGGGCGAGTCGAGCTCCTGACTCACTGTTGTGGCAGGATGAATGTGGGGGTGGCCCACAGCGAGGTGAACCCCAACACGAGGGTGATGAACAGCCGGGGCATCTGGCTGGCCTACATCATCCTGGTAGGGCTTCTGCATGTGATACTACTCAGCATCCCCTTCTTCAGCATCCCCGTTGTCTGGACCTTGACCAACGTCATCCATAACCTGGTGAGCCTCCAGCCTAAATCCACTTTCTCTCATCAAGACTTACTCTTTGGGGATTTGCCCACCTGCCTCAAATCCAGTTGAAAAGGACGTCTTCTTCCTTCTCACCCCCTCCCAGGCTATGTATGTCTTTCTACACACTGTGAAGGGGACCCCCTTTGAGACCCCCGACCAAGGCAAGGCCCGGCTCCTTACACACTGGGAGCAGATGGACTATGGGCTCCAGTTCACCTCCTCCAGAAAGTTCCTCAGTATTTCTCCCATTGTGCTGTGAGTTCTGAGAGGGTGAGGGAGAGGCTAGTAGAGTAGGGGTTGCAAAAGCACCACCACAAGGGGTAGACTCTCTATAAACTAATTTAAAGACCACATCATGATCTAATAACCATGCTAGGACAAGGAGGATGTTCAGTTCACCAATTATGAAATCCAAAAGTATGGAAGTCACAAATAGGCTTGCTGCCTCCCTGTGGTGATAAAGGGGATAGGAGCATCTGGGAAAACTCCAAAGAAACCCTAACCTAGATCCTGTGGTGAACGACTTTCTCTTCCAAGTGTACAACAAATGAAGGCATATAACTGATTTAAAAGGAAGAGCGTAATGTCAGAGACGAGGACTTTTGCAGTGCTATACCCTGAGCCTTCTTCCATTTTCCACTAATCAGTACATCTTGTTGAATCTATAATCTTCCCCATTCAAGAAAAATGCTGTTCATGTGGTGACAGCTCAGGAGTGTTAGGACTAGCTGAGATAGAGCTGGTCATTTAAGGAAATAACAAAAAGCCACTGACTTGGGGGTAGATGGTAGGAAGAACAAGAAGAGGTCAAGGCATGGGTGAGATAGTTGAGACCAGTCCTTCTTTTTCATTATGTTCTTCTTTCTTTCCCTAGCTACCTCCTGGCCAGCTTCTACACCAAATATGATGCTGCTCACTTTATCATCAATACAGCTTCACTACTCAGTGTACTGCTGCCTAAGTTACCCCAATTCCATGGTGTCCGTCTCTTTGGCATCAATAAGTACTAAGATCTGGCAATGATCACTTAGGTACAGGGTAGGGAAAGACAAAGAGCAAAGGGCCACTCTATCCTCCTTCCCTTTAGTTACTGAAGACCTGAGGATCAACTGACCTTTTTTTTTTTTGCCAACTCCTGGGAGATGAATTTGGGGGTGGGGGTAGGAGTAGAAGTAGAATGACTCCCTTGTACAAATAAGGGCAGGTTCCTTAGAATCAAGAAAGATGGATAGGGGCTGGGCCCACCCTGTCTGGTGCTATAGTTTTTCTTTTCCAACTATCTACATCATTGCTATATATTTCTTTGTAATAGAAGCTATTTTTCAAATGTAAATCTGGGGTAGTCAGCAGAACTTAGTGGGAGGCAAGGGAAAAAAAGACTACATTCTTCCCAATCTTAAATTTAAAATAAACCTTTTTGATTATCATATCCCATGCCTCCCTGAAACTTTCTTGTCCCCACTCCACCAAGAGCTATCATCAGAAATTAGTAACCCTTATCACATAGAGAACAGGGTCAGGGCAAGTGGGCACACAAAAGAGGGAGGCATAGCTTGCCAGTTATATTTATAGAAAGGTAAATCCCCTGGCTTTAAATAGATATGTACATACAAATATGAACAAACTTAAAAAAAAAAAACCCTTTGATTACACAGGGATAGCTGGGGACAACCCCCCACTCCCGCCAAACTTGCTTTTTCTGCCTCCTACCCACCAAGGGCATGGGGACTTGAGTCTGGTTTAAAAAAAAAATTGTCAAATCAGCCATCCTTACAGAAACAACCCTGAGGTTAGGTAGGAACCACAGAATAGAAAGAGGCAGCATTCCCATTCCCTGAATGGTCCTGGGCTTTTACCCACCCCTGAATGTAAGGGCCACTTGCCTCCTCTGCTTTGTCTCCTAATGTGGATGATAGAGGAGAGGGCCCAGAAACAAAGGCCCAAGTTAATAAATGAATGAGTATCACGCTGGCCTTCAGAAGGAGGAACAATATAAAAGCCCCCCAAACCCTAGAGAGCTCTGTTCCTCACAAAATACTCATCAGTCCCAATCCTAGCCATGGTCTAGGCACAGGGCCCTTCCTGCCAACCACCCCACTATTTCTTTGGTATTGTCATCAAACGAGGTTCAGTTCTTAGTTCCCAGAGTAGGGATTCAGTGGCTTCCCACAAGTCACTGAGTGAACAGGTAATGCTTGAAACTTTTTAAATATTGAAAATTAAAAAAAAAAAAAATTCCATCCTATGCTATACACAGCCCTTATGACTCCCTGACACTGAGCTGGGGAGAGTGGAGAAGAGGAAGAGACAGGGCATCAGCGCTGGAAGGGCCTCCTCACTTTTTTCCGTCGTTTCGGTTTGGCTTCTGAACCTTTGGGTGCTGAGGAACTGTCTGGCCTGGAGGGTGGGGTGGCCCCAGGGCCAGGCTGGGAAGCTGCAAAGAAATTTCCATTGGGCATCTGGCCTGGGGGAACCTGAAAGATCCGGCTGAAGAAATCCTGAAGGTCAGCAACTGAAGCTGGAGGGGCATCTGGAGTGGCTCTACAAGAAAACAAATACAGTGATCAGGAAATGAACACATGATACATGGATGTTGTACTTAAGAAAAAGTACTAAGTCAGTGGCCAGGATACACTGGCATACTAAACTATTCTTTATAGTCAGTTCTCTGAAACAGGCAGGAAAAAAAACCACTACCTACCTCTGTCGCCCACCAGGCCCAGGAACCCGAGACCCAAATGAGATGTGATAGGGGACTCTGTGGGTATCTGGGGAAATCCCCACACGCTGGCATCCGGCCCATTCTGCAAACATAAGAGGGAATCAGATAAGACAACAGGACTCAAAACAACCCAAATGAATATCCTAATTCCATTCTACATAAGCATATGTTCAGACCCTTCCCAAGACTGTTGTTCAGTTGTTTCAGGTGTGTCCAATTTTTTGTGACCCCATTTGAAGTTTTCTTGGCAGAGATACTGAAGTCGTTTATCATTTCCCTCTCCAGCTCATTTTACAGAGGAAAAAACTGAGGCAACTTACTAGTGTCTGAGGATGGATTTGAACTCACAAAGATGAGTCTTCCTAAATCCAGGCCTGACACTCTATCCACTGTACCCCCCAGCTGCCCTCCCAAAACTAGTTTCCATGTTATCTAGCATTGCAGACGACTAAACATTCTAGCCCTTCTGTTACCCATATTCTAACGTACCCTGAGGCAGGGTTGGAATATACCTGTGATGTCATATACTTTTCCATCCATCATGGCAAAATAAGTGATCTTGAGGCCCAACATGCTTGACTCTGCCCAGAAGTCACCTTCCTCAGCAGGATGCATCTTGTTGCACTCAGCACAATATCGAGCATATTGAGACTCTCGATCCATTTCAAACCTCCTGTCCCCCAACACAAAAACCTCACATAAGTCCTAAGCACAGCTAAGGCATTATCCTGATTTTTATAAACTACATATGCTGATAGCACCACTTATTACACGTGTCCAGGAGGACCCTGTCCTTTCTACTTAATAATTAAATTATTATTCTTTCTTTGCTCAACTAGGTGTTGAACCACATCTCCAATCCCAAAGCTTTTTTATTCTTTGGTTCACAACTACCAACTCCAAATCCTTACAAAAATAAAGATACTTCATCTGTCCTATCTCTAAGCTGTAAAGCCCTTCCATCTCTGGTGTCCCATCCCCCCCAGCCATACCCAGTTTTTCACCTGTGCTTCCCTTGACACCTGCTGCACATCATAGTATTCATGGCCTCCTTGAGTTCATCCTGCAGCTTGGACAGAAATTCATTCACTGACCTGCTCAGCTCACTCTCTGCCATCCGTTTCCTGTGGGTAAAAGAGAGATGATAGCCACACAGCACTAGGGGAAAAATAAGTAAATCCTTGGGTAACCAGTCATTTAACCTTTTGGCCTGAGTCTTCCTCACCTTAAAATAAAGGGATTAGACTAGAGATCCTCTGGGAACCCTTCCCGTTCTAGATCTACCACACTTCTCTCTGGCCAAGCAACAGAAGCCAAGCAACATCCTACGCCCCCCAGCCACAAGGGCCCTCATTGCCTCTGACACATTCCACCCTCACAAAGCATTTTTTTTTCTATTTCTCACATCTCATATTCCTTCCGTCTCTCAGGGTTACTGACAATATCCCAGGCAGCCCGCAACACCTTGAAGGCCTCCTCAGCCCTGGGATGATGGTTCTTGTCAGGATGAACCTTTGAAGACAAAAGAGTGAAAAGTCAAATGTCTCAATGCCAAAATGAACCCATACCAAAAGATGAAAAAAAAAACACATATACTAAAATTTTTTCCAAATATGTTTCAATTAGGTTCATCTACCTAATCCTCTCTCATAACTCAAGATGAGAGGAAAGTTCTCATATCTAGGTAAAATACTTCCTAAATTGTCTTTGACTAGTTTTTCATTCTGTCCCATTGGAAAAAGAAAACCACTGACCATCTTCCTCTATTTGATACCTCTTTAGAAAATTCCTACTTACAAATTCCTTGGTCTTTTCTTTAAGTTCAAGCACTTTTGCACCTCTTTCCCCTTTCCCCAGCATTCCAGTTATTCTCCTTTCCAAATTATTTTCACATCCCACTGAAAATGCAAACTAGACTGGCCTCCCAACAATGTTGCAGTCTCCACACATGACCACCCAGGTCACTAGCAATGTGGTCGAATGACTCCTTAAATACTATTAAAACAAAAGACAAACACACCGATTGGAGGGATAATGAAGAGTTGCCTAGAATTAAGCAGGCCCCTCAGTTTTCTGCCTTGAAATTTTACACACACACACACACACAAACACACACATGCTGGAGCATAGCTAATATGGGTAAAGGAACAAAGAAGTTACCATCACTGCCAGCTGCCTATATGCCTTCTTCAGTTCCACATCTGATGCCGTGGCTTCTACCCCTAGCACCTGAAAGGGGTTTAGCTCATCTTCTGGGATCCCAGCCATAGCCAAAAGTCGAGACACCTCCTCTCCAGGTTGGTAGTATCGCCCACTAGATGCTGGCCCATCCCCTTGCCTGTCGGTCCTCTGCTTGACCCAGGGTGCCTCCAGCCAACCCCTGTGCACCAGCCCCAGCAAGCGTTGCCATGTCCTGCTCTCTTTGAGATGAGTCCAACATTGGTGAACAGTGGGTGAATGCAGCCTGGAGAGGAGCCAGGTGGCCTGAGCCCGCAAGCCCAATCGGTCTCCCATGTACACCAAGACTCTCCAGGTCAGCTGAAGACAGCCCAACAGCAAAGCCAGGACCAAGAGTAGCACAGCACACAACAGTCGTAACAGGTGGGAAAAAAACCCTGCCCCAGAGCAAAGTCCCCGGCATAGACACAGGAACCCCATCTGAGCCCAGTTCCCCAACTGCCCAACCCAGCTTCCCACCCATATTCGAAGCAGGTCCAGATCACTGCCTTTCAGCTGTCCACAAGAATAGATGAGGTGCCCACCAGTTTCCACATACTCCCCCACTAAAACCAACAACTCAATCAGCCACCAGAACCCCTTCTGTCCAAGTCGATACAGTTCCTCTGACCCCCATGCCACCAAATACCGACGCCGGTCTGCCTGGCTACGTTTCCGGCCAGGCCGGTGTCGACCAGAGGGTCGGGGGTCCCTTCGACCACCCTCCCTAAGCTCTTCTTTGGTTGGTAGGCGATGCCTCTGCCTCCTGGGTGGAGGCTTCCTTCCACTGGGCATAGGAGAAGGGTCACTGGGAACCCTGGAGGGCCCTTCTTCATCATCTTCATCTTCTCCCAGGGCTGGGGAGGTACAGTAGGTGCAAAAATTACTAAATGAGCCATCTCCTCCCTCGGAGAAAGGCCCCTCAAGAACACTAGGAGCTCTTGGACAGTTACAGACCGATGATGGTATAGTTGGGATGGAAGAGTCTCTGTCCTCCAGGTCCCCAGCCCCATTGTCCCGCGAAAGCTCCTTGTCCACTCCCGTTTCCTCATCTGAAGATGCTTCAGTCTGATCGAGATCTTCTCCTTCCTCGGAGGGCCCTGGGTCCCTGGGAGCACCTTGGCTTGGATCTGATTGGCGACTGGGGCTCTGGGGTGGTGTATTTGTGGAACAAGGATGTCTAGTAAGGCAATAGGTACCATTGGGTGCAGCCTCCACCGAATCCCCAAATCCTGAGAATGAAAGTTTGTCGGGGCCCACAGTGGGCCCTGGAGTCCAGACACAAGAGCCACTGTGGGGTGCCCTGTATAACTTCCTTTCCCCGGGGTGCTGCTGGGCCATGACCCCGGGGATTCCTGAAGGAATTTAGGTCACAGCCATCATGATGACTTCAGGTGCCTGCAACAAAAGGGAGGCGTCAAATGGGGAGGCTTCTCCCTGCTCCTGGGTCAGACCCATTAGTCAAGGGGCAGGGACCGCGACCAGGATCCCCTCCGTCCCACATCGCGGAACCCTCCGGCAAACCGGAGGAGCAGAACCCAGATACTCCGGGGAAGGAGAGAAGCCCGCGGGGAGGAACAGCCTCTAACGGGTGAGGGCGGGGGAACTGGGGAGTCGCGGGAGGAAAGGGGCGGGGCGGGGCGGGGGGGGGGGGGAGGCGTCCCCGAAGCCGAGGCCCGGCGCAGGGGAAAAGGGGGCTGGGAAGGCGAAGAGAGACAAACCAGGCAGAGGCAGCAACGCTCTCCTTCCAGCGAGGTCCGGAGCCCGGGGGAGCTACGAGAGCCGCTCCCCCGGCTCGGCCTCCCGCTCAAGCTCCGCTTCCGCCTTCCGTCTCCACCGCTGTGGACCTCCGCAGACTTTCACTTCCGGGGTCGGCGGGGAAGGGAGGAGCAACAGCGGTTGGCCCGGGGCACGCGCGAGTCCGATCCAGCGGAAGGCGGTCCGCAGTGGCAAGAAGCCCCTCCCCTTAAAGGGCCCACGTCCGCTGGGACTGCAATCTGGCACTTAGAGCGCAGTATCGCCCTGGAAGGGGGGGAAGGGGGCGGGTGCTACTGGCAACCCGGTGGAAAGCAGAGCGGCGATCTCCGAATCTGCAAAGAGACTGGGAGGCATGGCAAGAGCCCTGCCCCCCCCGTGCCTCAGTTTCTCCTCGGGACCAGATAAAAGAGAATCCCAACCCTGCTCGCTTTCTCCCATTCCCCGCCCCAAGGAGGACAGAGGCTTCTTTGTGTCCCAAGGAAACTGGGCGGAGAGGAGACCATCCCTAACCCACTCTTCGCCGCCCTCCTGTCCCCAATTCTGCTCCTCCCTCCAGCCTCCCCAGCGCCTGAATCAGGCGGGGCCAGTGCGACGCTGCCAGGGGAAGCTGGCGAGCCGCCCTGTGCCGCCCAGCGTGGCTCTGGCTCGCGTTGTCCTCCCCGCCTGGCTCCTGGCTCGGCTTCCTGGCCCCGCCACCGAGGAGGAGGAGGGGGTCGGAAGGACAGACAACTCGCGGAGCGGCCGGGGGAGGGCACGTTCCCAGTCCCGAGGGCAGCGCACGATCCTGGAGCCCGGAGATCCCAGCTTTGCATCGGGTTTGCATGACGTGCAAAGTCTGATCCGGAGGCCGAAATCTCTCGAGCCCCACGGAAAGACCTCCTGCCCTTCTCCCCCTTCCGAGATTTCTCTCCCCTGTCTGAGTCTTTCTCTCAAGAACTTCCAAATACCCCAGTCTCCGCCTCTCTCCCCGTCGGCGCCCCGAGCCCCTGACTACTGCCCGGGGTCCAGGATGCCGACCCCTTTTCTCCAGGAGACAATATTCCAATTCTCTGGGAAGTGGAAGAAACCAAAGCGGAGTTGGGGGACGCTGAGACCCCGGTGGGCATTTCAGGGGGGAACTGGAAGCAGAGGAGTAGCCCTCGGAGTATTTGGAGTCCCTGGCCCTAGGGTGTTGTGGTACCCTCCCCTCTAAACACCTCCCAGACAAGGTTTGCGGATCTTAGGACTCCAGCTGGGGGAGTGAGAGCCTTGTTTTCCGCCCCCACCTCAGAGGTGGGGTTGGCTAAGCCCGCCCCGTGATGTCACCCCCCCTTACACTCACTCCATCCCCCTCCCCCACCCCCAGTTCCCAGCTTCCCTCCTCCCTCCCCCCCCCCCCCCCCCCCCCCCATCCCAAGCTGCTTGCATTGAGTTGCCTGGGCTTGGGTTGCGTTGTTCGCAAGAGTTTTGAGAGCTACCAAAGGAACGACTTCCCCTGCCGCCCACTACCCGTGGGCGTCCGATTTGGGGCCGAGATGCCACTGGGAGTCTAAGAAAGTGCCCCCGGGCTCCGGTGAGTAGTTTCTGCTTCCCTTCCCGTCCTGTCCTAGGGTGGAAGCCCCAGACATCAGAAGGGGGATGGGGTGGGGAGGCTCCGATTTTTGCAGCTTGCTGAGTTACTTTGATGACCAAATGAAAGGAAGGAATACACTTTTCCCAGACCCAGTACCCCACAAATGCAAACCCGCCTTGAATTGTGTCCCTATTCAAGGCACTCATTGATTCCCCCAACCTGTACAACGTACTAGCAAAAGGGGGAGAGAGGATGCCATCCTGAGTTTGGTCGAAGGGAATTTGTGCTAAGACGTGGGGTGTCAGTGGGCAGGGTGCCCACTCAGACAGGAACAAGGAGGTTGAGGGAGTATAGAACAACCGAACTGTTCTCTCCGACAACTGTCCCAGGATCAGACCCTAGGCAAGGCTCCAAAAAGCCCAGAGGTCTGTAGCTCTACTCCATTCTGACTTTCTATGCCCCTGTTTCTCCGGGTGCCTGCCTTTTTTTTTTCTCTTTTATCACTTTTTTTTCTTTTTTTTCCTTTATCAACTTTTTCCTCTTTATTCAGTTGCTATAAAGACGCCTAGACCGACTCTCCACTATAAATCATTTTTCTTTATTCCACCCCCAGCCTTTCTGGACCGTGCAGGGTTGGAAGCTCTGAGACCCAGTACAGATTGACTCTTTCTTCTACAACTGGCTCCTGGAACCCCAAACCCTAATCAAAGCTTTTAACTCCTCCCCCCACCAGCATTCCTGGCCTTTATATTCCTATCTCTACCCCATCCCCTAAGAAAGACCTGGGGTCTAATTTTACCCCATCATTCAGTCAGGCCCTCCTAGATTACCCAGAGGTTGCCTAGGTTGTCCACCCCCATCAATTTACAGAAGAGTTTAGGGAGTCCTACAAAAGTTAAGTGATTTGATCAAGGTTACCACAGGATTTCGTTTCACTGTTGCAAAAGAAGAATCCTAAACCTCAGACTCCAAATCTAATACTAATTTATACCATACTACCTACTCATGATGGAGTTTTTTGCTATTATTATTCATTAGAATATTCCCAGCAGAGTTGGCCATCCCCATTCCAGAGGACTTGGTTGACTAGTGAGAATATCAAGACAACCCAGGAGGCCCTCTGAGTTACCAAAAAGGTCACCCTTGGGGGCTGCTAGGTGACACAGTGAACAGAGCACCGGCCCTGGAATCAGGAGGACCTGAGTTCAAATCCAGCCTTAGACACTTGACACACTTACTAGCCGTGTGACCTTGGGCAAGTCACTTAACTCCAATCACCCTCCAAAAAGCAAAAAAAAAAAAATCACCCTTATGACTTCTGATGTTCCCCCAGAGGGCTCTCACAGGGCATGAATCTCTGAGTAGGTCCTGCTCCTCCTCACAGGTTGCCCAACCAACTCAAACTTTTGCAAATAAACAGAAGAGCTGGTCCAGTTCTCACTGTGGTCACCTTGGCCATGGATCATGCACCACCCCCCTTGACTGTGACCTCTGACCCAAGACTCTTTAATCAGCAACTGCCAGAGCCTCCTGAACCACAGTGTGTCCTAGAGCCACGGGACAACCCTGAGTTGGTTCCTGCACTGGCCTGTGCCCTCTGCTGTTTCTTTGGAGTCATCTACTGCTGCTTCGGTGAGGAAGATAGGGGCAAGGCCAAGGCCTGGGATCCTGGGTGGGCAGCTGCCACAGCCTCTTGGTCTCTTGGCATTACTATCTTTCTCTTTCAGAACTATACTAATCATAATGCCCCACACCTACTTTTCTGCTTCTCAGACAACCTTCTTCTGCTTATCCCAGTAATTCTTGTCCTTCTGACTATTGTCTGCTTTTTCTATCTAGCCATTGCATCTTGTCTTCCCTTATCACTGTTCTGCACTTACTAAGTCCCTTACTGTCTTCTAGGAGAGGGTACCCTCTTTCCAGACCAATCTGCTCCCTCCCCAACTCTTCCCCTTTTCTAGGCTCCCATCCCATTATTTGATCCTTCTATCAAATACTCCCCTCCCTAATGCCTGAGCCTTTCTTCTGCTTGTCCCCCCCATGCCTCTGAGTCTCTCATAATGTCTCCTCCTTGCAACATTTGTCCCTGGAATGCCTACTATTCCTTCCTTCTATCATCTCTCTCTCAACCTCAGTGCCCAAAACCTTGGAGTGTTCCCCTGATACCCGGTGCCCACCTTTCCACCCCCATCACAGGTTACCGATGCTTCAAGGCAGTGATGTTCCTGTCTGGGCTGCTTTCAGGAGCCTTGGTAATCTTCTTGCTCTGTCACAAGGAACGAGTGCTGGAGACTCAACTGAGCCTGGAGGTGAGCGCAGGCATCGCTCTGGGCATTGGCCTCCTCTGTGGACTGGTCACAATGCTGGTCCGAAGCGTGGGGCTCTTCCTGACTGGTCTCCTGCTTGGCTTGACTCTAGGGGCAGGTGCCCTACTAGGCACTGAACCCATCTACCAACCACCCTCAGCCTGGGTGCCAACAGGGGGCCTGGTGGGACTGGCACTTCTAGGTGCCCTGCTTACCCTACGCTGGCCCCGACCTTTCACCATGTTAGGCACAGCCCTGCTGGGGGCAGCAGTACTGGTGGGCTGTGCAGACTACTTCCTGGAGGGGCTGGCGTTAGGCGGGCGTCTGGGTCAGAGACTTCAGGCATTGCCTGCCCTGCCTCCACTCTGCTGGTACAGCTGGGCCCTGCTGGGTGCCTGGCCCGCCCTGGGGGCACTTGGGGCCCTTGCTCAGTGGAGACTCACAGCTGAGGGACACAGAGGCCATGATGATGGTAAGTTAAAATCTTAATACTGACACCCCATATATTTCCCTATTCTCATCTCCTATGTCATTCCTGATCTCAAATGCCTGGTTTGGGGAGAGAGAGGAAAGAAATACATATACTTGGGAAGGGTGCATGGAACTATGTGACCTGGTGGAGGCAGGGGTTTTTGGGAACAAAATGGAAGGTATTACTGATGCTTGGCAGCGAGAGTAGTGGTGTCAGATCTGCTAGGATAGAGGTCCTAAGGCTTAGGACTTCAGGAGGGAGATATAGGTAGGAGTGTCACAATTAGGGGATTATCCAATGTGAAAAGACTTCATAGGAATTAAAGAAAGATTACAGAGAAGAGAGAACATGAGGAAGAAATCTAGAAGGGAGAAAGGAAATCTCCAGGGGAAAGTTGATGGGTAGCTCTATCCCAGAGCTAAGTGAAGCACATTGGTTAAATGGGTATAAAAGTAAAGGTGGGAATCTATCTGAAGTACTGAAAGTTGGGTTTGATGTAGACTTTGAAATCTCAGCTTTGTCCCCACTTCCTCCAAAGGGGTTTTGAGCCATCGACTGAAGGGCCTCCAGCTTCTTCGGATCCGCCAGCAGGAGGCCAAGTGGCAGCAGAATTCTGGGGCAGCAGCCAGCGAAGGCAGCTACCGTCGCCAGGTCCCACACCGAGCCCGGAGCCCAGCTGACAGCCTAGCACCAGTAAGTGGGCAGGGAGGGTAGGAGGAGAACTAGGGAGAGCCAAGACCTCTGACCTCGGCTCTTCTCTCCCCTCCCTTCCTCTTCTTCCTGGTCTTACTTACCCTACAGAGTTATCTTCAGAGTCTCCGGGATCGACAACTGGGGCCAAGCACTGTGGGTACTCCCCATCATGCCATCCTGGACCTAGACTCTGACTGTGGTTCCACCGCGCCCCTCACCACACCCCCTCGCTCCAACCAAACCTGAGCCTCTGTACATGTTCACGCACGTGTGAACACACACGCACTTGTGCCTTAAGAGAGAAGGGTCATAGCACCAGGTGGGCAAATGCTTGGGCAGAAGAGGTAGAATTTTCCACTGATAACCATAGACAGAAACACACATTTCCTCTTCTTCTCCCCAGCTATTAGACTAGCTGTGGAGGGAGAGGGCATGAAATGTGGTCTAGCCCAGCCCTGAGAGAGAATGTGCCAGGGTGGAGCTGGGGACAGCTGGAGGGAAATTGCAGGAGGAAGGGGGTGGAAGAACTGAATTTTCACCTCTGCACAAACTACAAAGATAGCCTTATTATTCCTGGAATTCTTTGTTACCCCTAAAACTCAGAACTATTGCCCAACCAACCAGGACCCTTCTCCCTTCTACAACAGGACTGCCTTTTGTACCACCCACAGCCTATTCCACAAGATGGGAAAATGGGGTTGGGGTTTTTAAAGATCCTACAAAAAAGCAGGGAATTTCTCAAGACCGATATAACTCCTTTCTAAGAAGAAGGGGAAGGATCTCTTTTGGGTGCCCCTGACTCCTCAAGTCTCAGGTTAATGAAGGGGAGTGGGTTATGACACTCAGTATTCTTTTCTCCCACATACCTCCAATGCCTGAGCCCCATTCCTACCTCATTTGGGGGCTCTGCCCTCCCTGGTGCTTTCCCCTTTCCCTCCTCTCAGGCTTGTGGAGTATGCTGGGGCAGAGTCCACTCAGACCCCTGCCCCTTGCTGGCTTCTTGTGATGAACAGAAAAGGGCAGCCCTGGGGAGAGCAGCAGGGCGTATAAGGGTGGAAGAATGGGAGACAGACAGATGCCAGCACTTTCTCTGCTTCTCAGCCATGTAGGACACTAACATTCTAACTTTGCCTCCACTCTAGCCACTAACCCTGGCCTAATATATTACCCCAGCCCTACTCCAAAATCCATAAACTCCCCCACTGGAGTAAAGGAATTCAAATGGATTCCAAGGCAGAGGGAGGGGAGATATTGATGGGATGTAAATAAAATGACATTGAAGATTAAACCAGGTGCTCCAGACTTTCCCTATTTCCTCTTTTTCCCTCTGATGGAATCTTTTCCAATCCAATTCAACAAAGGTTTACTAAATGTCAGCTATGTGCAGGCACTGCCCTAAAGGAAAAAAACAATTGCCACCTAGAGACCTGAGATTTTGTTTCCTGCAGGGAATTCCTCCCATTAATGCAGATAAGCAGCTCACCTATTAAGAGTCAGAGTTACCGGGGGCATTCACTGGTCGAGTGAAATGCCTAGGTTCACACTGACTTGTATGTGTCAGGAGCTAAGACCAGGCAGGATTCTGGGCCAAGGCTGGGCCCCCACTACACCAAAGTTCTTTTGAAGCCTTGCAGGAAAGTTAGAGTCCTATGTTCTTATCCTCAGCTCTGCAGACTCATGAATTCCATTTTAGTAGACCTATCATTTTTGCTGAGATAAGTGTTCAGATTTTTGCTTAGTGGATGTTCCCACTTTTCATTTTTTAAATAATTCCCCTCCCCACCTAACATCTATAAAATTCTTATGAAAGAAAAAAAACCACCTTAAAACAAAATTTGAAAACATAAACTCAGTATCTTTTAAAATATTTAGTAAGAACATTATTGGTTTTAAAATATCACCTGGAAGTGTTAGGCTCTGAGGAATTAGTTCATTTGAGCAGAAATCACAAGTGACCCCAATTGTTAATGCGGATGCCAATTTATTCATTGGCAAAAGGAAATGTATCCAGCTAGATAACCAGTGCCTGCCAATCACAGCAATTCTCACCTGAAAACCAAATTATTAAGATCAAAAGGTTGCTTGTTGAACACAGAAACAGTGCAAAGAATTCATGTTCTTAAGGGACAATAAGTTGCCACCCTCTATTATATATACTTCTCCATATTTCCTTCTAAATATCTGGAACCAATCATGAGAATTCAAGACACACTGACAAACTTGGTTCTCCTGCAGACCATCCTGTTCCCCAACTTCATCTTGGTTCTTCTGGGACAAATGGAGTAGATCCTAGCTTCCTTACACTTGAGGTTGGCATCCAGTTTCAGGAGTCACCTCACTGACATCAATAGCCTGTTCTTACATTCCCTTCTTCCTTAGCCCAGTGCCTAGTATTTAATAAATGCTTGATCTGATTTCCTTCTTTCAATAATTCAACAAACGTACTATCTTCTTTGAAAAGCACACTGCATGGGGCAGCTAGGTGGTGCAGTGAATAGAACACCAGCTCCAGAGTCAGGAGGACCTGAGTTCAAATGTGGCCTCAGACACTTAACACAAAAACTAGCTGTGTGACTGGACAAGTCACAACCCCAACTGCCCTCCCTTCCCCCTCCAAAAAGAAAAAAAAAAGCACACTGCTAGTTGCTTGGGTAGGAAAAAATTTAAATAAGACTTGGTCCTTGCCCTCCAGGGGCTTACAGTCTAGTAGGAATAATAAGACATTTACAACAATAACTTTTATAAATTAGTGTATGATCAGTGCATAAGAGTGCTCTGGTGAGAGAGAGATCACATCTCCCAGGGAGAGTTCTTTCATCATTTGGTCACTAACTTCAGTTTCAAAGGGTGATATTTTTGGCCTTGTATTCAGATTGTTTTTAGTGATGCCCCATTAGAATTTTTCAAGGCGCTGCATTGAGTATGGCAGGAACTTTAAAGAGAACTTAACCACACCGAGCTCTATAAATATTTTTTTGTCCCAGTTGGCAAATATTCCATTCCCCTCCATCCATAAGGCAGTAGTATACAGTCAACAATTGAAATTATAGATGGCCCCATACACCCTGAGCTGCCTTTAGGAATGAAGTTGATGATGCCATCCAAGACAAGGGAGGGGAGAAGGTGTGCATGGCCAGGGAGTAGTCAATGTTTGATACAAAAGAAAGGGTAGCCCTGCCAAGGTGGGGGAGGTATGGTAGCCATCTAGGAGGGCTAGATGCAGTCGGTCAAGGGAAGTCTCTAGCCCAGACACAAAGTACCACTTTGAGAAGAGATGAGCCCAGGACCAGAGGTATGTTGCCCATAGCTGGTGGTACTGTCCTTGGTGGGGTAGGGCAGTCTTCAGGGTTTGGGTGCCCAGGATCTAAAGCGTAAGGCCAGTTCCTACTCATGAGCAAGACTGGCAATGGGAAGAAGTGAAGCGGTGTTATCTGGAGTTTAGAAAAATTTGGCCCTTTTTGTGGCTAAATGGACAGTTTTTGGGGTGGAGCTGGTGGCTGAGGCTGTACTGCCCATGGCTGGGGGGAGACAGTGCAGCCAGTTCTGGGAAGTGTCCTTGGGAAAGCCTTTCTCTACTCGAAGCTGCTGGTTCAGGCGCCAGTACTTTTTACCCTTAAAGAAGTAGATTTTGCCATCCTGCCAGCTCATGGCTGCAGAGGGCTTATCTGGCGCCCCAGTGAACAGTTTTCCTATTGGCTTTGGGTAACGGCTGAAGTCGTTCACAGCCAACTCATCCCACTGCCAGTACCCGGAGCCCTTGGGAGAAAAAAGAAAGTGTTAAGGATTTCCTGCAGAGTCAGTATAGCTTTCACCTTCCAGTGCAGCAGCCTCTCCCTTTAGGAAGCCTTCATTCCTCTTTAAGGATGCCATCTTTCCATCGGAAAAGAACTTTCTCACCACCATCACCTTTCCTAAAGGGAATGCCAATTCCCGTTATGTGCAAGGCACAAGGCACTGCCCTAAAGGAAAAACAGTCCCTCCCTTTAAGATCCTCACACTCTCACAAAGTTAAAGACTTCATACCTTGAAAAGGAAAACTTTCTGGTTGAGGGGCCAGTACAGAGCTGCGTCCAAGTTGGGTCCCACGTGACTTAGCCGCTTAGGGAAGCCAGGGACCAATTTGAAACCCATATAGCGCCAGATCATATTACCTAAAAGGATTAGGGGAGAGAGAAAAAGTAAAATCTACAATCTATCCTTTCCTTTTGAAAGTTTCTCCTTTATTCTATATTTTTCCAGGGACTCAGGCTTAGAGTCAGGAAGGCCTGGGTGCAAGTCCTGCCCCTGGCACATACTAGCATTATGATCATAAAAAGACACTAAATCTCTCAGTGCCCCCAGTAACTTTTTTTTAAAGCAATTGGGGTTAAGTAACTTGCTCAAGGTTACATGGCCAGTTATTTCTGAGTGTGGTGCTGAGTGTCTGAGCTCTGGATTTGATCCCCAAGTCATCCCAACACTGGGGCTGGTGCTCTTACTCGCTGAGCCACCTGGCTGCCCCTAAGCAATTGGGATTAAGTAACTTGCTCAAGGTTACATGGCCAGGTGTTTCTGGGTGGGTGCTAAGTGTCTGAGCCCAGGATTCGATCTCCAGGTCATCCTGACACTGGAGCCGGTGCTCTTACTTGCTGTGCTACCTGGCCGCCCCGACCCCCAGTAACTCTTTAAGATTGTAGCTAGAAGTTATAGCTGAGGTGCTCATCTACAACAGTGGAAGGAGTTTTCCATACTGGGAGTTCCATACACCAAGAAAACCACATATCTGCTGCCCTCCAAAAAGCCAAAACCCCAAATCTTTATCTCTATCCTCTTAAACTATCTTTGCTCCTCTTTTTAAAGACACCCTATTCAATCCTCACCTTTAAAGAAGTGGATCCATTTTGTACGGGGAGAGTAGACAGCAGCATCCAGGTTCCCTGGGAGCTCCTTCCATAAGGTTGCCACGGGGACAAGGGGCCCCAGTCTGGAGCCAGTCACTGTCCATACATAGTCTCCTTTGAAGGCATATGTCTTTCCATGAGGGCCTGGAGAAGGGATGACAGGTGAAAGTGAAAAAGCAAAGCCAAGTCCAGGACCAACACATACTTTTTAAGGTTTCCCACTGGGAGGAAGTCCTATCTGAAGTTCAAAGTTTATTTCAAAACAAATGTATTAATTGTCCAATGTGAGAGGCATCCTGTAGGTAATGGTAAGACTGCCAGTCTCAGAGGCAGGAAAACCTGAAGCATGGCAAAACCAAGTCTTGCCTCAGACACACACTTCAAGTCATTTCACCACTCAATGTCCAGGCCATTATCTGGGACAATGTTATAGTTGATGAGCAGATCTATAGCAGTAAAGAGAGTTTTCACACCAGAAGTCCTCTACACAGATGAAATAACAAGTCAGGACACTCCCTCTCCCACCCCCCTCCATATGTACTCATTCTAGAGGCATTGAGTTCTCCCTTCCATGGCAGCCCTGAGTCATTCCCACTTTTCCAGTCCTTAGGGATAGATAGCCAGTCGAATCTTACTGAACTCCTCCCCCAAAGGGAGGAGCTTACCTAGCATCATGGCATCCAGCTCTCCTCTGCAGGGGTCAGGCACAGCTCCTGGGAGTATGGGCCCTGGGGTTACAATGGAAACTTCGTTCCCTTCTTCCTCCACCTCCTCTTCCTCTTCTCCACTCGGGGGGATCCTCTTGCCTGCAAGTTAAAGACATATCAGGCCCTGGGGGAAGGCATTTAGGATACCACACATGAAATACAAGCTTCCCAGAGTCCTCTCCTGACCATTTGCTCAGAGAGCCTGGGGAAGGATAAAAAATTCATTTTGGTTCCCAGTAGAAGCATCAACAAGGAAAATTTGGTGGCTTTGGGGTGCCAGAAAATGGAGAAAAGTAAAGTGACCAGAGTACTCTGTATTCCCAGTGAGGAAAATTGACGGCACTGGGTCTAGAACTGCAGCCACATGGAGGGAGGTTAAAGCCAAAGGGATGGGGATATTGATGATTGGGTAAGAGGGAACCAGGGCATTTCAATTCCAGAAATTCTACAAATATCTCAGCATAAAAGAGAATTCTATTTTGGTGGACTGAGGAAAAGGTGTATTCACTGAAGTAGGGGATTTGGGGAAGCAAGCATGGTTTGGGGGAGGGGAGGAGAGAGAAAGACTTACCATAGAGGGCCTGAATCCCTGCCACATCATCAGGGTGAAGCTGGAAGTGGGGCCGGAAGCCAGAGTAAACAGGTGCCATGAGGGCCTGTGGGTATCGGGAATGGCCCAGCCCTAGGGCGTGGCCAAGCTCATGGGCTGCAATGATTCGAAGATTCACCCCCATCTTGGTCCCCTCTGTCCACGTCTCTGATTCATCAAAGTGCACACTGCCCAATTCAGGGATGTCAGCATGGGCCAGGACCTTTCCTGGGCACAGGGGTTTGAGGAAGGGGAATCGAGTAACTGTTAAGTTAAATGTACAACTCCCTCCAGTCATTTTATTCTCATTACTGCTGATCCTTTATCTAGCCCTCAAATAACTCTTTTCTTTGTGATCTCCAACCACATCCCAAACCTCAAAAGCGTCCTCTGGGAAGGAGTCATGGATCAAAGAATTTGGAGTTGAAAAGAGCCTTAGAGGTCTTCAAGTCCAGTCTCTTCATTTTATAGAAGAAACCATATCCAAATCGACACAGGTAGTAGGGAATAAATAATGACTACTATCTGCCAGGTACTGTGGTAAGTGCTTTTGCAGATATCCCATTAGATCGTCATAACAACCCTATGGGGGTAAGTGCTATTATTACTCCCATTTTACAGTGGATGAGACTGAGGCAAACAGTGACTTGTCCATGGTCACGCAACCATTAAATGTCTGAGGTCACATTTGGACTCAGGTCTTCCTGACTCAAGGCCCAACATCCAAGACAGCGCCACCTAGCTGCCCCAACAGGTAGTACACGGCAGAGCCAATATTCAAACGCAGCTCTTCTAACCCCAGATCTAGTGATCTTTCCACAATGCTATCAGGTTTCTAGGGAAGAATCAGTAAACATTTATTAAGCTCATATTATGTGTCAGACACTATGCTAAGTGCTGGCGATACAAAAAGAGACAAAAGACGGTCCTGTCCTCAAGGAGCTTACAATTACAGCTGGTACTAGACTGGTATTTAATGAAATCAGTTAATTATTTGTTAACTGTCTATTCTGTGCCAGGAGCTAAGTGCTGGAGATATAAACTAAATGAATGCAGCAATCCATACTAGCAAACAGCCTATATTCCAAAACAGAATACAACAGGGAGATAGAAATAGGAATATGGAAGTATGTATACAGAATAAATAAGAATAAATACGAGTAGTTAAATACATAGCAGCTGGAGAGGAAAGGCAATCAGGAAGGATTTCATATAGAAGGTAGCTCTTGAGCTGTATTTTGAAGAAAGAGGCAGAAGTGAGGAGGGAGGGCATTTCAGTCATGGGAGACATCTAATACAACAGAACAGAAAGGCTGTTTGGCTAGATCACAGGAGAAGTGTTCAATGAGTCTGGAAAGATAAGACCAGGTTGAAAAGGCCCTTAAAAGGCCCTGAAGAAAGGAGTTTATATTTTATTTTAGAGACAATAACAAGACCTGGCATTTAAAATGGAGTTTACAGAGTAGGAGAGGGACATAGTCAGATCTGTGCGTAAGGAAAATCACTTATATAACAGTATGAAGGACAGACTAAAGTGGAACTACTTAGAAGCTGTTGTAATAGTTGAGGTGATAAAGGATACCTAAGTAAGTAAAGATGAGTGGTCTGGTGAGGAAGATGTTGTGGAGGTAGCAGTGGCAACTGATTAGATATGTAGGGTGAGGGAAAGTGAGGAAAATGCCAAAGTTACACATCTGGGAGCCTGGAAGAATGAGTCAGCTAGGTGGTATAATGGAGGGAGGAGTAGTCCCGAGTTCAAATCTAGTCTCAATTGTGTGACACCAGGCAAGTCCTTTAACCTCTGTGTGCCTCAGTTTCATCACCTGTAAAATGGGTATAATAATAGCAGCTATCTCCCAGAGTTGTCATGGGGATAAAATTAG